>NW_027422079.1:0-317242 GCF_037893015.1 Macrotis lagotis
GTGCCTTAGCCTTGCCTCGCCTGAACGTGCTTTCTCATGCGTTACCCTTTCCTTGCCTTGCCGTGCATTGCTCAGCCTGCGTTGCCGTGCCTTAGCCTTGTTTCCGCTTCCCGTGCCGTTCCTTCCGTTACCCTTGCCCTTCCTTGCTTTTCCTTGCCTTCCTTATGTTCCGTTACTCTTTGCTTGCCTTCCCTGCATTGCCTAGCCTTGCGTTGTCGTGCCTTAGCCTTATCTCGCCTGACCGTGCCTTCCTTTGCTTTAAGCTTTCCTTGCATTGTCGTGCATTGCCTTGCCTTGCGTTGTCGTGCATTAGCCTTGCCTAGCCTCTCCGTGCCTTGCCTTGCGTTACCCTTTCCTTGCCTTGCCGTGCATTGCCTAGCCCTGCGTTGCCGTGCCTTAGCCTTGTTACCCCTTGCCGTGCCGTTCCTTCCGTTACCCTTGCCTTCCCTTGCTTTCCCTTGCCTTCCTTGCGTTCCGTTACTCTTTGCTTGCTTTCCGTGCATTGCCTAGCCTTGCGTTGTCACGCCTTAGCCTTCCATCGCCTGACCGTCCTCTCCCATGCGTTACCCTTTCCTTGCCTTGTTGTGCATTGCCTAGCCGTGCGTTGTCGTGCCTTAGCCTTGTTTCCCTTTGCCGTGCCGTTCCTTCCGTTACACTTGCCTTTCCTTCCTTTCCCTTGCCTTCCTTACCTTCCGTTACTCTTTGCTTGCCTTCCGTGCATTGCCTAGCCTTGCGTTGTCGTGACTTAGCGTTGCCTCGCCTGACCGTGCTTTCAAATGCGTTACCCTTTCCTTGCCTTGCCGTTCATTGCCTAGCGTTCGGTGTCGTGCCTTAGACTTGTTTCCCCTTGCCGTGCCGTTCCTTCCGTTACCCTTGCCTTTCCTTCCTTTTCCTTGCCTTGCTTACCTTCCGTTACTCTTTGCTTGCCTTCCCTGAATTTCCTAGCCTTGCCTTGTCGTGCCTTAGCCTTATCTCGCCTGACCTTGCCTTCCTTTGCTTTAAGTTTCCTTGCATTGTCGTGCATCGCCTAGCCTTGCGTTTTCGTGCATTAGCCTTGCCTAGCCTCACCGTGCCTTTCCTTGCGTTACCCTTTGCTTGCCTTGCCGTGCATTGCCTAGCCGTGCGTTGTGGTGCCTTAGCCTTGTTTCCCCTTGCCGTGCCGTTCCTTCCGTTACACTTGCCTTTCTTTGCTTTCCCTTGCCTTCCTTACCTTCCGTTACTCTTTGCTAGCCTTCCGTGCATTGCCTAGCCTTGCGTTGTCGTGCCTTAGCCTTCCCTCGCCTGAACGTGCTTTCCCATGCGTTACCCTTTCCTTGCCTTGCCGTGCATTGCCTAACCTACGTTGCCGTGCCTTAGCCTTGTTTCCCCTTGCCGTGCCGTTCCATCCATTACCCTTGCCTTCCCTTGCTTTCCCTTGCCTTCCTTGCGTTCCGTTACTCTTTGCTTGCTTTCCGTGCATTGCCTAGCCTTGCGTTGTCATGCCTTAGCCTTGCCTCGCCTGACCGTGCTTTCCCATGCGTTACCCTTTCCTTGCCTTGCCGTGCATTGCCTAGCTTGCGTTGTCGTGCCTTAGCCTTGTTTCCCCTTGCCGTGCCGTTCCTTCCGTTACCATTGCCTTTCCTTGCTTTCCCTTGCCTTCCTTACCTTCCGTTACTCTTTGCTTGCCTTCCGTGCATTGCCAAGCCTTGCGTTGTCGTGCGTTAGCGTTGCCTCCCCTGACCGTTCTTTCCCACGCGTTACCCTTTCCTTCCCTTGCCGTGCATTGCCTAGCGTGCGTTGTCGTGCCTTAGACATGTTTCCCCTTGCCGTGCCGTTCCTTCCGTTACCATTGCCTTTCCTTGCTTTCCTTTGCCTTCCTTACCTTCCGTTACTCTTTCCTTGCCTTCCCTGCATTGCCTAGCCTTGCGTTGTCGTGCCTTAGCCTTATCTCTTCTGGCCGTGCCTTCCTTTGCTTTAAGCTTTACTTGCATTGTCGTGCATTGCCTAGCCTTGCGTTGTCGTGCATTAGCCTTGCCTAGCCTCACCGTGCCTTGCCTTGCGTTACCCTTTACTTGCCTTGCCGTGCATTTCCTAGCCGTCTGTTGTCGTGCCTTAGCCTTGTTTCCCCTTGCCGTTGCGTGCCTTTTGTTACACTTGCCTTGCCTGGCTTTGCCTTGCCTTCCTTTCCTTCCGTTACTCTTTCCTTGCCTTGCCGTGCATTGCCTAGCCTTGCATTGTCATGCCTTATCCTTGCCTCACCTGACCGTGCCTTCCCCTGCGTTACCCTTTCCTTGCCTTGCCGTGCATTGCCTAGCCGTGCGTTGTCGAGCCTTAGCCTTGTTTCCCCTTGCCGTGCCGTTCCTTCCGTTACACTTGCCTTTCCTTGATTTCCCTTGCCTTCCTTACCTTCCGTTACTCTTTGCTTGCCTTCCGTGCATTGCCTAGCCTTGCGTTGTCGAGCCTTAGCCTTATCTCGCCTGACCGTGCCTTCCTTTGCTTTAAGCTTTCCTTGCATTGTCGTGCATTGCCTAGCCTTGCATTGTCGTGCATTAGCCTTGCCTAGCCTCACCGTGCCTTGCCTTGCGTTACCCTTTCCTTGCCTTGACGTTCATTGCCTAGCTTTCGGTGACGTGCCTTAGCCTTGTTTCCCCTTGCCGTGCAGTTCCTTCCGTTACACTTGCCTTTCTTTGCTTTCCCTTGCCTTCCTTACCTTCCGTTACTCTTTGCTTGCCTTCCGTGCATTGCCTAGCCCTGCGATGTCGTGCCTTAGCCTTGCCTCGCCTGAACTTGCTTTCCCATGCGTTACCCTTTCCTTGCCTTGCCGTGCATTGCCCAGCCTGCGTTGCCGTGCCTTAGCCTTGTTTCCGGTTCCCGTGCCGTTCCTTCCGTTACCCTTGCCTTTCCTTGCTTTCCCTTGCCTTCCTTACCTTCCGTTACTCTTTCCTTGCCTTCCGTGCATTGCCTAGCCTTGCGTTGTCGTGCCTTATCCTTATCTCGCCTGACCGTGCCTTCCTTTGCTTTAAGCTTTCCTTGCATTGTCGTGCATTGCCTAGCCTTGCGTTTTCGTGCATTAGCCTTGCCTAGCCTCACCGTGCCTTTCCTTGCGTTACCCTTTGCTTGCCTTGCCGTGCATTGCGTAGCCGTGCGTTGCCGTGCCTTAGCCTTGTTTCCCCTTGCCGTGCCGTTCCATCCATTACCCTTGCCTTCCCTTGCTTTCCCTTGCCTTCCTTGCGTTCCGTTACTCTTTGCTTGCTTTCCGTGCATTGCCTAGCCTTGCGTTGTCATGCCTTAGCCTTGCCTCGCCTGACCGTGCTTTCCCATGCGTTACCCTTTCCTTGCCTTGCCGTGCATTGCCTAGCTTGCGTTGTCGTGCCTTAGCCTTGTTTCCCCTTGCCGTGCCGTTCCTTCCGTTACCATTGCCTTTCCTTGCTTTCCCTTGCCTTCCTTACCTTCCGTTACTCTTTGCTTGCCTTCCGTGCATTGCCAAGCCTTGCGTTGTCGTGCGTTAGCGTTGCCTCCCCTGACCGTTCTTTCCCACGCGTTACCCTTTCCTTCCCTTGCCGTGCATTGCCTAGCGTGCGTTGTCGTGCCTTAGACATGTTTCCCCTTGCCGTGCCGTTCCTTCCGTTACCATTGCCTTTCCTTGCTTTCCTTTGCCTTCCTTACCTTCCGTTACTCTTTCCTTGCCTTCCCTGCATTGCCTAGCCTTGCGTTGTCGTGCCTTAGCCTTATCTCTTCTGGCCGTGCCTTCCTTTGCTTTAAGCTTTACTTGCATTGTCGTGCATTGCCTAGCCTTGCGTTGTCGTGCATTAGCCTTGCCTAGCCTCACCGTGCCTTGCCTTGCGTTACCCTTTACTTGCCTTGCCGTGCATTTCCTAGCCGTCTGTTGTCGTGCCTTAGCCTTGTTTCCCCTTGCCGTTGCGTGCCTTTTGTTACACTTGCCTTGCCTGGCTTTGCCTTGCCTTCCTTTCCTTCCGTTACTCTTTCCTTGCCTTGCCGTGCATTGCCTAGCCTTGCATTGTCATGCCTTATCCTTGCCTCACCTGACCGTGCCTTCCCCTGCGTTACCCTTTCCTTGCCTTGCCGTGCATTGCCTAGCCGTGCGTTGTCGAGCCTTAGCCTTGTTTCCCCTTGCCGTGCCGTTCCTTCCGTTACACTTGCCTTTCCTTGATTTCCCTTGCCTTCCTTACCTTCCGTTACTCTTTGCTTGCCTTCCGTGCATTGCCTAGCCTTGCGTTGTCGAGCCTTAGCCTTATCTCGCCTGACCGTGCCTTCCTTTGCTTTAAGCTTTCCTTGCATTGTCGTGCATTGCCTAGCCTTGCATTGTCGTGCATTAGCCTTGCCTAGCCTCACCGTGCCTTGCCTTGCGTTACCCTTTCCTTGCCTTGACGTTCATTGCCTAGCTTTCGGTGACGTGCCTTAGCCTTGTTTCCCCTTGCCGTGCAGTTCCTTCCGTTACACTTGCCTTTCTTTGCTTTCCCTTGCCTTCCTTACCTTCCGTTACTCTTTGCTTGCCTTCCGTGCATTGCCTAGCCCTGCGATGTCGTGCCTTAGCCTTGCCTCGCCTGAACTTGCTTTCCCATGCGTTACCCTTTCCTTGCCTTGCCGTGCATTGCCCAGCCTGCGTTGCCGTGCCTTAGCCTTGTTTCCGGTTCCCGTGCCGTTCCTTCCGTTACCCTTGCCTTTCCTTGCTTTCCCTTGCCTTCCTTACCTTCCGTTACTCTTTCCTTGCCTTCCGTGCATTGCCTAGCCTTGCGTTGTCGTGCCTTATCCTTATCTCGCCTGACCGTGCCTTCCTTTGCTTTAAGCTTTCCTTGCATTGTCGTGCATTGCCTAGCCTTGCGTTTTCGTGCATTAGCCTTGCCTAGCCTCACCGTGCCTTTCCTTGCGTTACCCTTTGCTTGCCTTGCCGTGCATTGCGTAGCCGTGCGTTGTCGTGCCTTAGCCTTGTTTCCCCTTGCCGTGCCGTTCCTTCCGTTACACTTGCCTTTCTTTCCTTTCCCTTTCCTTCCTTACCTTCCGTTACTCTTTGCTTGCCATCCGTGCATTGCCTAGCCTTGGGTTGTCGTGCCTTAGCCTTGCCTCGCCTGACCGTGCTTTCCCATGCGTTACCCTTTCCTTGCCTTGCCGTGCATTGCCTAGCGTGCGTTGTCGTGCCTTAGCCTTGTTTCCCCTTGCCGTGCCGTTCCTTCCGTTACCATTGCCTTTCCTTGCTTTCCTTTGCCTTCCTTACCTTCCGTTACTCTTTGCTTGCCTTCCGTGCATTGCCTAGCCTTGCGTTGTCGTGCCTTAGCCTTATCTCGCCTGACCGTGCCTTCCTTTGCTTTAAGCTTTCCTTGCATTGTCGTGCATTGCCTAGCCTTGCGTTGTCGTGCATTAGCCTTGCCTAGCCTCACCGTGCCTTGCCTTGCGTTACCCTTTCCTTGCCTTGCCGTGCATTTCCTAGCCGTGTGTTGTCGTGCCTTAGACTTGTTAACCCTTGCCGTGCGGTTCCTTCCGTTACCCTTGCCTTCCCTTGCTTTCCCTTTCCTTCCTTGCATTCCGTTACTCCTTGCTTGCTTTCCGGGCATTGCCTAGCCTTGCACTGGCTTTCCTTAGCCTTGTTTCCCCTTGCCGTTGCGTGCCTTTTGTTACACTTGCCTTGCCTGGCTTTGCCTTGCCTTCCTTTCCTTGCGTTACTCTTTCCTTGCCTTGCCGTGCATTGCCTAGCCCTGCGTTGTCGTGCCTTAGCCTTGTTATCCCTTGCCGTGCCGTTCCTTCCGTTACCCTTGCCTTCCCTTTCTTTCCCTTGCCTTCCTTGCATTCCGTTACTCTTTGCTTCCTTTCCGTGCATTGCCTAGCCTTGCGTTGTCGTGCCTTAGCGTTGCCTCGCCTGACCGTGCTTTCCCATGCGTTACCATTTCCTTGCCTTGCCGTGCATTGCCTAGCGTGCGTTGTCGTGCCTTAGCCCTGTTTCCCCTTGCCGTGCCGTTCCTTCCGTTACACTTGCCTTTCCTTGCTTTCCCTTGCCTTCCTTACCTTCCGTTACTCTTTGCTTGCCTTCCGTGCATTGCCTAGCCGTGCGTTGTCGTGCCTTAGCCTTGATTCCCCTTGCCGTGGCGTGCCTTTTGTTACACTTGCCTTACCTGGCTTTGCCTTGCCTTCCTTTCCTTCCGTTACTCTTTCCTTGCCTTGCCGTACATTGCCTAGCCTTGCATTGTCGTGCCTTATCCTTGCCTCACCTTACCGTGCATTCCCCTGCTTTACCCTTTCCTTGCCTTGCCGTGCATTGCCTAGCCTTGCGTTGTCGTGCCTTAGCGTTGCCTCGCCTGACCGTGCTTTCAAATGCGTTACCCTTTCCTTGCCTTGCCGTTCATTGCCTAGCGTTCGGTGTCGTGCCTTAGACTTGTTTCGCCTTGCCGTGCCGTTCCTTACGTTACCCTGGCCTTTCCTTCCTTTTCCTTGCCTTGCTTACCTTCCGTTACTCTTTGCTTGCCTTCCCTGAATTGCCTAGCCTTGCGTTGTCGTGCCTTTGCCTTATCTCGCCTGACCTTGCCTTCCTTTGCTTTAAGCTTTCCTTGCATTGTCGTGCATTGCCTAGCCTTGCGTTTTCGTGCATTAGCCTTTCCTAGCCTCACCGTGCCTTGCCTTGCGTTACCCTTTGCTTGCCTTGCGGTGCATTGCCTAGCCGTGCGTTGTCGTGCCTTAGCCTTGTTTCCCCTTGCCGTGCAGTTCCTTCAGTTACACTTGCCTTTCTTTGCTTTCCCTTGCCTTCCTTACCTTCCGTTACTCTTCGCTTGCCTTCCGTGCATTGCCTAGCCTTGCGTTGTCGTGCCTTAGCCTTGCCTCGCCTGAACGTGCTTTCTCATGCGTTACCCTTTCCTTGCCTTGCCGTGCATTGCTCAGCCTGCGTTGCCGTGCCTTAGCCTTGTTTCCGCTTCCCGTGCCGTTCCTTCCGTTACCCTTGCCCTTCCTTGCTTTTCCTTGCCTTCCTTATGTTCCGTTACTCTTTGCTTGCCTTCCCTGCATTGCCTAGCCTTGCGTTGTCGTGCCTTAGCCTTATCTCGCCTGACCGTGCCTTCCTTTGCTTTAAGCTTTCCTTGCATTGTCGTGCATTGCCTTGCCTTGCGTTGTCGTGCATTAGCCTTGCCTAGCCTCTCCGTGCCTTGCCTTGCGTTACCCTTTCCTTGCCTTGCCGTGCATTGCCTAGCCCTGCGTTGCCGTGCCTTAGCCTTGTTACCCCTTGCCGTGCCGTTCCTTCCGTTACCCTTGCCTTCCCTTGCTTTCCCTTGCCTTCCTTGCGTTCCGTTACTCTTTGCTTGCTTTCCGTGCATTGCCTAGCCTTGCGTTGTCACGCCTTAGCCTTGCATCGCCTGACCGTCCTCTCCCATGCGTTACCCTTTCCTTGCCTTGTTGTGCATTGCCTAGCCGTGCGTTGTCGTGCCTTAGCCTTGTTTCCCTTTGCCGTGCCGTTCCTTCCGTTACACTTGCCTTTCCTTCCTTTCCCTTGCCTTCCTTACCTTCCGTTACTCTTTGCTTGCCTTCCGTGCATTGCCTAGCCTTGCGTTGTCGTGACTTAGCGTTGCCTCGCCTGACCGTGCTTTCAAATGCGTTACCCTTTCCTTGCCTTGCCGTTCATTGCCTAGCGTTCGGTGTCGTGCCTTAGACTTGTTTCCCCTTGCCGTGCCGTTCCTTCCGTTACCCTTGCCTTTCCTTCCTTTTCCTTGCCTTGCTTACCTTCCGTTACTCTTTGCTTGCCTTCCCTGAATTTCCTAGCCTTGCCTTGTCGTGCCTTAGCCTTATCTCGCCTGACCTTGCCTTCCTTTGCTTTAAGTTTCCTTGCATTGTCGTGCATCGCCTAGCCTTGCGTTTTCGTGCATTAGCCTTGCCTAGCCTCACCGTGCCTTTCCTTGCGTTACCCTTTGCTTGCCTTGCCGTGCATTGCCTAGCCGTGCGTTGTCGTGCCTTAGCCTTGTTTCCCCTTGCCGTGCCGTTCCTTCCGTTACACTTGCCTTTCTTTGCTTTCCCTTGCCTTCCTTACCTTCCGTTACTCTTTGCTAGCCTTCCGTGCATTGCCTAGCCTTGCGTTGTCGTGCCTTAGCCTTCCCTCGCCTGAACGTGCTTTCCCATGCGTTACCCTTTCCTTGCCTTGCCGTGCATTGCCTAACCTACGTTGCCGTGCCTTAGCCTTGTTTCCCCTTGCCGTGCCGTTCCATCCATTACCCTTGCCTTCCCTTGCTTTCCCTTGCCTTCCTTGCGTTCCGTTACTCTTTGCTTGCTTTCCGTGCATTGCCTAGCCTTGCGTTGTCATGCCTTAGCCTTGCCTCGCCTGACCGTGCTTTCCCATGCGTTACCCTTTCCTTGCCTTGCCGTGCATTGCCTAGCTTGCGTTGTCGTGCCTTAGCCTTGTTTCCCCTTGCCGTGCCGTTCCTTCCGTTACCATTGCCTTTCCTTGCTTTCCCTTGCCTTCCTTACCTTCCGTTACTCTTTGCTTGCCTTCCGTGCATTGCCAAGCCTTGCGTTGTCGTGCGTTAGCGTTGCCTCCCCTGACCGTTCTTTCCCACGCGTTACCCTTTCCTTCCCTTGCCGTGCATTGCCTAGCGTGCGTTGTCGTGCCTTAGACATGTTTCCCCTTGCCATGCCGTTCCTTCCGTTACCATTGCCTTTCCTTGCTTTCCTTTGCCTTCCTTACCTTCCGTTACTCTTTCCTTGCCTTCCCTGCATTGCCTAGCCTTGCGTTGTCGTGCCTTAGCCTTATCTCTTCTGGCCGTGCCTTCCTTTGCTTTAAGCTTTACTTGCATTGTCGTGCATTGCCTAGCCTTGCGTTGTCGTGCATTAGCCTTGCCTAGCCTCACCGTGCCTTGCCTTGCGTTACCCTTTACTTGCCTTGCCGTGCATTTCCTAGCCGTCTGTTGTCGTGCCTTAGCCTTGTTTCCCCTTGCCGTTGCGTGCCTTTTGTTACACTTGCCTTGCCTGGCTTTGCCTTGCCTTCCTTTCCTTCCGTTACTCTTTCCTTGCCTTGCCGTGCATTGCCTAGCCTTGCATTGTCATGCCTTATCCTTGCCTCACCTGACCGTGCCTTCCCCTGCGTTACCCTTTCCTTGCCTTGCCGTGCATTGCCTAGCCGTGCGTTGTCGAGCCTTAGCCTTGTTTCCCCTTGCCGTGCCGTTCCTTCCGTTACCCTTGCCTTCCCTTGCTTTCCCTTGCCTTCCTTGCGTTCCGTTACTCTTTACTTGCTTTCCGTGCATTGCCTAGCCTTGCGTTGTCGTGCCTTAGCCTTGCCTCGCCTGACCGTGCTTTCCCATGCGTTACCCTTTCCTTGCCTTGCCGTGCATTGCCTAGCGTGCGTTGTCGTGCCTTAGCCTTGTTTCCCCTTGCCGTGCCGTTCCTTCCGTTACCATTGCCTTTCCTTGCTTTCCCTTGCCTTCCTTACCTTCCCTTACTCTTTGCTTGCCTTCCGTGCATTGCCTAGCCTTGCGTTGTCGTGCCTTAGCCTTATCTCTTCTGGCCGTGCCTTCCTTTGCTTTAAGCTTTACTTGCATTGTCGTGCATTGCCTAGCCTTGCGTTGTCGTGCATTAGCCTTGCCTAGCCTCACCGTGCCTTGCCTTGCGTTACCCTTTACTTGCCTTGCCGTGCATTTCCTAGCCGTCTGTTGTCGTGCCTTAGCCTTGTTTCCCCTTGCCGTTGCGTGCCTTTTGTTACACTTGCCTTGCCTGGCTTTGCCTTGCCTTCCTTTCCTTCCGTTACTCTTTCCTTGCTTTGCCGTGCATTGCCTAGCCCTGCGTTGTCGTGCCTTAGCCTTGTTACCCCTTGCCGTGCCGTTCCTTCGGTTACCCTTGCCTTCCCTTGCTTTCCCTTGCCTTCCTTGCGTTCCGTTACTCTTTGCTTGCTTTCCGTGCATTGATTAGCCTTGCGTTGTCATGCCTTAGGCTTGCCTCGCCTGACCTTGCTTTCCCATGCGTTACCCTTTCCTTGCCTTGCCGTGCATTGCCTAGCTTGCGTTGTCGTGCCTTAGCCTTGTTTCCCCTTGCCGTGCCGTTCCTTCCGTTACACTTGCCTTTCCTTGATTTCCCTTGCCTTCCTTACCTTCCGTTACTCTTTGCTTGCCTTCCGTGCATTGCCTAGCCTTGCGTTGTCGAGCCTTAGCCTTATCTCGCCTGACCGTGCCTTCCTTTGCTTTAAGCTTTCCTTGCATTGTCGTGCATTGCCTAGCCTTGCATTGTCGTGCATTAGCCTTGCCTAGCCTCACCGTGCCTTGCCTTGCGTTACCCTTTCCTTGCCTTGACGTTCATTGCCTAGCTTTCGGTGACGTGCCTTAGCCTTGTTTCCCCTTGCCGTGCAGTTCCTTCCGTTACACTTGCCTTTCTTTGCTTTCCCTTGCCTTCCTTACCTTCCGTTACTCTTTGCTTGCCTTCCGTGCATTGCCTAGCCCTGCGATGTCGTGCCTTAGCCTTGCCTCGCCTAAACTTGCTTTCCCATGCGTTACCCTTTCCTTGCCTTGCCGTGCATTGCCCAGCCTGCGTTGCCGTGCCTTAGCCTTGTTTCCGGTTCCCGTGCCGTTCCTTCCGTTACCCTTGCCTTTCCTTGCTTTCCCTTGCCTTCCTTACCTTCCGTTACTCTTTCCTTGCCTTCCGTGCATTGCCTAGCCTTGCGTTGTCGTGCCTTATCCTTATCTCGCCTGACCGTGCCTTCCTTTGCTTTAAGCTTTCCTTGCATTGTCGTGCATTGCCTAGCCTTGCGTTTTCGTGCATTAGCCTTGCCTAGCCTCACCGTGCCTTTCCTTGCGTTACCCTTTGCTTGCCTTGCCGTGCATTGCGTAGCCGTGCGTTGTCGTGCCTTAGCCTTGTTTCCCCTTGCCGTGCCGTTCCTTCCGTTACACTTGCCTTTCTTTCCTTTCCCTTTCCTTCCTTACCTTCCGTTACTCTTTGCTTGCCATCCGTGCATTGCCTAGCCTTGGGTTGTCGTTCCTTAGCCTTGCCTCGCCTGACCGTGCTTTCCCATGCGTTACCCTTTCCTTGCCTTGCCGTGCATTGCCTAGCGTGCGTTGTCGTGCCTTAGCCTTGTTTCCCCTTGCCGTGCCGTTCCTTCCGTTACCATTGCCTTTCCTTGCTTTCCCTTGCCTTCCTTACCTTCCGTTACTCTTTGCTTGCCTTCCGTGCATTGCCTAGCCTTGCGTTGTCGTGCCTTAGCCTTATCTCGCCTGACCGTGCCTTCCTTTGCTTTAAGCTTTCCTTGCATTGTCGTGCATTGCCTAGCCTTGCGTTGTCGTGCATTAACCTTGCCTAGCCTCACCGTGCCTTGCCTTGCGTTACCCTTTCCTTGCCTTGCCGTGCATTTCCTAGCCGTGTGTTGTCGTGCCTTAGACTTGTTAACCCTTGCCGTGCGGTTCCTTCCGTTACCCTTGCCTTCCCTTGCTTTCCCTTTCCTTCCTTGCATTCCGTTACTCCTTGCTTGCTTTCCGGGCATTGCCTAGCCTTGCACTGGCTTTCCTTAGCCTTGTTTCCCCTTGCCGTTGCGTGCCTTTTGTTACACTTGCCTTCCCTGGCTTTGCCTTGCCTTCCTTTCCTTGCGTTACTGTTTCCTTGCCTTGCCGTGCATTGCCTAGCCCTGCGTTGTCGTGCCTTAGCCTTGTTATCCCTTGCCGTGCCGTTCCTTCCGTTACCCTTGCCTTCCCTTTCTTTCCCTTGCCTTCCTTGCATTCCGTTACTCTTTGCTTCCTTTCCGTGCATTGCCTAGCCTTGCGTTGTCGTGCCTTAGCGTTGCCTCGCCTGACCGTGCTTTCCCATGCGTTACCATTTCCTTGCCTTGCCGTGCATTGCCTAGCGTGCGTTGTCGTGCCTTAGCCCTGTTTCCCCTTGCCGTGCCGTTCCTTCCGTTACACTTGCCTTTCCTTGCTTTCCCTTGCCTTCCTTACCTTCCGTTACTCTTTGCTTGCCTTCCGTGCATTGCCTAGCCGTGCGTTGTCGTGCCTTAGCCTTGATTCCCCTTGCCGTGGCGTGCCTTTTGTTACACTTGCCTTACCTGGCTTTGCCTTGCCTTCCTTTCCTTCCGTTACTCTTTCCTTGCCTTGCCGTACATTGCCTAGCCTTGCATTGTCGTGCCATATCCTGGCCTCACCTTACCGTGCATTCCCCTGCTTTACCCTTTCCTTGCCTTGCCGTGCATTGCCTAGCCTTGCGTTGTCGTGCCTTAGCGTTGCCTCGCCTGACCGTGCTTTCAAATGCGTTACCCTTTCCTTGCCTTGCCGTTCATTGCCTAGCGTTCGGTGTCGTGCCTTAGACTTGTTTCGCCTTGCCGTGCCGTTCCTTCCGTTACCCTTGCCCTTCCTTGCTTTTCCTTGCCTTCCTTATGTTCCGTTACTCTTTGCTTGCCTTCCCTGCATTGCCTAGCCTTGCGTTGTCGTGCCTTAGCCTTATCTCGCCTGACCGTGCCTTCCTTTGCTTTAAGCTTTCCTTGCATTGTCGTGCATTGCCTTGCCTTGCGTTGTCGTGCATTAGCCTTGCCTAGCCTCTCCGTGCCTTGCCTTGCGTTACCCTTTCCTTGCCTTGCCGTGCATTGCCTAGCCCTGCGTTGCCGTGCCTTAGCCTTGTTACCCCTTGCCGTGCCGTTCCTTCCGTTACCCTTGCCTTCCCTTGCTTTCCCTTGCCTTCCTTGCGTTCCGTTACTCTTTGCTTGCTTTCCGTGCATTGCCTAGCCTTGCGTTGTCACGCCTTAGCCTTGCATCGCCTGACCGTGCTCTCCCATGCGTTACCCTTTCCTTGCCTTGTTGTGCATTGCCTAGCCGTGCGTTGTCGTGCCTTAGCCTTGTTTCCCTTTGCCGTGCCGTTCCTTCCGTTACACTTGCCTTTCCTTATTTCCCTTGCCTTCCTTACCTTCCGTTACTCTTTGCTTGCCTTCCGTGCATTGCCTAGCCTTGCGTTGTCGTGACTTAGCGTTGCCTCGCCTGACCGTGCTTTCAAATGCGTTACCCTTTCCTTGCCTTGTCGTTCATTGCCTAGCGTTCGGTGTCGTGCCTTAGACTTGTTTCCCCTTGCCGTGCCGTTCCTTCCGTTACCCTTGCCTTTCCTTCCTTTTCCTTGCCTTGCTTACCTTCCGTTACTCTTTGCTTGCCTTCCCTGAATTTCCTAGCCTTGCCTTGTCGTGCCTTAGCCTTATCTCGCCTGACCTTGCCTTCCTTTGCTTTAAGTTTCCTTGCATTGTCGTGCATCGCCTAGCCTTGCGTTTTCGTGCATTAGCCTTGCCTAGCCTCACCGTGCCTTTCCTTGCGTTACCCTTTGCTTGCCTTGCCGTGCATTGCCTAGCCGTGCGTTGTCGTGCCTTAGCCTTGTTTCCCCTTGCCGTGCCGTTCCTTCCGTTACACTTGCCTTTCTTTGCTTTCCCTTGCCTTCCTTACCTTCCGTTACTCTTTGCTAGCCTTCCGTGCATTGCCTAGCCTTGCGTTGTCGTGCCTTAGCCTTCCCTCGCCTGAACGTGCTTTCCCATGCGTTACCCTTTCCTTGCCTTGCCGTGCATTGCCTAACCTACGTTGCCGTGCCTTAGCCTTGTTTCCCCTTGCCGTGCCGTTCCATCCATTACCCTTGCCTTCCCTTGCTTTCCCTTGCCTTCCTTGCGTTCCGTTACTCTTTGCTTGCTTTCCGTGCATTGCCTAGCCTTGCGTTGTCATGCCTTAGCCTTGCCTCGCCTGACCGTGCTTTCCCATGCGTTACCCTTTCCTTGCCTTGCCGTGCATTGCCTAGCTTGCGTTGTCGTGCCTTAGCCTTGTTTCCCCTTGCCGTGCCGTTCCTTCCGTTACCATTGCCTTTCCTTGCTTTCCCTTGCCTTCCTTACCTTCCGTTACTCTTTGCTTGCCTTCCGTGCATTGCCAAGCCTTGCGTTGTCGTGCGTTAGCGTTGCCTCCCCTGACCGTTCTTTCCCACGCGTTACCCTTTCCTTCCCTTGCCGTGCATTGCCTAGCGTGCGTTGTCGTGCCTTAGACATGTTTCCCCTTGCCGTGCCGTTCCTTCCGTTACCATTGCCTTTCCTTGCTTTCCTTTGCCTTCCTTACCTTCCGTTACTCTTTCCTTGCCTTCCCTGCATTGCCTAGCCTTGCGTTGTCGTGCCTTAGCCTTATCTCTTCTGGCCGTGCCTTCCTTTGCTTTAAGCTTTACTTGCATTGTCGTGCATTGCCTAGCCTTGCGTTGTCGTGCATTAGCCTTGCCTAGCCTCACCGTGCCTTGCCTTGCGTTACCCTTTACTTGCCTTGCCGTGCATTTCCTAGCCGTCTGTTGTCGTGCCTTAGCCTTGTTTCCCCTTGCCGTTGCGTGCCTTTTGTTACACTTGCCTTGCCTGGCTTTGCCTTGCCTTCCTTTCCTTCCGTTACTCTTTCCTTGCCTTGCCGTGCATTGCCTAGCCTTGCATTGTCATGCCTTATCCTTGCCTCACCTGACCGTGCCTTCCCCTGCGTTACCCTTTCCTTGCCTTGCCGTGCATTGCCTAGCCGTGCGTTGTCGAGCCTTAGCCTTGTTTCCCCTTGCCGTGCCGTTCCTTCCGTTACCCTTGCCTTCCCTTGCTTTCCCTTGCCTTCCTTGCGTTCCGTTACTCTTTACTTGCTTTCCGTGCATTGCCTAGCCTTGCGTTGTCGTGCCTTAGCCTTGCCTCGCCTGACCGTGCTTTCCCATGCGTTACCCTTTCCTTGCCTTGCCGTGCATTGCCTAGCGTGCGTTGTCGTGCCTTAGCCTTGTTTCCCCTTGCCGTGCCGTTCCTTCCGTTACCATTGCCTTTCCTTGCTTTCCCTTGCCTTCCTTACCTTCCCTTACTCTTTGCTTGCCTTCCGTGCATTGCCTAGCCTCGCGTTGTCGTGCCTTAGCGTTATCTCGCCTGACCGTGCCTTCCTTTGCTTTAAGCTTTCCTTGCATTGTCGTGCATTGCCTAGCCTTGCGTTGTCGTGCATTAGCCTTGCCTAGCCTCACCGTGCCTTTCCTTGCGTTGCACTTTGCTTGCCTTGCCGTGCATTGCCTAGCCGTGCGTTGACGTGCCTTAGCCTTCTTTCCCCTTGCCGTGCGGTTTCTTCCGTTACACTTGCCTTTCTTTGCTTTCCCTTTCCTTCCATACCTTCCGTTACTCTTTGCTTGCCTTCCGTGCATTGCCTAGCCTTGAGTTGTCGTGCCTTAGCCTTGCCTCGCCTGACCGTGCTTTCCCATGCGTTACTCTTTCCTTGCCTTGCCGTGCATTGCCTAACGTGCGTTCTCGTGCCTTAGCCTTGTTTCCCCTTGCCGTGCCGTTCCTTCCGTTACACTTGCCTTTCCTTGCTTTCCCTTGCCTTCCTTACCTTCCGTTACTCTTTGCTTGCCTTCCGTGCATTGCCTAGCCTTGCGTTGTCGTGCCTTAGCCTTATCTCGCCTGACCGTGCCTTCCTTTGCTTTAAGCTTTCCTTGCATTGTCGTGCATTGCCTAGCCTTGCGTTGTCGTGCATTAACCTTGCCTAGCCTCACCGTGCCTTTCCTTGCGTTACCCTTTGCTTGCCTTGCCGTGCATTGCCTAGCCGTGCGTTGTCGTGCCTTAGCCTTGTTTCCCCTTGCCGTGCCGTTCCTTCCGTTACACTTGCCTTTCTTTGCTTTCCCTTGCCTTCCTTAACTTCCGTTACTCTTTGCTAGCCTTCCGTGCATTGCCTAGCCTTGCGTTGTCGTGCCTTAGCCTTGCCTCGCCTGAACGTGCTTTCCCATGCGTTACCCTTTCCTTGCCTTGCCGTGCATTGCCTAGCCGTGCGTTGTCGTGACTTAGCCTTGTTTCCACTTGCCGTGCCGTTCCTTCGGTTACACTTGCCTTTATTTGCTTTCCCTTGCCTTTCTTAACTTCCGTTACTCTTTGCTAGCCTTCCGTGCATTGCCTAGCCTTGCGTTGTCGTGCCTTAGCCTTGCCTCGCCTGAACGTGCTTTCCCATGCGTTACCCTTTCCTTGCCTTGCCGTGCATTGCCTAGCCTACGTTGCCGTGCCTTAGCCTTGTTTCCCCTTGCCGTGCCGTTCCTTCCATTACCCTTGCCTTCCCTTGCTTTCCCTTGCCTTCCTTGCGTTCCGTTACTCTTTGCTTGCTTTCCGTGCATTGCCTAGCCTTGCGTTGTCATGCCTTAGCCTTGCCTCGCCTGACCGTGCTTTCCCATGCGTTACCCTTTCCTTGCCTTGCCGTGCATTGCCTAGCGTGCGTTGTCGTGCCTTAGCCTTGTTTCCCCTTGCCGTGCCGTTCCTTCCGTTACCATTGCCTTTCCTTGCTTTCCCTTGCTTTCCTTACCTTCCGTTACTCTTTGCTTGCCTTCCGTGCATTACCAAGCCTTGCGTTGTCGTGCCTTAGCGTTGCCTCCCCTGACCGTTCTTTCCCATGCGTTACCCTTTCCTTCCCTTGCCGTGCATTGCCTAGCGTGCGTTGTCGTGCCTTAGACTTGTTTCCCCTTGCCGTGCCGTTCCTTCCGTTACCATTGCCTTTCCTTGCTTTCCTTTGCCTTCCTTACCTTCCGTTACTCTTTCCTTGCCTTCCCTGCATTGCCTAGCCTTGCGTTGTCGTGCCTTAGCCTTATCTCTTCTGGCCGTGCCTTCCTTTGCTTTAAGCTTTACTTGCATTGTCGTGCATTGCCTAGCCGTGCGTTGTCGTGCATTAGCCTTGCCTAGCCTCACCGTGCCTTGCCTTGCGTTACCCTTTACTTGCCTTGCCGTGCATTTCCTAGCCGTCTGTTGTCGTGCCTTAGCCTTGTTTCCCCTTGCCGTTGCGTGCCTTTTGTTACACTTGCCTTGCCTGGCTTTGCCTTGCCTTCCTTTCCTTCCGTTACTCTTTCCTTGCCTTGCCGTGCATTGCCTAGCCTTGCATTGTCGTGCCTTATCCTTGCCTCACCTGACCGTGCCTTCCCCTGCGTTACCGTTTCCTTGCCTTGCCGTGCATTGCCTAGCCGTGCGTTGTCGTGCCTTAGCCTTGTTTCCCCTTGCCGTGCCGTTCCTTCCGTTACCCTTGCCTTCCCTTGCTTTCCCTTGCCTTCCTTGCGTTCCGTTACTCTTTGCTTGCTTTCCGTGCATTGCCTAGCCTTGCGTTGTCGTGCCTTAGCCTTGCCTCGCCTGACCGTGCTTTCCCATGCGTTACCCTTTCCTTGCCTTGCCGTGCATTGCCTAGCGTGCGTTGTCGTGCCTTAGCCTTGTTTCCCCTTGCCGTGCCGTTCCTTCCGTTACCATTGCCTTTCATTGCTTTCCCTTGCCTTCCTTACCTTCCGTTACTCTTTGCTTGCCTTCCGTGCATTGCCTAGCCTTGCGTTGTCGTGCCTTAGCCTTATCTCGCCTGACCGTGCCTTCCTTTGCTTTAAACTTTCCTTGCATTGTCGTGCATTGCCTAGCCTTGCGTTTTCGTGCATTAGCCTTGCCTAGCCTCACCGTGCCTTTCATTGGGTTACCCTTTGCTTGCCTTGCCGTGCATTGCCTAGCCGTGCGTTGTCGTGCCTTAGCCTTGTTTCCCCTTGCCGTGCCGTTCCTTCCGTTACACTTGCCTTTCTTTGCTTTCCCTTTCCTTCCTTACCTTCCGTTACTCTTTGCTTGCCTTCCGTGCATTGCCTAGCCTTGAGTTGTCGTGCCTTAGCCTTGCCTCGCCTGACCGTGCTTTCCCATGCGTTACCGTTTCCTTGCCTTGCCGTGCATTGCCTAGCGTGCGTTGTCGTGCCTTAGCCTTGTTTCCCCTTGCCGTGCCGTTCCTTCCGTTACCATTGCCTTTCCTTGCTTTCCCTTGCCTTCCTTACCTTCCGTTACTCTTTGCTTGCCTTCCGTGCATTGCCTAGCCTTGCGTTGTCGTGCCTTAGCCTTATCTCGCCTGACCGTGCCTTCCTTTGCTTTAAGCTTTCCTTGCATTTTCGTGCATTGTCTAGCCTTACGTTGTCGTGCATTAACCTTGCCTAGCCTCAGCGAGCCTTGCCTTGCGTTACCCTTTCCTTGCCTTGCCGTGCATTTCCTAGCCGTGTGTTGTCGTGCCTTAGCCTTGTTAACCCTTGCCGTGCCGTTCCTTCCGTTACCCTTGCCTTCCCTTGCTTTCATTCCCTTTCCTTGCTTTGATTGCCCTTGCAGCCTTGTTTCCCCTTGCCGTGCCGTTACTCTTTGCTTGCTTTCCGTGCATTGCCTAGCCTTGCGTTGGCTTTCCTTAGCCTTGTTTCCCCTTGCCGTTGCGTGCCTTTTGTTACACTTGCCTTGCCTGGCTTTGCCTTGCCTTCCTTTCCTTGCGTTACTCTTTCCTTGCCTTGCCGTGCATTGCCTAGCCTTGCATTGTCGTGCCTTATCCTTGCCTCACCTTACCGTGCATTCCCCTGCGTTACCCTTTCCTTGCCTTGCCGTGCATTGCCTAGCCTTGCGTTGTCGTGCCTTAGCCTTGCCTCGCCTGAACGTGCTTTCCCATGCGTTACCCTTTCCTTGCCTTGCCGTGCATTGCCCAGCCTGCGTTGCCGTGCCTTAGCCTTGTTTCCCCTTGCCGTGCCGTTCCTTCCGTTACCCTTGCCTTTCCTTGCTTTTCCTTGCCTTGCTTACCTTCCGTTACTCTTTGCTTGCCTTCCCTGCATTGCCTAGCCTTGCGTTGTCGTGCCTTATGCCTTATCTCGCCTGACCGTGCCTTCCTTTGCTTTAAGCTTTCCTTGCATTGTCGTGCATTGCCTAGCCTTGCGTTTTCGTGCATTAGCCTTGCCTAGCCTCACCGTGCCTTGCCTTGCGTTACCCTTTGCTTGCCTTGCCGTGCATTGCCTAGCCGTGCGTTGTCGTGCCTTAGCCTTGTTTCCCCTTGCCGTGCCGTTCCTTCCGTTACACTTGCCTTTCTTTGCTTTCCCTTTCCTTCCTTACCTTCCGTTACTCTTTGCTTGCCTTCCGTGCATTGCCTAGCCTTGCGTTGTCGTGCCTTAGCCTTGCCTCGCCTGACCGTGCTTTCCCATGCGTTACCCTTTCCTTGCCTTGCCGTGCATTGCCTAGCGTGCGTTGTCGTGCCTTAGCCTTGTTTCCCCTTGCCGTGCCGTTCCTTCCGTTACCATTGCCTTTCCTTGCTTTCCCTTGCCTTCCTTACCTTCCGTTACTCTTTGCTTGCCTTCCCTGCATTGCCTAGCCTTGCGTTGTCGTGCCTTAGCCTTATCTCGCCTGACCGTGCCTTCCTTTGCTTTAAGCTTTCCTTGCATTGTCGTGCATTGCCTAGCCTTGCGTTGTCGTGCATTAGCCTTGCCTAGCCTCACCGTGCCTTGCCTTGCGTTACCCTTTCCTTGCCTTGCCGTGCATTTCCTAGCCGTGTGTTGTCGTGCCTTAGACTTGTTAACCCTTGCCGTGCGGTTCCTTCCGTTACCCTTGCCTTCCCTTGCTTTCCCTTTCCTTCCTTGCATTCCGTTACTCCTTGCTTGCTTTCCGGGCATTGCCTAGCCTTGCGTTGTCGTGCCTTAGCCTTGCCTCGCCTGACCGTGCTTTCCCATGCGTTACCCTTTCCTTGCCTTGCCGTGCATTGCCTAGCGTGCGTTGTCGTGCCTTAGCCTTGTTTCCCCTTGCCGTGCCGTTCCTTCCGTTACCATTGCCTTTCATTGCTTTCCCTTGCCTTCCTTACCTTCCGTTACTCTTTGCTTGCCTTCCGTGCATTGCCTAGCCTTGCGTTGTCGTGCCTTAGCCTTATCTCGCCTGACCGTGCCTTCCTTTGCTTTAAACTTTCCTTGCATTGTCGTGCATTGCCTAGCCTTGCGTTTTCGTGCATTAGCCTTGCCTAGCCTCACCGTGCCTTTCATTGGGTTACCCTTTGCTTGCCTTGCCGTGCATTGCCTAGCCGTGCGTTGTCGTGCCTTAGCCTTGTTTCCCCTTGCCGTGCCGTTCCTTCCGTTACACTTGCCTTTCTTTGCTTTCCCTTTCCTTCCTTACCTTCCGTTACTCTTTGCTTGCCTTCCGTGCATTGCCTAGCCTTGAGTTGTCGTGCCTTAGCCTTGCCTCGCCTGACCGTGCTTTCCCATGCGTTACCGTTTCCTTGCCTTGCCGTGCATTGCCTAGCGTGCGTTGTCGTGCCTTAGCCTTGTTTCCCCTTGCCGTGCCGTTCCTTCCGTTACCATTGCCTTTCCTTGCTTTCCCTTGCCTTCCTTACCTTCCGTTGCTCTTTGCTTGCCTTCCGTGCATTGCCTAGCCTTGCGTTGTCGTGCCTTAGCCTTATCTCGCCTGACCGTGCCTTCCTTTGCTTTAAGCTTTCCTTGCATTTTCGTGCATTGTCTAGCCTTACGTTGTCGTGCATTAACCTTGCCTAGCCTCAGCGAGCCTTGCCTTGCGTTACCCTTTCCTTGCCTTGCCGTGCATTTCCTAGCCGTGTGTTGTCGTGCCTTAGCCTTGTTAACCCTTGCCGTGCCGTTCCTTCCGTTACCCTTGCCTTCCCTTGCATTCCCTTTCCTTCCTTGCATTCCGTTACTCCTTGCTTGCTTTCCGTGCATTGCCTAGCCTTGCGTTGGCTTTCCTTAGCCTTGTTTCCCTTGCCGTTGCGTGCCTTTTGTTACACTTGCCTTGCCTGGCTTTGCCTTGCCTTCCTTTCCTTGCGTTACTCTTTCCTTGCCTTGCCGTTCATTGCCTAGCCCTGCGTTGTCGTGCCTTAGCCTTGTTACCCGTTGCCGTGCCGTTCCTTCCGTTACCCTTGCCTTTCCTTGCTTTCCCTTGCCTTCCTTGCGTTCCGTTACTCTTTGCTTGCTTTCCGTGCATTGCCTAGCCTTGCGTTGTCATGCCTTAGGCTTGCCTCGCCTGACCGTGCTTTCCCATGCGTTACCATTTCCTTGCCGTGCCGTGCATTGCCTAGCGTGCGTTGTCGTGCCTTAGCCTTGTTTCCCCTTGCCGTGCCGTTCCTTCCGTTACACTTGCCTTTCCTTGCTTTCCCTTGCCTTCCTTACATTCCGTTACTCTTTGCTTGCCTTCCGTGCATTGCCTAGCCTTGCGTTGTAGTGCCTTAGCCTTATCTCGTCTGACCGTGCCTTCCTTTGCTTTAAGCTTTCCTTCATTGTCGTGCATTGCCTAGCCTTGTGTTGTCGTGCATTAGCCTTGCCTAGCCTCACCGTGCCTTGCCTTGCGTTACCCTTTCCTTGCCTTGCCGTGCATTGCCAAGCCGTGCGTTGTCGTGCCTTAGCCTTGATTCCCCTTGCCGTGGCGTGCCTTTTGTTACACTTGCCTTGCCTGGCTTTGCCTTGCCTTCCTTTCCTTCCGTTACTCTTTCCTTGCCTTGCCGTGCATTGCCTAGCCTTGCATTGTCGTGCCTTATCCTTGCCTCACCTTACCGTGCATTCCCCTGCGTTACCCTTTCCTTGCCTTGCCGTGCATTGCCTAGCCCTGCGATGTCGTGCCTTAGCCTTGCCTCGCCTGAACTTGCTTTCCCATGCGTTACCCTTTCCTTGCCTTGCCGTGCATTGCCCAGCCTGCGTTGCCGTGCCTTAGCCTTGTTTCCGGTTCCCGTGCCGTTCCTTCCGTTACCCTTGCCTTTCCTTGCTTTCCCTTGCCTTCCTTACCTTCCGTTACTCTTTCCTTGCCTTCCGTGCATTGCCTAGCCTTGCGTTGTCGTGCCTTATCCTTATCTCGCCTGACCGTGCCTTCCTTTGCTTTAAGCTTTCCTTGCATTGTCGTGCATTGCCTAGCCTTGCGTTTTCGTGCATTAGCCTTGCCTAGCCTCACCGTGCCTTTCCTTGCGTTACCCTTTGCTTGCCTTGCCGTGCATTGCGTAGCCGTGCGTTGTCGTGCCTTAGCCTTGTTTCCCCTTGCCGTGCCGTTCCTTCCGTTACACTTGCCTTTCTTTCCTTTCCCTTTCCTTCCTTACCTTCCGTTACTCTTTGCTTGCCATCCGTGCATTGCCTAGCCTTGGGTTGTCGTGCCTTAGCCTTGCCTCGCCTGACCGTGCTTTCCCATGCGTTACCCTTTCCTTGCCTTGCCGTGCATTGCCTAGCGTGCGTTGTCGTGCCTTAGCCTTGTTTCCCCTTGCCGTGCCGTTCCTTCCGTTACCATTGCCTTTCCTTGCTTTCCCTTGCCTTCCTTACCTTCCGTTACTCTTTGCTTGCCTTCCGTGCATTGCCTAGCCTTGCGTTGTCGTGCCTTAGCCTTATCTCGCCTGACCGTGCCTTCCTTTGCTTTAAGCTTTCCTTGCATTGTCGTGCATTGCCTAGCCTTGCGTTGTCTTGCATTAACCTTGCCTAGCCTCACCGTGCCTTGCCTTGCGTTACCCTTTCCTTGCCTTGCCGTGCATTTCCTAGCCGTGTGTTGTCGTGCCTTAGACTTGTTAACCCTTGCCGTGCGGTTCCTTCCGTTACCCTTGCCTTCCCTTGCTTTCCCTTTCCTTCCTTGCATTCCGTTACTCCTTGCTTGCTTTCCGGGCATTGCCTAGCCTTGCACTGGCTTTCCTTAGCCTTGTTTCCCCTTGCCGTTGCGTGCCTTTTGTTACACTTGCCTTGCCTGGCTTTGCCTTGCCTTCCTTTCCTTGCGTTACTCTTTCCTTGCCTTGCCGTGCATTGCCTAGCCCTGCGTTGTCGTGCCTTAGCCTTGTTATCCCTTGCCGTGCCGTTCCTTCCGTTACCCTTGCCTTCCCTTTCTTTCCCTTGCCTTCCTTGCATTCCGTTACTCTTTGCTTCCTTTCCGTGCATTGCCTAGCCTTGCGTTGTCGTGCCTTAGCGTTGCCTCGCCTGACCGTGCTTTCCCATGCGTTACCATTTCCTTGCCTTGCCGTGCATTGCCTAGCGTGCGTTGTCGTGCCTTAGCCCTGTTTCCCCTTGCCGTGCCGTTCCTTCCGTTACACTTGCCTTTCCTTGCTTTCCCTTGCCTTCCTTACCTTCCGTTACTCTTTGCTTGCCTTCCGTGCATTGCCTAGCCGTGCGTTGTCGTGCCTTAGCCTTGATTCCCCTTGCCGTGGCGTGCCTTTTGTTACACTTGCCTTACCTGGCTTTGCCTTGCCTTCCTTTCCTTCCGTTACTCTTTCCTTGCCTTGCCGTACATTGCCTAGCCTTGCATTGTCGTGCCTTATCCTTGCCTCACCTTACCGTGCATTCCCCTGCTTTACCCTTTCCTTGCCTTGCCGTGCATTGCCTAGCCTTGCGTTGTCGTGCCTTAGCGTTGCCTCGCCTGACCGTGCTTTCAAATGCGTTACCCTTTCCTTGCCTTGCCGTTCATTGCCTAGCGTTCGGTGTCGTGCCTTAGACTTGTTTCGCCTTGCCGTGCCGTTCCTTACGTTACCCTGGCCTTTCCTTCCTTTTCCTTGCCTTGCTTACCTTCCGTTACTCTTTGCTTGCCTTCCCTGAATTGCCTAGCCTTGCGTTGTCGTGCCTTTGCCTTATCTCGCCTGACCTTGCCTTCCTTTGCTTTAAGCTTTCCTTGCATTGTCGTGCATTGCCTAGCCTTGCGTTTTCGTGCATTAGCCTTTCCTAGCCTCACCGTGCCTTGCCTTGCGTTACCCTTTGCTTGCCTTGCGGTGCATTGCCTAGCCGTGCGTTGTCGTGCCTTAGCCTTGTTTCCCCTTGCCGTGCAGTTCCTTCAGTTAAACTTGCCTTTCTTTGCTTTCCCTTGCCTTCCTTACCTTCCGTTACTCTTCGCTTGCCTTCCGTGCATTGCCTAGCCTTGCGTTGTCGTGCCTTAGCCTTGCCTCGCCTGAACGTGCTTTCTCATGCGTTACCCTTTCCTTGCCTTGCCGTGCATTGCTCAGCCTGCGTTGCCGTGCCTTAGCCTTGTTTCCGCTTCCCGTGCCGTTCCTTCCGTTACCCTTGCCCTTCCTTGCTTTTCCTTGCCTTCCTTACGTTCCGTTACTCTTTGCTTGCCTTCCCTGCATTGCCTAGCCTTGCGTTGTCGTGCCTTAGCCTTATCTCGCCTGACCGTGCCTTCCTTTGCTTTAAGCTTTCCTTGCATTGTCGTGCATTGCCTTGCCTTGCGTTGTCGTGCATTAGCCTTGCCTAGCCTCTCCGTGCCTTGCCTTGCGTTACCCTTTCCTTGCCTTGCCGTGCATTGCCTAGCCCTGCGTTGCCGTGCCTTAGCCTTGTTACCCCTTGCCGTGCCGTTCCTTCCGTTACCCTTGCCTTCCCTTGCTTTCCCTTGCCTTCCTTGCGTTCCGTTACTCTTTGCTTGCTTTCCGTGCATTGCCTAGCCTTGCGTTGTCACGCCTTAGCCTTGCATCGCCTGACCGTGCTCTCCCATGCGTTACCCTTTCCTTGCCTTGTTGTGCATTGCCTAGCCGTGCGTTGTCGTGCCTTAGCCTTGTTTCCCCTTGCCGTGCCGTTCCTTCCGTTACACTTGCCTTTCCTTCCTTTCCCTTGCCTTCCTTACCTTCCGTTACTCTTTGCTTGCCTTCCGTGCATTGCCTAGCCTTGCGTTGTCGTGCCTTAGCGTTGCCTCGCCTGACCGTGCTTTCAAATGCGTTACCCTTTCCTTGCCTTGCCGTTCATTGCCTAGCGTTCGGTGTCGTGCCTTAGACTTGTTTCCCCTTGCCGTGCCGTTCCTTCCGTTACCCTGGCCTTTCCTTCCTTTTCCTTGCCTTGCTTACCTTCCGTTACTCTTTGCTTGCCTTCCCTGAATTTCCTAGCCTTGCCTTGTCGTGCCTTAGCCTTATCTCGCCTGACCTTGCCTTCCTTTGCTTTAAGTTTCCTTGCATTGTCGTGCATCGCCTAGCCTTGCGTTTTCGTGCATTAGCCTTGCCTAGCCTCACCGTGCCTTTCCTTGCGTTACCCTTTGCTTGCCTTGCCGTGCATTGCCTAGCCGTGCGTTGTCGTGCCTTAGCCTTGTTTCCCCTTGCCGTGCCGTTCCTTCCGTTACACTTGCCTTTCTTTGCTTTCCCTTGCCTTCCTTACCTTCCGTTACTCTTTGCTAGCCTTCCGTGCATTGCCTAGCCTTGCGTTGTCGTGCCTTAGCCTTCCCTCGCCTGAACGTGCTTTCCCATGCGTTACCCTTTCCTTGCCTTGCCGTGCATTGCCTAACCTACGTTGCCGTGCCTTAGCCTTGTTTCCCCTTGCCGTGCCGTTCCTTCCATTACCCTTGCCTTCCCTTGCTTTCCCTTGCCTTCCTTGCGTTCCGTTACTCTTTGCTTGCTTTCCGTGCATTGCCTAGCCTTGCGTTGTCATGCCTTAGCCTTGCCTCGCCTGACCGTGCTTTCCCATGCGTTACCCTTTCCTTGCCTTGCCGTGCATTGCCTAGCTTGCGTTGTCGTGCCTTAGCCTTGTTTCCCCTTGCCGTGCCGTTCCTTCCGTTACCATTGCCTTTCCTTGCTTTCCCTTGCCTTCCTTACCTTCCGTTACTCTTTGCTTGCCTTCCGTGCATTGCCAAGCCTTGCGTTGTCGTGCGTTAGCGTTGCCTCCCCTGACCGTTCTTTCCCACGCGTTACCCTTTCCTTCCCTTGCCGTGCATTGCCTAGCGTGCGTTGTCGTGCCTTAGACATGTTTCCCCTTGCCGTGCCGTTCCTTCCGTTACCATTGCCTTTCCTTGCTTTCCTTTGCCTTCCTTACCTTCCGTTACTCTTTCCTTGCCTTCCCTGCATTGCCTAGCCTTGCGTTGTCGTGCCTTAGCCTTATCTCTTCTGGCCGTGCCTTCCTTTGCTTTAAGCTTTACTTGCATTGTCGTGCATTGCCTAGCCTTGCGTTGTCGTGCATTAGCCTTGCCTAGCCTCACCGTGCCTTGCCTTGCGTTACCCTTTACTTGCCTTGCCGTGCATTTCCTAGCCGTCTGTTGTCGTGCCTTAGCCTTGTTTCCCCTTGCCGTTGCGTGCCTTTTGTTACACTTGCCTTGCCTGGCTTTGCCTTGCCTTCCTTTCCTTCCGTTACTCTTTCCTTGCCTTGCCGTGCATTGCCTAGCCTTGCATTGTCATGCCTTATCCTTGCCTCACCTGACCGTGCCTTCCCCTGCGTTACCCTTTCCTTGCCTTGCCGTGCATTGCCTAGCCGTGCGTTGTCGAGCCTTAGCCTTGTTTCCCCTTGCCGTGCCGTTCCTTCCGTTACCCTTGCCTTCCCTTGCTTTCCCTTGCCTTCCTTGCGTTCCGGTACTCTTTGCTTGCTTTCCGTGCATTGCCTAGCCTTGCGTTGTCGTGCCTTAGCCTTGCCTCGCCTGACCGTGCTTTCCCATGCGTTACCCTTTCCTTGCCTTGCCGTGCATTGCCTAGCGTGCGTTGTCGTGCCTTAGCCTTGTTTCCCCTTGCCGTGCCGTTCCTTCCGTTACCATTGCCTTTCCTTGCTTTCCCTTGCCTTCCTTACCTTCCCTTACTCTTTGCTTGCCTTCCGTGCATTGCCTAGCCTTGCGTTGTCGTGCCTTAGCCTTATCTCGCCTGACCGTGCCTTCCTTTGCTTTAAGCTTTCCTTGCATTGTCGTGCATTGCCTAGCCTTGCGTTGTCGTGCATTAGCCTTGCCTAGCCTCACCGTGCCTTTCCTTGCGTTACACTTTGCTTGCCTTGCCGTGCATTGCCTAGCCGTGCGTTGACGTGCCTTAGCCTTCTTTCCCCTTGCCGTGCGGTTTCTTCCGTTACACTTGCCTTTCTTTGCTTTCCCTTTCCTTCCATACCTTCCGTTACTCTTTGCTTGCCTTCCGTGCATTGCCTAGCCTTGAGTTGTCGTGCCTTAGCCTTGCCTCGCCTGACCGTGCTTTCCCATGCGTTACCCTTTCCTTGCCTTGCCGTGCATTGCCTAACGTGCGTTGTCGTGCCTTAGCCTTGTTTCCCCTTGCCGTGCCGTTCCTTCCGTTACACTTGCCTTTCCTTGCTTTCCCATGCCTTCCTTACCTTCCGTTACTCTTTGCTTGCCTTCCGTGCATTGCCTAGCCTTGCGTTGTCGTGCCTTAGCCTTATCTCGCCTGACCGTGCCTTCCTTTGCTTTAAGCTTTCCTTGCATTGTCGTGCATTGCCTAGCCTTGCGTTGTCGTGCATTAACCTTGCCTAGCCTCAGCGTGCCTTGCCTTGCGTTACCCTTTCCTTACCTTGCCGTGCATTTCCTAGCCGTGTGTTGTCGTGCCTTAGCCTTGTTAACCCTTGCCGTGCCGTTCCTTCCGTTACCCTTGCCTTCCCTTGCTTTCCCTTCCCTTCCTTGCATTCCGTTACTCCTTGCTTGCTTTCCGTGCATTGCCTAGCCTTGCGTTGGCTTTCCTTAGCCTTGTTTCCCCTTGCCGTTGCGTGCCTTTTGTTACACTTGCCTTGCCTGGCCTTGCCTTGCCTTCCTTTCCTTGCGTTACTCTTTCCTTGCCTTGCCGTGCATTTCCTAGCCCTGCGTTGTCGTGCCTTAGCCTTGTTACCCCTTGCCGTGCCGTTCCTTCCGTTACCCTTGCCTTTCCTTGCTTTCCCTTGCCTTCCTTGCGTTCCGTTACTCTTTGCTTGCTTTCCGTGCATTGCCTAGCCTTGCGTTGTCATGCCTTAGGCTTGCCTCGCCTGACCGTGCTTTCCCATGCGTTACCATTTCCTTGCCTTGCCGTGCATTGCCTAGCGTGCGTTGTCGCGCCTTAGCCTTGTTTCCCCTTGCCGTGCCGTTCCTTCCGTTACACTTGCCTTTCCTTGCTTTCCCTTGCCTTCCTTACCTTCCGTTACTCTTTGCTTTCCTTCCGTGCATTGCCTAGCCTTGCGTTGTCGTGCCTTAGCCTTATCTCGCCTGACCGTGCCTTCCTTTGCTTTAAGCTTTCCTTGCATTGTCGTGCATTGCCTAGCCTTGCGTTGTCGTGCATTAGCCTTGCCTAGCCTCACCGTGCCTTGCCTTGTGTTACCCTTTCCTTGCCTTGCCGTGCATTGCCTAGCCGTGCGTTGTCGTGCCTTAGCCTTGATTCCCCTTGCCGTGGCGTGCCTTTTGTTACACTTGCCTTGCCTGGCTTTGCCTTGCCTTCCTTTCCTTCCGTTACTCTTTCCTTGCCTTGCCGTGCATTGCCTAGCCTTGCATTGTCGTGCCTTATCCTTGCCTCACCTTACCGTGCATTCCCCTGCGTTACCCTTTCCTTGCCTTGCCGTGCATTGCCTAGCCTTGCGTTGTCGTGCCTTAGCGTTGCCTCGCCTGACCGTGCTTTCAAATGCGTTACCCTTTCCTTGCCTTGCCGTTCATTGCCTAGCGTTCGGTGTCGTGCCTTAGACTTGTTTCCCCTTGCCGTGCTGTTCCTTCCGTTACCCTGGCCTTTCCTTCCTTTTCCTTGCCTTGCTTACCTTCCGTTACTCTTTGATTGCCTTCCCTGAATTGCCTAGCCTTGCGTTGTCGTGCCTTTGCCTTATCTCGCCTGACCTTGCCTTCCTTTGCTTTAAGCTTTCCTTGCATTGTCGTGCATTGCCTAGCCTTGCGTTTTCGTGCATTAGCCTTTCCTAGCCTCACCGTGCCTTGCCTTGCGTTACCCTTTGCTTGCCTTGCGGTGCATTGCCTAGCCGTGCGTTGTCGTGCCTTAGCCTTGTTTCCCCTTGCCGTGCAGTTCCTTCCGTTACACTTGCCTTTCGTTGCTTTCCCTTGCCTTCCTTACCTTCCGTTACTCTTTGCTTGCCTTCCGTGCATTGCCTAGCCTTGCGTTGTCGTGCCTTAGCCTTGCCTCGCCTGAACGTGCTTTCCCATGCGTTACCCATTCCTTGCCTTGCCGTGCATTGCTCAGCCTGCGTTGCCGTTCCTTAGCCTTGTTTCCGCTTCCCGTGCCGTTCCTTCCGTTACCCTTGCCCTTCCTTGCTTTTCCTTCCCTTCCTTACGTTCCGTTACTCTTTGCTTGCCTTCCCTGCATTGCCTAGCCTTGCGTTGTCGTGCCTTAGCCTTATCTCGTTGCCTTCCGTGCTTTCCTTATTGCGTGCATTGCCTAGCCGTGCGTTGTCGTGCCTTAGCCTTGTTTCCCCTTGCCGTGAGTTCCCGTTAACTTGCCTTCTTTGCTTTCCCTTGCCTTCCTTACCTTCCGTTACTCTTGCTTGCCTTCCGTGCATTGCCTAGCCTTGCGTTGTCGTGCCTTAGCCTTGCCTCGCCTGACCGTGCTTTCCCATGCGTTACCCTTTCCTTGCCTTGCCGTGCATTGCCTAGCTGCGTTGCGTGCCTTAGCCTTGTTTCCCTTCCGTGCCGTTCCTTCCGTTACCCTTGCCCTTCCTTGCTTTCCTTGCCTTCCTTACTTCCGTTACTCTTTGCTTGCCTTCCCTGCATTGCCTAGCCTTGCGTTGTCGTGCCTTAGCCTTCTCGCCTGACCGTGCTTCCTGCTTAGCTTTCCTTGCATTGTCGTCATTGCCTGCTTCGTTGTCGTGCTTAGCCTTGCCAGCTTCCGTGCCTTGCCTTGCGTTACCCTTTCCTTGCCTTGCCGTGCATTGCCTAGCCCTGCGTTGCCGTGCCTTAGCCTTGTTACCCCTTGCCGTGCCGTTCCTTCCGTTACCCTTGCCTTCCCTTGCTTTCCCTTGCCTTCCTTGCGTTCCGTTACTCTTTGCTTGCTTTCCGTGCATTGCCTAGCCTTGCGTTGTCATGCCTTAGCCTTGCATCGCCTGACCGTGCTTTCCCATGCGTTACCCTTTCCTTGCCTTGTTGTGCATTGCCTAGCCGTGCGTTGTCGTGCCTTAGCCTTGTTTCCCCTTGCCGTGCCGTTCCTTCCGTTACACTTGCCTTTCCTTCCTTTCCCTTGCCTTCCTTACCTTCCGTTACTCTTTGCTTGCCTTCCGTGCATTGCCTAGCCTTGCGTTGTCGTGCCTTAGCGTTGCCTCGCCTGACCGTGCTTTCAAATGCGTTACCCTTTCCTTGCCTTGCCGTTCATTGCCTAGCGTTCGGTGTCGTGCCTTAGACTTGTTTCCCCTTGCCGTGCCGTTCCTTCCGTTACCCTGGCCTTTCCTTCCTTTTCCTTGCCTTGCTTACCTTCCGTTACTCTTTGCTTGCCTTCCCTGCATTGCCTAGCCTTGCGTTGTCGTGCCTTAGCCTTATCTCGCCTGACCGTGCCTTCCTTTGCTTTAAGCTTTCCTTGCATTGTCGTGCATTGCCTAGCCTTGCGTTGTCGTGCATTAGCCTTGCCTAGCCTCACCGTGCCTTGCCTTGCGTTACCCTTTCCTTGCCTTGCCGTGCATTGCCTAGCCGTGCGTTGTCGTGCCTTAGCCTTGTTTCCCCTTGCCGTGCCGTTCCTTCCGTTACACTTGCCTTTCCTTGCTTTCCCTTGCCTTCCTTGCACTTCCGTTACTCTTTGCTTGCCTTCCGTGCATTGCCTAGCCTTGCGTTGTCGTGCCTTAGCCTTCCTCGCCTGAACGTGCTTTCCCATGCGTTACCCTTTCCTTGCCTTGCCGTGCATTGCCTAACCTCGTTGCCGTGCCTTAGCCTTGTTTCCCCTTGCCGTGCCGTTCCTTCCGTTACCCTTGCCTTCCCTTGCTTTCCCTTGCCTTCCTTGCGTTCCGTTACTCTTTGCTTGCTTTCCGTGCATTGCCTAGCCTTGCGTTGTCATGCCTTAGCCTTGCCTCGCCTGACCGTGCTTTCCCATGCGTTACCCTTTCCTTGCCTTGCCGTGCATTGCCTAGCCTGCGTTGTCGTGCCTTAGCCTTGTTTCCCCTTGCCGTGCCGTTCCTTCCGTTACCCTTGCCTTTCCTTGCTTTCCCTTGCCTTCCTTACCTTCCGTTACTCTTTGCTTGCCTTCCGTGCATTGCCTAGCCTTGCGTTGTCGTGCCTTAGGCTTGCCTCGCCTGACCGTGCTTTCCCATGCGTTACCCTTTCCTTGCCTTGCCGTGCATTGCCTAGCGTGCGTTGTCGTGCCTTAGCCTTGTTTCCCCTTGCCGTGCCGTTCCTTCCGTTACACTTGCCTTTCCTTGCTTTCCTTGCCTTCCTTACATTCCGTTACTCTTTGCTTGCCTTCCCTGCATTGCCTAGCCTTGCGTTGTCGTGCCTTAGCCTTATCTCGTCTGACCGTGCCTTCCTTTGCTTTAAGCTTTCCTTGCATTGTCGTGCATTGCCTAGCCTTGCGTTGTCGTGCATTAGCCTTGCCTAGCCTCACCGTGCCTTGCCTTGCGTTACCCTTTCCTTGCCTTGCCGTGCATTGCCTAGCGTGCTTTGTCGTGCCTTAGCCTTGTTTCCCCTTGCCGTGCGTGCCTTTTGTTACACTTGCCTTGCCTGGCTTTGCCTTGCCTTCCTTTCCTTCCGTTACTCTTTCCTTGCCTTGCCGTGCATTGCCTAGCCTTGCATTGTCGTGCCTTATCCTTGCCTCACCTGACCGTGCCTTCCCCTGCGTTACCCTTTCCTTGCCTTGCCGTGCATTGCCTAGCCGTGCGTTGTCGTGCCTTAGCCTTGTTTCCCCTTGCCGTGCCGTTCCTTCCGTTACCCTTGCCTTCCCTTGCTTTCCCTTGCCTTCCTTGCTTCCGTACTCTTTGCTTGCTTCCGTGCATTGCCAGCCTTGCGTTGTCGTGCCTTAGCCTTGCCTCGCCTGACCGTGCTTTCCCATGCGTTACCCTTTCCTTGCCTTGCCGTGCATTGCCTAGCGTGCGTTGTCGTGCCTTAGCCTTGTTTCCCCTTCCCGTGCCGTTCCTTCCGTTACCCTTGCCTTTCCTTGCTTTCCCTTGCCTTCCTTACCTTCCGTTACTCTTTGCTTGCCTTCCGTGCATTGCCTAGCCTTGCGTTGTCGTGCCTTAGCCTTATCTCGCCTGACCGTGCCTTCCTTTGCTTTAAGCTTTCCTTGCATTGTCGTGCATTGCCTAGCCTTGCGTTTTCGTGCATTAGCCTTGCCTAGCCTCACCGTGCCTTTCCTTGCGTTACCCTTTGCTTGCCTTGCCGTGCATTGCCTAGCCGTGCGTTGTCGTGCCTTAGCCTTGTTTCCCCTTGCCGTGCCGTTCCTTCCGTTACACTTGCCTTTCTTTGCTTTCCCTTTCCTTCCTTACCTTCCGTTACTCTTTGCTTGCCTTCCGTGCATTGCCTAGCCTTGAGTTGTCGTGCCTTAGCCTTGCCTCGCCTGACCGTGCTTTCCCATGCGTTACCCTTTCCTTGCCTTGCCGTGCATTGCCTAGCGTGCGTTGTCGTGCCTTAGCCTTGTTTCCCCTTGCCGTGCCGTTCCTTCCGTTACCACTTGCCTTTCCTTGCTTTCCCTTGCCTTCCTTACCTTCCGTTACTCTTTGCTTGCCTTCCGTGCATTGCCTAGCCTTGCGTTGTCGTGCCTTAGCCTTATCTCGCCTGACCGTGCCTTCCTTTGCTTTAAGCTTTCCTTGCATTGTCGTGCATTGCCTAGCCTTGCGTTGTCGTGCATTAACCTTGCCTAGCCTCAGCGTGCCTTGCCTTGCGTTACCCTTTCCTTGCCTTGCCGTGCATTTCCTAGCCGTGTGTTGTCGTGCCTTAGCCTTGTTAACCCTTGCCGTGCCGTTCCTTCCGTTACCCTTGCCTTCCCTTGCTTTCCCTTCCCTTCCTTGCATTCCGTTACTCCTTGCTTGCTTTCCGTGCATTGCCTAGCCTTGCGTTGGCTTTCCTTAGCCTTGTTTCCCCTTGCCGTTGCGTGCCTTTTGTTACACTTGCCTTGCCTGGCCTTGCCTTGCCTTCCTTTCCTTGCGTTACTCTTTCCTTGCCTTGCCGTGCATTTCCTAGCCCTGCGTTGTCGTGCCTTAGCCTTGTTACCCCTTGCCGTGCCGTTCCTTCCGTTACCCTTGCCTTTCCTTGCTTTCCCTTGCCTTCCTTGCGTTCCGTTACTCTTTGCTTGCTTTCCGTGCATTGCCTAGCCTTGCGTTGTCATGCCTTAGGCTTGCCTCGCCTGACCGTGCTTTCCCATGCGTTACCATTTCCTTGCCTTGCCGTGCATTGCCTAGCGTGCGTTGTCGCGCCTTAGCCTTGTTTCCCCTTGCCGTGCCGTTCCTTCCGTTACACTTGCCTTTCCTTGCTTTCCCTTGCCTTCCTTACCTTCCGTTACTCTTTGCTTTCCTTCCGTGCATTGCCTAGCCTTGCGTTGTCGTGCCTTAGCCTTATCTCGCCTGACCGTGCCTTCCTTTGCTTTAAGCTTTCCTTGCATTGTCGTGCATTGCCTAGCCTTGCGTTGTCGTGCATTAGCCTTGCCTAGCCTCACCGTGCCTTGCCTTGTGTTACCCTTTCCTTGCCTTGCCGTGCATTGCCTAGCCGTGCGTTGTCGTGCCTTAGCCTTGATTCCCCTTGCCGTGGCGTGCCTTTTGTTACACTTGCCTTGCCTGGCTTTGCCTTGCCTTCCTTTCCTTCCGTTACTCTTTCCTTGCCTTGCCGTGCATTGCCTAGCCTTGCATTGTCGTGCCTTATCCTTGCCTCACCTTACCGTGCATTCCCCTGCGTTACCCTTTCCTTGCCTTGCCGTGCATTGCCTAGCCTTGCGTTGTCGTGCCTTAGCGTTGCCTCGCCTGACCGTGCTTTCAAATGCGTTACCCTTTCCTTGCCTTGCCGTTCATTGCCTAGCGTTCGGTGTCGTGCCTTAGACTTGTTTCCCCTTGCCGTGCTGTTCCTTCCGTTACCCTGGCCTTTCCTTCCTTTTCCTTGCCTTGCTTACCTTCCGTTACTCTTTGATTGCCTTCCCTGAATTGCCTAGCCTTGCGTTGTCGTGCCTTTGCCTTATCTCGCCTGACCTTGCCTTCCTTTGCTTTAAGCTTTCCTTGCATTGTCGTGCATTGCCTAGCCTTGCGTTTTCGTGCATTAGCCTTTCCTAGCCTCACCGTGCCTTGCCTTGCGTTACCCTTTGCTTGCCTTGCGGTGCATTGCCTAGCCGTGCGTTGTCGTGCCTTAGCCTTGTTTCCCCTTGCCGTGCAGTTCCTTCCGTTACACTTGCCTTTCCTTCCTTTCCCTTGCCTTCCTTACCTTCCGTTACTCTTTGCTTGCCTTCCGTGCATTGCCTAGCCTTGCGTTGTCGTGCCTTAGCGTTGCCTCGCCTGACCGTGCTTTCAAATGCGTTACCCTTTCCTTGCCTTGCCGTTCATTGCCTAGCGTTCGGTGTCGTGCCTTAGACTTGTTTCCCCTTGCCGTGCCGTTCCTTCCGTTACCCTGGCCTTTCCTTCCTTTTCCTTGCCTTGCTTACCTTCCGTTACTCTTTGCTTGCCTTCCCTGAATTTCCTAGCCTTGCCTTGTCGTGCCTTAGCCTTATCTCGCCTGACCTTGCCTTCCTTTGCTTTAAGTTTCCTTGCATTGTCGTGCATCGCCTAGCCTTGCGTTTTCGTGCATTAGCCTTGCCTCCCCTGACCGTTCTTTCCCATGCGTTACCCTTTCCTTCCCTTGCCGTGCATTGCCTAGCGTGCGTTGTCGTGCCTTAGACTTGTTTCCCCTTGCCGTGCCGTTCCTTCCGTTACACTTGCCTTTCCTTGCTTTCCCTTGCCTTCCTTACCTTCCGTTACTCTTTATTTGCCTTCCGTGCATTACCTAGCCTTGCGTTGTCGTGCCTTAGCCTTATCTCGCCTGACCGTGCCTTCCTTTGCTTTAAGCTTTCCTTGCATTGTCGTGCATTGCCAAGCCTTGCGTTGTCGTGCATTAGCCTTGCCTAGCCTCACCGTGCCTTGCCTTGCGTTACCCTTTCCTTGCCTTGCCGTGCATTGCCTAGCCGTGCGTTGTCGTGCCTTAGCCTTGATTCCCCTTGCCGTGGCGTGCCTTTTGTTACACTTGCCTTGCCTGGCTTTGCCTTGCCTTCCTTTCCTTCCGTTACTCTTTTCTTGCCTTGCCGTGCATTGCCTAGCCTTGCATTGTCGTGCCTTATCCTTGCCTCACCTTACCGTGCATTCCCCTGCGTTACCCTTTCCTTGCCTTGCCGTGCATTGCCTAGCCTTGCGTTGTCGTGCCTTAGCGTTGCCTCGCCTGACCGTGCTTTCAAATGCGTTACCCTTTCCTTGCCTTGCCGTTCATGGCGTAGCGTTCGGTGTCGTGCCTTAGCCTTGTTTGCCCTTGCCGTGCCGTTCCTTCCGTTACCCTGGCCTTTCCTTCCTTTTCCTTGCCTTGCTTACCTTCCGTTACTCTTTGCTTGCCTTCCCTGAATTTCCTAGCCTTGCCTTGTCGTGCCTTAGCCTTATCTCGCCTGACCTTGCCTTCCTTTGCTTTAAGTTTCCTTGCATTGTCTTGCATCGCCTAGCCTTGCGTTTTCGTGCATTTGCCTTGCCTAGCCTCACCGTGCCTTTCCTTGCGTTACCCTTTGCTTGCCTTGCCGTGCATTGCCTAGCCGTGCGTTGTCGTGCCTTAGCCTTGTTTCCCCTTGCCGTGCCGTTCCTTCCGTTACACTTGCCTTTCTTTGCTTTCCCTTGCCTTCCTTAACTTCCGTTACTCTTTGCTAGCCTTCCGTGCATTGCCTAGCCTTGCGTTGTCGTGCCTTAGCCTTGCCTCGCCTGAACGTGCTTTCCCATGCGTTACCCTCTCCTTGCCTTGCCGTGCATTGCCTAGCCGTGCGTTGTCGTGCCTTAGCCTTGTTTCCACTTGCCGTGCCATTCCTTTGGTTACACTTGCCTTTCTTTGCTTTCCCTTGCCTTCCTTAACTTCCGTTACTCTTTGCTAGCCTTCCGTGCATTGCCTAGCCTTGCGTTGTCGTGCCTTAGCCTTGCCTCGCCTGAACGTGCTTTCCCATGCGTTACCCTTTCCTTGCCTTGCCGTGCATTGCCTAGCCTACGTTGCCGTGCCTTAGCCTTGTTTCCCCTTGCCGTGCCGTTCCTTCCATTACCCTTGCCTTCCCTTGCTTTCCCTTGCCTTCCTTGCGTTCCGTTACTCTTTGCTTGCTTTCCGTGCATTGCCTAGCCTTGCGTTGTCATGCCTTAGCCTTGCCTCGCCTGACCGTGCTTTCCCATGCGTTACCCTTTCCTTGCCTTGCCGTGCATTGCCTAGCGTGCGTTGTCGTGCCTTAGCCTTGTTTCCCCTTGCCGTGCCGTTCCTTCCGTTACCATTGCCTTTCCTTGCTTTCCCTTGCTTTCCTTACCTTCCGTTACTCTTTGCTTGCCTTCCGTGCATTACCAAGCCTTGCGTTGTCGTGCCTTAGCGTTGCCTCCCCTGACCGTTCTTTCCCATGCGTTACCCTTTCCTTCCCTTGCCGTGCATTGCCTAGCGTGCGTTGTCGTGCCTTAGACTTGTTTCCCCTTGCCGTGCCGTTCCTTCCGTTACCATTGCCTTTCCTTGCTTTCCTTTGCCTTCCTTACCTTCCGTTACTCTTTCCTTGCCTTCCCTGCATTGCCTAGCCTTGCGTTGTCGTGCCTTAGCCTTATCTCTTCTGGCCGTGCCTTCCTTTGCTTTAAGCTTTACTTGCATTGTCGTGCATTGCCTAGCCTAGCCTCACCGTGCCTTGCCTTGCGTTACCCTTTACTTGCCTTGCCGTGCATTTCCTAGCCGTCTGTTGTCGTGCCTTAGCCTTGTTTCCCCTTGCCGTTGCGTGCCTTTTGTTACACTTGCCTTGCCTGGCTTTGCCTTGCCTTCCTTTCCTTCCGTTACTCTTTCCTTGCCTTGCCGTGCATTGCCTAGCCTTGCATTGTCGTGCCTTATCCTTGCCTCACCTGACCGTGCCTTCCCCTGCGTTACCGTTTCCTTGCCTTGCCGTGCATTGCCTAGCCGTGCGTTGTCGTGCCTTAGCCTTGTTTCCCCTTGCCGTGCCGTTCCTTCCGTTACCCTTGCCTTCCCTTGCTTTCCCTTGCCTTCCTTGCGTTCCGTTACTCTTTGCTTGCTTTCCGTGCATTGCCTAGCCTTCCGTTGTCGTGCCTTAGCCTTGCCTCGCCTGACCGTGCTTTCCCATGCGTTACCCTTTCCTTGCCTTGCCGTGCATTGCCTAGCGTGCGTTGTCGTGCCTTAGCCTTGTTTCCCCTTGCCGTGCCGTTCCTTCCGTTACCATTGCCTTTCCTTGCTTTCCCTTGCCTTCCTTACCTTCCGTTACTCTTTGCTTTCCTTCCGTGCATTGCCTAGCCTTGCGTTGTCGTGCCTTAGCCTTATCTCGCCTGACCGTGCCTTCCTTTGCTTTAAGCTTTCCTTGCATTGTCGTGCATTGCCTAGCCTTGCGTTGTCGTGCATTAGCCTTGCCTAGCCTCACCGTGCCTTTCATTGGATTACCCTTTGCTTGCCTTGCCGTGCATTGCCTAGCCGTGCGTTGTCGTGCCTTAGCCTTGATTCCCCTTGCCGTGGCGTGCCTTTTGTTACACTTGCCTTGCCTGGCTTTGCCTTGCCTTCCTTTCCTTCCGTTACTCTTTCCTTGCCTTGCCGTGCATTGCCTAGCCTTGCATTGTCGTGCCTTATCCTTGCCTCACCTTACCGTGCATTCCCCTGCGTTACCCTTTCCTTGCCTTGCCGTGCATTGCCTAGCCTTGCGTTGTCGTGCCTTAGCGTTGCCTCGCCTGACCGTGCTTTCAAATGCGTTACCCTTTCCTTGCCTTGCTGTTCATTGCCTAGCGTTCGGTGTCGTGCCTTAGACTTGTTTCCCCTTGCCGTGCTGTTCCTTCCGTTACCCTGGCCTTTCCTTCCTTTTCCTTGCCTTGCTTACCTTCCGTTACTCTTTGATTGCCTTCCCTGAATTGCCTAGCCTTGCGTTGTCGTGCCTTTGCCTTATCTCGCCTGACCTTGCCTTCCTTTGCTTTAAGCTTTCCTTGCATTGTCGTGCATTGCCTAGCCTTGCGTTTTCGTGCATTAGCCTTTCCTAGCCTCACCGTGCCTTGCCTTGCGTTACCCTTTGCTTGCCTTGCGGTGCATTGCCTAGCCGTGCGTTGTCGTGCCTTAGCCTTGTTTCCCCTTGCCGTGCAGTTCCTTCCGTTACACTTGCCTTTCGTTGCTTTCCCTTGCCTTCCTTACCTTCCGTTACTCTTTGCTTGCCTTCCGTGCATTGCCTAGCCTTGCGTTGTCGTGCCTTAGCCTTGCCTCGCCTGAACGTGCTTTCCCATGCGTTACCCATTCCTTGCCTTGCCGTGCATTGCTCAGCCTGCGTTGCCGTTCCTTAGCCTTGTTTCCGCTTCCCGTGCCGTTCCTTCCGTTACCCTTGCCCTTCCTTGCTTTTCCTTCCCTTCCTTACGTTCCGTTACTCTTTGCTTGCCTTCCCTGCATTGCCTAGCCTTGCGTTGTCGTGCCTTAGCCTTATCTCGCCTGACCGTGCCTTCCTTTGCTTTAAGCTTTCCTTGCATTGTCGTGCATTGCCTAGCCTTGCGTTGTCGTGCATTAGCCTTGCCTAGCCTCACCGTGCCTTGCCTTGCGTTACCCTTTCCTTGCCTTGCCGTGCATTGCCTAGCCCTGCGTTGCCGTGCCTTAGCCTTGTTACCCCTTGCCGTGCCGTTCCTTCCGTTACCCTTGCCTTCCCTTGCTTTCCCTTGCCTTCCTTGCGTTCCGTTACTCTTTGCTTGCTTTCCGTGCATTGCCTAGCCTTGCGTTGTCATGCCTTAGCCTTGCATCGCCTGACCGTGCTTTCCCATGCGTTACCCTTTCCTTGCCTTGTTGTGCATTGCCTAGCCGTGCGTTGTCGTGCCTTAGCCTTGTTTCCCATTGCCGTGCCGTTCCTTCCGTTACACTTGCCTTTCCTTCCTTTCCCTTGCCTTCCTTACCTTCCGTTACTCTTTGCTTGCCTTCCGTGCATTGCCTAGCCTTGCGTTGTCGTGCCTTAGCGTTGCCTCGCCTGACCGTGCTTTCAAATGCGTTACCCTTTCCTTGCCTTGCCGTTCATTGCCTAGCGTTCGGTGTCGTGCCTTAGACTTGTTTCCCCTTGCCGTGCCGTTCCTTCCGTTACCCTGGCCTTTCCTTCCTTTTCCTTGCCTTGCTTACCTTCCGTTACTCTTTGCTTGCCTTCCCTGAATTTCCTAGCCTTGCCTTGTCGTGCCTTAGCCTTATCTCGCCTGACCTTGCCTTCCTTTGCTTTAAGTTTCCTTGCATTGTCGTGCATCGCCTAGCCTTGCGTTTTCGTGCATTAGCCTTGCCTCCCCTGACCGTTCTTTCCCATGCGTTACCCTTTCCTTCCCTTGCCGTGCATTGCCTAGCGTGCGTTGTCGTGCCTTAGACTTGTTTCCCCTTGCCGTGCCGTTCCTTCCGTTACACTTGCCTTTCCTTGCTTTCCCTTGCCTTCCTTACCTTCCGTTACTCTTTATTTGCCTTCCGTGCATTACCTAGCCTTGCGTTGTCGTGCCTTAGCCTTATCTCGCCTGACCGTGCCTTCCTTTGCTTTAAGCTTTCCTTGCATTGTCGTGCATTGCCAAGCCTTGCGTTGTCGTGCATTAGCCTTGCCTAGCCTCACCGTGCCTTGCCTTGCGTTACCCTTTCCTTGCCTTGCCTTGCATTGCCTAGCCGTGCGTTGTCGTGCCTTAGCCTTGATTCCCCTTGCCGTGGCGTGCCTTTTGTTACACTTGCCTTGCCTGGCTTTGCCTTGCCTTCCTTTCCTTCCGTTACTCTTTTCTTGCCTTGCCGTGCATTGCCTAGCCTTGCATTGTCGTGCCTTATCCTTGCCTCACCTTACCGTGCATTCCCCTGCGTTACCCTTTCCTTGCCTTGCCGTGCATTGCCTAGCCTTGCGTTGTCGTGCCTTAGCGTTGCCTCGCCTGACCGTGCTTTCAAATGCGTTACCCTTTCCTTGCCTTGCCGTTCATGGCGTAGCGTTCGGTGTCGTGCCTTAGCCTTGTTTGCCCTTGCCGTGCCGTTCCTTCCGTTACCCTGGCCTTTCCTTCCTTTTCCTTGCCTTGCTTACCTTCCGTTACTCTTTGCTTGCCTTCCCTGAATTTCCTAGCCTTGCCTTGTCGTGCCTTAGCCTTATCTCGCCTGACCTTGCCTTCCTTTGCTTTAAGTTTCCTTGCATTGTCTTGCATCGCCTAGCCTTGCGTTTTCGTGCATTTGCCTTGCCTAGCCTCACCGTGCCTTTCCTTGCGTTACCCTTTGCTTGCCTTGCCGTGCATTGCCTAGCCGTGCGTTGTCGTGCCTTAGCCTTGTTTCCCCTTGCCGTGCCGTTCCTTCCGTTACACTTGCCTTTCTTTGCTTTCCCTTGCCTTCCTTAACTTCCGTTACTCTTTGCTAGCCTTCCGTGCATTGCCTAGCCTTGCGTTGTCGTGCCTTAGCCTTGCCTCACCTGAACGTGCTTTCCCATGCGTTACCCTCTCCTTGCCTTGCCGTGCATTGCCTAGCCGTGCGTTGTCGTGCCTTAGCCTTGTTTCCACTTGCCGTGCCGTTCCTTCGGTTACACTTGCCTTTCTTTGCTTTCCCTTGCCTTCCTTAACTTCCGTTACTCTTTGCTAGCCTTCCGTGCATTGCCTAGCCTTGCGTTGTCGTGCCTTAGCCTTGCCTCGCCTGAACGTGCTTTCCCATGCGTTACCCTTTCCTTGCCTTGCCGTGCATTGCCTAGCCTACGTTGCCGTGCCTTAGCCTTGTTTCCCCTTGCCGTGCCGTTCCTTCCATTACCCTTGCCTTCCCTTGCTTTCCCTTGCCTTCCTTGCGTTCCGTTACTCTTTGCTTGCTTTCCGTGCATTAGCTAGCCTTGCGTTGTCATGCCTTAGCCTTGCCTCGCCTGACCGTGCTTTCCCATGCGTTACCCTTTCCTTGCCTTGCCGTGCATTGCCTAGCGTGCGTTGTCGTGCCTTAGCCTTGTTTCCCCTTGCCGTGCCGTTCCTTCCGTTACCATTGCCTTTCCTTGCTTTCCCTTGCTTTCCTTACCTTCCGTTACTCTTTGCTTGCCTTCCGTGCATTACCAAGCCTTGCGTTGTCGTGCCTTAGCGTTGCCTCCCCTGACCGTTCTTTCCCATGCGTTACCCTTTCCTTCCCTTGCCGTGCATTGCCTAGCGTGCGTTGTCGTGCCTTAGACTTGTTTCCCCTTGCCGTGCCGTTCCTTCCGTTACCATTGCCTTTCCTTGCTTTCCTTTGCCTTCCTTACCTTCCGTTACTCTTTCCTTGCCTTCCCTGCATTGCCTAGCCTTGCGTTGTCGTGCCTTAGCCTTATCTCTTCTGGCCGTGCATTCCTTTGCTTTAAGCTTTACTTGCATTGTCGTGCATTGCCTAGCCTAGCCTCACCGTGCCTTGCCTTGCGTTACCCTTTACTTGCCTTGCCGTGCATTTCCTGGCCGTCTGTTGTCGTGCCTTAGCCTTGTTTCCCCTTGCCGTTGCGTGCCTTTTGTTACACTTGCCTTGCCTGGCTTTGCCTTGCCTTCCTTTCCTTCCGTTACTCTTTCCTTGCCTTGCCGTGCATTGCCTAGCCTTGCATTGTCGTGCCTTATCCTTGCCTCACCTGACCGTGCCTTCCCCTGCGTTACCGTTTCCTTGCCTTGCCGTGCATTGCCTAGCCGTGCGTTGTCGTGCCTTAGCCTTGTTTCCCCTTGCCGTGCCGTTCCTTCCGTTACCCTTGCCTTCCCTTGCTTTCCCTTGATTTCCTTGCGTTCCGTTACTCTTTGCTTGCTTTCCGTGCATTGCCTAGCCTTCCGTTGTCGTGCCTTAGCCTTGCCTCGCCTGACCGTGCTTTCCCATGCGTTACCCTTTGCTTGCCTTGCCGTGCATTGCCTAGCCGTGCGTTGTCGTGCCTTAGCCTTGTTTCCCCTTGCCGTGCCGTTCCTTCCGTTACACTTGCCTTTCTTTGCTTTCCCTTTCCTTCCTTACCTTCCGTTACTCTTTGCTTGCCTTCCGTGCATTGCCTAGCCTTGAGTTGTCGTGCCTTAGCCTTGCCTCGCCTGACCGTGCTTTCCCATGCGTTACCGTTTCCTTGCCTTGCCGTGCATTGCCTAGCGTGCGTTGTCGTGCCTTAGCCTTGTTTCCCCTTGCCGTGCCGTTCCTTCCGTTACCATTGCCTTTCCTTGCTTTCCCTTGCCTTCCTTACCTTCCGTTGCTCTTTGCTTGCCTTCCGTGCATTGCCTAGCCTTGCGTTGTCGTGCCTTAGCCTTATCTCGCCTGACCGTGCCTTCCTTTGCTTTAAGCTTTCCTTGCATTTTCGTGCATTGTCTAGCCTTACGTTGTCGTGCATTAACCTTGCCTAGCCTCAGCGAGCCTTGCCTTGCGTTACCCTTTCCTTGCCTTGCCGTGCATTTCCTAGCCGTGTGTTGTCGTGCCTTAGCCTTGTTAACCCTTGCCGTGCCGTTCCTTCCGTTACCCTTGCCTTCCCTTGCATTCCCTTTCCTTCCTTGCATTCCGTTACTCCTTGCTTGCTTTCCGTGCATTGCCTAGCCTTGCGTTGGCTTTCCTTAGCCTTGTTTCCCCTTGCCGTTGCGTGCCTTTTGTTACACTTGCCTTGCCTGGCTTTGCCTTGCCTTCCTTTCCTTGCGTTACTCTTTCCTTGCCTTGCCGTTCATTGCCTAGCCCTGCGTTGTCGTGCCTTAGCCTTGTTACCCGTTGCCGTGCCGTTCCTTCCGTTACCCTTGCCTTTCCTTGCTTTCCCTTGCCTTCCTTGCGTTCCGTTACTCTTTGCTTGCTTTCCGTGCATTGCCTAGCCTTGCGTTGTCATGCCTTAGGCTTGCCTCGCCTGACCGTGCTTTCCCATGCGTTACCATTTCCTTGCCTTGCCGTGCATTGCCTAGCGTGCGTTGTCGTGCCTTAGCCTTGTTTCCCCTTGCCGTGCCGTTCCTTCCGTTACACTTGCCTTTCCTTGCTTTCCCTTGCCTTCCTTACATTCCGTTACTCTTTGCTTGCCTTCCGTGCATTGCCTAGCCTTGCGTTGTAGTGCCTTAGCCTTATCTCGTCTGACCGTGCCTTCCTTTGCTTTAAGCTTTCCTTCATTGTCGTGCATTGCCTAGCCTTGTGTTGTCGTGCATTAGCCTTGCCTAGCCTCACCGTGCCTTGCCTTGCGTTACCCTTTCCTTGCCTTGCCGTGCATTGCCAAGCCGTGCGTTGTCGTGCCTTAGCCTTCATTCCCCTTGCCGTGGCGTGCCTTTTGTTACACTTGCCTTGCCTGGCTTTGCCTTGCCTTCCTTTCCTTCCGTTACTCTTTCCTTGCCTTGCCGTGCATTGCCTAGCCTTGCATTGTCGTGCCTTATCCTTGCCTCACCTTACCGTGCATTCCCCTGCGTTACCCTTTCCTTGCCTTGCCGTGCATTGCCTAGCCTTGCGTTGTCGTGCATTAGCCTTGCCTAGCCTCACCGTGCCTTGCCTTGCGTTACCCTTTCCTTGCCTTGCCGTGCATTGCCAAGCCGTGCGTTGTCGTGCCTTAGCCTTGATTCCCCTTGCCGTGGCGTGCCTTTTGTTACACTTGCCTTGCCTGGCTTTGCCTTGCCTTCCTTTCCTTCCGTTACTCTTTCCTTGCCTTGCCGTGCATTGCCTAGGCTTGCGTTGTCGTGCCTTAGCGTTGCCTCTCCTGACCGTGCTTTCAAATGCGTTACCCTTTCCTTGCCTTGCCGTTCATTGCCTAGCGTTCGGTGTCGTGCCTTAGACTTGTTTCCCCTTGCCGTGCCGTTCCTTCCGTTACCCTGGCCTTTCCTTCCTTTTCCTTGCCTTGCTTACCTTCCGTTACTCTTTCCTTGCCTTGCCGTGCATTGCCTAGCCCTGCGTTGTCGTGCCTTAGCCTTGTTACCCCTTGCCGTGCCGTTCCTTCCGTTACCCTTGCCTTCCCTTGCTTTCCCTTGCCTTCCTTGCGTTCCGTTACTCTTTGCTTGCTTTCCGTGCATTGCCTAGCCTTGCGTTGTCATGCCTTAGGCTTGCCTCGCCTGACCGTGCTTTCCCATGCGTTACACTTTCCTTGCCTTGCCGTGCATTGCCTAGCGTGCGTTGTCATGCCTTAGCCTTGTTTCCCCTTGCAGTGCCGTTCCTTCCTTTCCCTTGCCTTCCTTACCTTCCGTTACTCTTTCCTTGCCTTGCCGTGCATTGCGTAGCCTTGCGTTGTCGTGCCTTAGCCTTGCCTCGCCTGACCGTGCTTTCCCATGCGTTACCCTTTCCTTGCCTTGCCGTTCATTGCCTAGCGTTCGGTGTCGTGCCTTAGACTTGTTTCCCCTTGCCGTGCCGTTCCTTCCGTTACCCTTGCCTTTCCTTGCTTTTCCTTGCCTTGCTTACCTTCCGTTACTCTTTGCTTGCCTTCCCTGAATTGCCTAGCCTTGCGTTGTCGTGCCTTTGCCTTATCTCGCGTGACCTTGCCTTCCTTTGCTTTAAGCTTTCCTTGCATTGTCGTGCATTGCCTAGCCTTGCGTTTTCGTGCATTAGCCTTGCCTAGCCTCACCATGCCTTGCCTTGCTTTACCCTTTGCTTGCCTTGCCGTGCATTACCTAGCCGTGCGTTGTCGTGCCTTAGCCTTGTTTCCCCTTGCCGTGCAGGTCCTTCCGTTACACTTGCCTTTCTTTGCTTTCCCTTGCCTTCCTTACCTTCCGTTTCTCTTTGCTTGCCTTCCGTGCATTGCCTAGCATTGCGTTGTCGTGCCTTAGCATTGCCTCGCCTGAACGTGCTTTCCCATGCGTTACCCTTTCCTTGCCTTGCCGTGCATTGCCCAGCCTGCGTTGCCGTGCCTTAGCCTTGTTTCCCCTTACCGTGCAGTTCCTTCCGTTACCCTTGCCTTTCCTTGCTTTTCCTTGCCTTGCTTACCTTCCGTTACTCTTTGCTTCCCTTCCCTGCATTGCGTAGCCTTGCGTTGTCGTGCCTTAGCCTTATCTCGCCTGACCGTGCCTTCCTTTGCTTTGAGCTTTCCTTGCATTGTCGTGCACTGCCTAGCCTTGCGTTGTCGTGCATTAGCCTTGCCTAGCCTCACCGTGCCTTGCCTTGCGTTACCCTTTCCTTGCCTTGCCGTGCATTGATTAGCGTGCGTTGTCGTGCCTTAGCCTTGTTTTCCCTTGCCGTGCCGTTCCTTCCGTTACACTTGCCTTTCCTTGCTTTCCCTTGCCTTCCTCACCTTCCGTTACTCTTTGCTTTCCTTCCGTGCAATGCCTAGCCTTGCGTTGTCGTGCCTTAGCCTTATCTCGCCTGACCGTGCCTTCCTTTGCTTTAAGCTTTCCTTGCATTGTCGTGCATTGCCTAGCCTTGCGTTGTCGTGCATTAGCCTTGCCTAGCCTCACCGTGCCTTGCCTTGCGTTACCCTTTCCTTGCCTTGCCGTGCATTGCCTAGCCCTGCGTTGTCGTGGCTTAGCCTTGTTACCCCTTGCCGTGCCGTTCCTTCCGTTACCCTTGCCTTTCCTTGCTTTCCCTTGCCTTCCTTGCGTTCCGTTACTCTTTGCTTGCTTTCCGTGCATTGCCTAGCCTTGCATTGTCATGCCTTAGCCTTGCCTAGCCTCACCGTGCCTTGCCTTGCGTTACCCTTTCCTTGCCTTGCCGTGCATTGCCTAGCCGTGCGTTGTCGTGCCTTAGCCTTGACTCCCCTTGCCGTGGCGTGCCTTTTGTTACACTTGCCTTGCCTGGCTTTGCCTTGCCTTCCTTTCCTTCCGTTACTCTTTTCTTGCCTTGCCGTGCATTGCCTAGCCTTGCATTGTCGTGCCTTATCCTTGCCTCACCTTACCGTGCATTCCCCTGCGTTACCCTTTCCTTGCCTTGCCGTGCATTGCCTAGCCTTGCGTTGTCGTGCCTTAGCGTTGCCTCGCCTGACCGTGCTTTCAAATGCGTTACCCTTTCCTTGCCTTGCCGTTCATGGCGTAGCGTTCGGTGTCGTGCCTTAGCCTTGTTTGCCCTTGCCGTGCCGTTCCTTCCGTTACCCTGGCCTTTCCTTCCTTTTCCTTGCCTTGCTTACCTTCCGTTACTCTTTGCTTGCCTTCCCTGAATTTCCTAGCCTTGCCTTGTCGTGCATTAGCCTTATCTCGCCTGACCTTGCCTTCCTTTGCTTTAAGTTTCCTTGCATTGTCGTGCATCGCCTAGCCTTGCGTTTTCGTGCATTTGCCTTGCCTAGCCTCACCGTGCCTTTCCTTGCGTTACCCTTTGCTTGCCTTGCCGTGCATTGCCTAGCCGTGCGTTGTCGTGCCTTAGCCTTGTTTCCCCTTGCCGTGCCGTTCCTTCCGTTACACTTGCCTTTCTTTGCTTTCCCTTGCCTTCCTTAACTTCCGTTACTCTTTGCTAGCCTTCCGTGCATTGCCTAGCCTTGCGTTGTCGTGCCTTAGCCTTGCCTCGCCTGAACGTGCTTTCCCATGCGTTACCCTTTCCTTCCCTTGCCGTGCATTGCCTAGCCGTGCGTTGTCGTGCCTTAGCCTTGTTTCCACTTGCCGTGCCGTTCCTTCGGTTACACTTGCCTTTCTTTGCTTTCCCTTGCCTTCCTTAACTTCCGTTACTCTTTGCTAGCCTTCCGTGCATTGCCTAGCCTTGCGTTGTCGTGCCTTAGCCTTGCCTCGCCTGAACGTGCTTTCCCATGCGTTACCCTTTCCTTGCCTTGCCGTGCATTGCCTAGCGTGCGTTGTCGTGCCTTAGCCTTGTTTCCCCTTGCCGTGCCGTTCCTTCCGTTACCATTGCCTTTCCTTGCTTTCCCTTGCTTTCCTTACCTTCCGTTACTCTTTGCTTGCCTTCCGTGCATTACCAAGCCTTGCGTTGTCGTGCCTTAGCGTTGCCTCCCCTGACCGTTCTTTCCCATGCGTTACCCTTTCCTTCCCTTGCCGTGCATTGCCTAGCGTGCGTTTTCGTGCCTTAGACTTGTTTCCCCTTGCCGTGCCGTTCCTTCCGTTACCATTGCCTTTCCTTGCTTTCCTTTGCCTTCCTTACCTTCCGTTACTCTTTCCTTGCCTTCCCTGCATTGCCTAGCCTTGCGTTGTCGTGCCTTAGCCTTATCTCTTCTGGCCGTGCCTTCCTTTGCTTTAAGCTTTCCTTGCATTGTCGTGCATTGCCTAGCCTAGCCTCACCGTGCCTTGCCTTGCGTTACCCTTTCCTTGCCTTGCCGTGCATTGCCTAGCCGTGCGTTGTCGTGCCTTAGCCTTGACTCCCCTTGCCGTGGCGTGCCTTTTGTTACACTTGCCTTGCCTGGCTTTGCCTTGCCTTCCTTTCCTTCCGTTACTCTTTTCTTGCCTTGCCGTGCATTGCCTAGCCTTGCATTGTCGTGCCTTATCCTTGCCTCACCTTACCGTGCATTCCCCTGCGTTACCCTTTCCTTGCCTTGCCGTGCATTGCCTAGCCTTGCGTTGTCGTGCCTTAGCGTTGCCTCGCCTGACCGTGCTTTCAAATGCGTTACCCTTTCCTTGCCTTGCCGTTCATGGCGTAGCGTTCGGTGTCGTGCCTTAGCCTTGTTTGCCCTTGCCGTGCCGTTCCTTCCGTTACCCTGGCCTTTCCTTCCTTTTCCTTGCCTTGCTTACCTTCCGTTACTCTTTGCTTGCCTTCCCTGAATTTCCTAGCCTTGCCTTGTCGTGCATTAGCCTTATCTCGCCTGACCTTGCCTTCCTTTGCTTTAAGTTTCCTTGCATTGTCGTGCATCGCCTAGCCTTGCGTTTTCGTGCATTTGCCTTGCCTAGCCTCACCGTGCCTTTCCTTGCGTTACCCTTTGCTTGCCTTGCCGTGCATTGCCTAGCCGTGCGTTGTCGTGCCTTAGCCTTGTTTCCCCTTGCCGTGCCGTTCCTTCCGTTACACTTGCCTTTCTTTGCTTTCCCTTGCCTTCCTTAACTTCCGTTACTCTTTGCTAGCCTTCCGTGCATTGCCTAGCCTTGCGTTGTCGTGCCTTAGCCTTGCCTCGCCTGAACGTGCTTTCCCATGCGTTACCCTTTCCTTGCCTTGCCGTGCATTGCCTAGCCGTGCGTTGTCGTGCCTTAGCCTTGTTTCCACTTGCCGTGCCGTTCCTTCGGTTACACTTGCCTTTCTTTGCTTTCCCTTGCCTTCCTTAACTTCCGTTACTCTTTGCTAGCCTTCCGTGCATTGCCTAGCCTTGCGTTGTCGTGCCTTAGCCTTGCCTCGCCTGAACGTGCTTTCCCATGCGTTACCCTTTCCTTGCCTTGCCGTGCATTGCCTAGCGTGCGTTGTCGTGCCTTAGCCTTGTTTCCCCTTGCCGTGCCGTTCCTTCCGTTACCATTGCCTTTCCTTGCTTTCCCTTGCTTTCCTTACCTTCCGTTACTCTTTGCTTGCCTTCCGTGCATTACCAAGCCTTGCGTTGTCGTGCCTTAGCGTTGCCTCCCCTGACCGTTCTTTCCCATGCGTTACCCTTTCCTTCCCTTGCCGTGCATTGCCTAGCGTGCGTTTTCGTGCCTTAGACTTGTTTCCCCTTGCCGTGCCGTTCCTTCCGTTACCATTGCCTTTCCTTGCTTTCCTTTGCCTTCCTTACCTTCCGTTACTCTTTCCTTGCCTTCCCTGCATTGCCTAGCCTTGCGTTGTCGTGCCTTAGCCTTATCTCTTCTGGCCGTGCCTTCCTTTGCTTTAAGCTTTACTTGCATTGTCGTGCATTGCCTAGCCTAGCCTCACCGTGCCTTGCCTTGCGTTACCCTTTACTTGCCTTGCCGTGCATTTCCTAGCCGTCTGTTGTCGTGCCTTAGCCTTGTTTCCCCTTGCCGTTGCGTGCCTTTTCTTACACTTGCCTTGCCTGGCTTTGCCTTGCCTTCCTTTCCTTCCGTTACTCTTTCCTTGCCTTGCCGTGCATTGCCTAGCCTTGCATTGTCGTGCCTTATCCTTGCCTCACCTGACCGTGCCTTCCCCTGCGTTACCGTTTCCTTGCCTTGCCGTGCATTGCCTAGCCGTGCGTTGTCGTGCCTTAGCCTTGTTTCCCCTTGCCGTGCCGTTCCTTCCGTTACCCTTGCCTTCCCTTGCTTTCCCTTGCCTTCCTTGCGTTCCGTTACTCTTTGCTTGCTTTCCGTGCATTGCCTAGCCTTGCGTTGTCGTGCCTTAGCCTTGCCTCGCCTGACCGTGCTTTCCCATGCGTTACCCTTTCCTTGCCTTGCCGTGCATTGCCTAGCGTGCGTTGTCGTGCCTTAGCCTTGTTTCCCCTTGCCGTGCCGTTCCTTCCGTTACCATTGCCTTTCCTTGCTTTCCCTTGCCTTCCTTACCTTCCGTTACTCTTTGCTTGCCTTCCTTGCATTGCCTAGCCTTGCGTTGTCGTGCCTTAGCCTTATCTCGCCTGACCGTGCCTTCCTTTGCTTTAAACTTTCCTTGCATTGTCGTGCATTGCCTAGCCTTGCGTTTTCGTGCATTAGCCTTGCCTAGCCTCACCGTGCCTTTCCTTGCGTTACCCTTTGCTTGCCTTGCCGTGCATTGCCTAGCCGTGCGTTGTCGTGCCTTAGCCTTGTTTCCCCTTGCCGTGCCGTTCCTTCCGTTACACTTGCCTTTCTTTGCTTTCCCTTTCCTTCCTTACCTTCCGTTACTCTTTGCTTGCCTTCCGTGCATTGCCTAGCCTTGAGTTGTCGTGCCTTAGCCTTGCCTCGCCTGACCGTGCTTTCCCATGCGTTACCGTTTCCTTGCCTTGCCGTGCATTGCCTAGCGTGCGTTGTCGTGCCTTAGCCTTGTTTCCCCTTGCCGTGCCGTTCCTTCCGTTACCATTGCCTTTCCTTGCTTTCCCTTGCCTTCCTTACCTTCCGTTGCTCTTTGCTTGCCTTCCGTGCATTGCCTAGCCTTGCGTTGTCGTGCCTTAGCCTTATCTCGCCTGACCGTGCCTTCCTTTGCTTTAAGCTTTCCTTGCATTTTCGTGCATTGTCTAGCCTTACGTTGTCGTGCATTAACCTTGCCTAGCCTCAGCGAGCCTTGCCTTGCGTTACCCTTTCCTTGCCTTGCCGTGCATTTCCTAGCCGTGTGTTGTCGTGCCTTAGCCTTGTTAACCCTTGCCGTGCCGTTCCTTCCGTTACCCTTGCCTTCCCTTGCATTCCCTTTCCTTCCTTGCATTCCGTTACTCCTTGCTTGCTTTCCGTGCATTGCCTAGCCTTGCGTTGGCTTTCCTTAGCCTTGTTTCCCCTTGCCGTGGCGTGCCTTTTGTTACACTTGCCTTGCCTGGCTTTGACTTGCCTTCCTTTCCTTCCGTTACTCTTTCCTTGCCTTGCCGTGCATTGCCTAGCCTTGCATTTTCGTGCCTTATCCTTGCCTCACCTTATCGTGCATTCCCCTGCGTTACCCTTTCCTTGCCTTGCCGTGCATTGCCTAGCCTTGCGTTGTCGTGCATTAGCCTTGCCTAGCCTCACCGTGCCTTGCCTTGCGTTACCCTTTCCTTGCCTTGCCGTGCATTGCCAAGCCGTGCGTTGTCGTGCCTTAGCCTTGATTCCCCTTGCCGTGGCGTGCCTTTTGTTACACTTGCCTTGCCTGGCTTTGCCTTGCCTTCCTTTCCTTGCGTTACTCTTTCCTTGCCTTGCCGTGCATTGCCTAGCCGTGCGTTGTCGTGCCTTAGCCTTGTTAACCCTTGCCGTGCCGTTCCTTCCGTTACCCTTGCCTTCCCTTTCTTTCCCTTGCCTTCCTTGCATTCCGTTACTCTTTGCTTCCTTTCCGTGCATTGCCTAGCCTTGCGTTGTCGTGCCTTAGCGTTGCCTCGCCTGACCGTGCTTTCCCATGCGTTACCATTTCCTTGCCTTGCCGTGCATTGCCTAGCGTGCGTTGTCGTGCCTTAGCCCTGTTTCCCCTTGCCGTGCCGTTCCTTCCGTTACACTTGCCTTTCCTTGCTTTCCCTTGCCTTCCTTACCTTCCGTTACTCTTTGCTTGCCTTCCGTGCATTGCCTAGCCGTGCGTTGTCGTGCCTTAGCCTTGATTCCCCTTGCCGTGGCGTGCCTTTTGTTACACTTGCCTTACCTGGCTTTGCCTTGCCTTCCTTTCCTTCCGTTACTCTTTCCTTGCCTTGCCGTACATTGCCTAGCCTTGCATTGTCGTGCCTTATCCTTGCCTCACCTTACCGTGCATTCCCCTGCTTTACCCTTTCCTTGCCTTGCCGTGCATTGCCTAGCCTTGCGTTGTCGTGCCTTAGCGTTGCCTCGCCTGACCGTGCTTTCAAATGCGTTACCCTTTCCTTGCCTTGCCGTTCATTGCCTAGCGTTCGGTGTCGTGCCTTAGACTTGTTTCGCCTTGCCGTGCCGTTCCTTACGTTACCCTGGCCTTTCCTTCCTTTTCCTTGCCTTGCTTACCTTCCGTTACTCTTTGCTTGCCTTCCCTGAATTGCCTAGCCTTGCGTTGTCGTGCCTTTGCCTTATCTCGCCTGACCTTGCCTTCCTTTGCTTTAAGCTTTCCTTGCATTGTCGTGCATTGCCTAGCCTTGCGTTTTCGTGCATTAGCCTTTCCTAGCCTCACCGTGCCTTGCCTTGCGTTACCCTTTGCTTGCCTTGCGGTGCATTACCTAGCCGTGCGTTGTCGTGCCTTAGCCTTGTTTACCCTTGCCGTGCAGTTCCTTCAGTTACACTTGCCTTTCTTTGCTTTCCCTTGCCTTCCTTACCTTCCGTTACTCTTCGCTTGCCTTCCGTGCATTGCCTAGCCTTGCGTTGTCGTGCCTTAGCCTTGCCTCGCCTGAACGTGCTTTCTCATGCGTTACCCTTTCCTTGCCTTGCCGTGCATTGCTCAGCCTGCGTTGCCGTGCCTTAGCCTTGTTTCCGCTTCCCGTGCCGTTCCTTCCGTTACCCTTGCCCTTCCTTGCTTTTCCTTGCCTTCCTTATGTTCCGTTACTCTTTGCTTGCCTTCCCTGCATTGCCTAGCCTTGCGTTGTCGTGCCTTAGCCTTATCTCGCCTGACCGTGCCTTCCTTTGCTTTAAGCTTTCCTTGCATTGTCGTGCATTGCCTTGCCTTGCGTTGTCGTGCATTAGCCTTGCCTAGCCTCTCCGTGCCTTGCCTTGCGTTACCCTTTCCTTGCCTTGCCGTGCATTGCCTAGCCCTGCGTTGCCGTGCCTTAGCCTTGTTACCCCTTGCCGTGCCGTTCCTTCCGTTACCCTTGCCTTCCCTTGCTTTCCCTTGCCTTCCTTGCGTTCCGTTACTCTTTGCTTGCTTTCCGTGCATTGCCTAGCCTTGCGTTGTCACGCCTTAGCCTTGCATCGCCTGACCGTGCTCTCCCATGCGTTACCCTTTCCTTGCCTTGTTGTGCATTGCCTAGCCGTGCGTTGTCGTGCCTTAGCCTTGTTTCCCTTTGCCGTGCCGTTCCTTCCGTTACACTTGCCTTTCCTTCCTTTCCCTTGCCTTCCTTACCTTCCGTTACTCTTTGCTTGCCTTCCGTGCATTGCCTAGCCTTGCGTTGTCGTGACTTAGCGTTGCCTCGCCTGACCGTGCTTTCAAATGCGTTACCCTTTCCTTGCCTTGTCGTTCATTGCCTAGCGTTCGGTGTCGTGCCTTAGACTTGTTTCCCCTTGCCGTGCCGTTCCTTCCGTTACCCTTGCCTTTCCTTCCTTTTCCTTGCCTTGCTTACCTTCCGTTACTCTTTGCTTGCCTTCCCTGAATTTCCTAGCCTTGCCTTGTCGTGCCTTAGCCTTATCTCGCCTGACCTTGCCTTCCTTTGCTTTAAGTTTCCTTGCATTGTCGTGCATCGCCTAGCCTTGCGTTTTCGTGCATTAGCCTTGCCTAGCCTCACCGTGCCTTTCCTTGCGTTACCCTTTGCTTGCCTTGCCGTGCATTGCCTAGCCGTGCGTTGTCGTGCCTTAGCCTTGTTTCCCCTTGCCGTGCCGTTCCTTCCGTTACACTTGCCTTTCTTTGCTTTCCCTTGCCTTCCTTACCTTCCGTTACTCTTTGCTAGCCTTCCGTGCATTGCCTAGCCTTGCGTTGTCGTGCCTTAGCCTTCCCTCGCCTGAACGTGCTTTCCCATGCGTTACCCTTTCCTTGCCTTGCCGTGCATTGCCTAACCTACGTTGCCGTGCCTTAGCCTTGTTTCCCCTTGCCGTGCCGTTCCATCCATTACCCTTGCCTTCCCTTGCTTTCCCTTGCCTTCCTTGCGTTCCGTTACTCTTTGCTTGCTTTCCGTGCATTGCCTAGCCTTGCGTTGTCATGCCTTAGCCTTGCCTCGCCTGACCGTGCTTTCCCATGCGTTACCCTTTCCTTGCCTTGCCGTGCATTGCCTAGCTTGCGTTGTCGTGCCTTAGCCTTGTTTCCCCTTGCCGTGCCGTTCCTTCCGTTACCATTGCCTTTCCTTGCTTTCCCTTGCCTTCCTTACCTTCCGTTACTCTTTGCTTGCCTTCCGTGCATTGCCAAGCCTTGCGTTGTCGTGCGTTAGCGTTGCCTCCCCTGACCGTTCTTTCCCACGCGTTACCCTTTCCTTCCCTTGCCGTGCATTGCCTAGCGTGCGTTGTCGTGCCTTAGACATGTTTCCCCTTGCCGTGCCGTTCCTTCCGTTACCATTGCCTTTCCTTGCTTTCCTTTGCCTTCCTTACCTTCCGTTACTCTTTCCTTGCCTTCCCTGCATTGCCTAGCCTTGCGTTGTCGTGCCTTAGCCTTATCTCTTCTGGCCGTGCCTTCCTTTGCTTTAAGCTTTACTTGCATTGTCGTGCATTGCCTAGCCTTGCGTTGTCGTGCATTAGCCTTGCCTAGCCTCACCGTGCCTTGCCTTGCGTTACCCTTTACTTGCCTTGCCGTGCATTTCCTAGCCGTCTGTTGTCGTGCCTTAGCCTTGTTTCCCCTTGCCGTTGCGTGCCTTTTGTTACACTTGCCTTGCCTGGCTTTGCCTTGCCTTCCTTTCCTTCCGTTACTCTTTCCTTGCCTTGCCGTGCATTGCCTAGCCTTGCATTGTCATGCCTTATCCTTGCCTCACCTGACCGTGCCTTCCCCTGCGTTACCCTTTCCTTGCCTTGCCGTGCATTGCCTAGCCGTGCGTTGTCGAGCCTTAGCCTTGTTTCCCCTTGCCGTGCCGTTCCTTCCGTTACCCTTGCCTTCCCTTGCTTTCCCTTGCCTTCCTTGCGTTCCGTTACTCTTTACTTGCTTTCCGTGCATTGCCTAGCCTTGCGTTGTCGTGCCTTAGCCTTGCCTCGCCTGACCGTGCTTTCCCATGCGTTACCCTTTCCTTGCCTTGCCGTGCATTGCCTAGCGTGCGTTGTCGTGCCTTAGCCTTGTTTCCCCTTGCCGTGCCGTTCCTTCCGTTACCATTGCCTTTCCTTGCTTTCCCTTGCCTTCCTTACCTTCCCTTACTCTTTGCTTGCCTTCCGTGCATTGCCTAGCCTTGCGTTGTCGTGCCTTAGCCTTATCTCGCCTGACCGTGCCTTCCTTTGCTTTAAGCTTTCCTTGCATTGTCGTGCATTGCCTAGCCTTGCGTTGTCGTGCATTAGCCTTGCCTAGCCTCACCGTGCCTTTCCTTGCGTTGCACTTTGCTTGCCTTGCCGTGCATTGCCTAGCCGTGCGTTGACGTGCCTTAGCCTTCTTTCCCCTTGCCGTGCGGTTTCTTCCGTTACACTTGCCTTTCTTTGCTTTCCCTTTCCTTCCATACCTTCCGTTACTCTTTGCTTGCCTTCCGTGCATTGCCTAGCCTTGAGTTGTCGTGCCTTAGCCTTGCCTCGCCTGACCGTGCTTTCCCATGCGTTACTCTTTCCTTGCCTTGCCGTGCATTGCCTAACGTGCGTTGTCGTGCCTTAGCCTTGTTTCCCCTTGCCGTGCCGTTCCTTCCGTTACACTTGCCTTTCCTTGCTTTCCCTTGCCTTCCTTACCTTCCGTTACTCTTTGCTTGCCTTCCGTGCATTGCCTAGCCTTGCGTTGTCGTGCCTTTGCCTTATCTCGCCTGACCGTGCCTTCCTTTGCTTTAAGCTTTCCTTGCATTGTCGTGCATTGCCTAGCCTTGCGTTGTCGTGCATTAACCTTGCCTAGCCTCACCGTGCCTTTCCTTGCGTTACCCTTTGCTTGCCTTGCCGTGCATTGCCTAGCCGTGCGTTGTCGTGCCTTAGCCTTGTTTCCCCTTGCCGTGCCGTTCCTTCCGTTACACTTGCCTTTCTTTGCTTTCCCTTGCCTTCCTTAACTTCCGTTACTCTTTGCTAGCCTTCCGTGCATTGCCTAGCCTTGCGTTGTCGTGCCTTAGCCTTGCCTCGCCTGAACGTGCTTTCCCATGCGTTACCCTTTCCTTGCCTTGCCGTGCATTGCCTAGCCGTGCGTTGTCGTGCCTTAGCCTTGTTTCCACTTGCCGTGCCGTTCCTTCGGTTACACTTGCCTTTATTTGCTTTCCCTTGCCTTTCTTAACTTCCGTTACTCTTTGCTAGCCTTCCGTGCATTGCCTAGCCTTGCGTTGTCGTGCCTTAGCCTTGCCTCGCCTGAACGTGCTTTCCCATGCGTTACCCTTTCCTTGCCTTGCCGTGCATTGCCTAGCCTACGTTGCCGTGCCTTAGCCTTGTTTCCCCTTGCCGTGCCGTTCCTTCCATTACCCTTGCCTTCCCTTGCTTTCCCTTGCCTTCCTTGCGTTCCGTTACTCTTTGCTTGCTTTCCGTGCATTGCCTAGCCTTGCGTTGTCATGCCTTAGCCTTGCCTCGCCTGACCGTGCTTTCCCATGCGTTACCCTTTCCTTGCCTTGCCGTGCATTGCCTAGCGTGCGTTGTCGTGCCTTAGCCTTGTTTCCCCTTGCCGTGCCGTTCCTTCCGTTACCATTGCCTTTCCTTGCTTTCCCTTGCTTTCCTTACCTTCCGTTACTCTTTGCTTGCCTTCCGTGCATTACCAAGCCTTGCGTTGTCGTGCCTTAGCGTTGCCTCCCCTGACCGTTCTTTCCCATGCGTTACCCTTTCCTTCCCTTGCCGTGCATTGCCTAGCGTGCGTTGTCGTGCCTTAGACTTGTTTCCCCTTGCCGTGCCGTTCCTTCCGTTACCATTGCCTTTCCTTGCTTTCCTTTGCCTTCCTTACCTTCCGTTACTCTTTCCTTGCCTTCCCTGCATTGCCTAGCCTTGCGTTGTCGTGCCTTAGCCTTATCTCTTCTGGCCGTGCCTTCCTTTGCTTTAAGCTTTACTTGCATTGTCGTGCATTGCCTAGCCGTGCGTTGTCGTGCATTAGCCTTGCCTAGCCTCACCGTGCCTTGCCTTGCGTTACCCTTTACTTGCCTTGCCGTGCATTTCCTAGCCGTCTGTTGTCGTGCCTTAGCCTTGTTTCCCCTTGCCGTTGCGTGCCTTTTGTTACACTTGCCTTGCCTGGCTTTGCCTTGCCTTCCTTTCCTTCCGTTACTCTTTCCTTGCCTTGCCGTGCATTGCCTAGCCTTGCATTGTCGTGCCTTATCCTTGCCTCACCTGACCGTGCCTTCCCCTGCGTTACCGTTTCCTTGCCTTGCCGTGCATTGCCTAGCCGTGCGTTGTCGTGCCTTAGCCTTGTTTCCCCTTGCCGTGCCGTTCCTTCCGTTACCCTTGCCTTCCCTTGCTTTCCCTTGCCTTCCTTGCGTTCCGTTACTCTTTGCTTGCTTTCCGTGCATTGCCTAGCCTTGCGTTGTCGTGCCTTAGCCTTGCCTCGCCTGACCGTGCTTTCCCATGCGTTACCCTTTCCTTGCCTTGCCGTGCATTGCCTAGCGTGCGTTGTCGTGCCTTAGCCTTGTTTCCCCTTGCCGTGCCGTTCCTTCCGTTACCATTGCCTTTCATTGCTTTCCCTTGCCTTCCTTACCTTCCGTTACTCTTTGCTTGCCTTCCGTGCATTGCCTAGCCTTGCGTTGTCGTGCCTTAGCCTTATCTCGCCTGACCGTGCCTTCCTTTGCTTTAAACTTTCCTTGCATTGTCGTGCATTGCCTAGCCTTGCGTTTTCGTGCATTAGCCTTGCCTAGCCTCACCGTGCCTTTCATTGGGTTACCCTTTGCTTGCCTTGCCGTGCATTGCCTAGCCGTGCGTTGTCGTGCCTTAGCCTTGTTTCCCCTTGCCGTGCCGTTCCTTCCGTTACACTTGCCTTTCTTTGCTTTCCCTTTCCTTCCTTACCTTCCGTTACTCTTTGCTTGCCTTCCGTGCATTGCCTAGCCTTGAGTTGTCGTGCCTTAGCCTTGCCTCGCCTGACCGTGCTTTCCCATGCGTTACCGTTTCCTTGCCTTGCCGTGCATTGCCTAGCGTGCGTTGTCGTGCCTTAGCCTTGTTTCCCCTTGCCGTGCCGTTCCTTCCGTTACCATTGCCTTTCCTTGCTTTCCCTTGCCTTCCTTACCTTCCGTTGCTCTTTGCTTGCCTTCCGTGCATTGCCTAGCCTTGCGTTGTCGTGCCTTAGCCTTATCTCGCCTGACCGTGCCTTCCTTTGCTTTAAGCTTTCCTTGCATTTTCGTGCATTGTCTAGCCTTACGTTGTCGTGCATTAACCTTGCCTAGCCTCAGCGAGCCTTGCCTTGCGTTACCCTTTCCTTGCCTTGCCGTGCATTTCCTAGCCGTGTGTTGTCGTGCCTTAGCCTTGTTAACCCTTGCCGTGCCGTTCCTTCCGTTACCCTTGCCTTCCCTTGCATTCCCTTTCCTTCCTTGCATTCCGTTACTCCTTGCTTGCTTTCCGTGCATTGCCTAGCCTTGCGTTGGCTTTCCTTAGCCTTGTTTCCCCTTGCCGTTGCGTGCCTTTTGTTACACTTGCCTTGCCTGGCTTTGCCTTGCCTTCCTTTCCTTGCGTTACTCTTTCCTTGCCTTGCCGTTCATTGCCTAGCCCTGCGTTGTCGTGCCTTAGCCTTGTTACCCGTTGCCGTGCCGTTCCTTCCGTTACCCTTGCCTTTCCTTGCTTTCCCTTGCCTTCCTTGCGTTCCGTTACTCTTTGCTTGCTTTCCGTGCATTGCCTAGCCTTGCGTTGTCATGCCTTAGGCTTGCCTCGCCTGACCGTGCTTTCCCATGCGTTACCATTTCCTTGCCTTGCCGTGCATTGCCTAGCGTGCGTTGTCGTGCCTTAGCCTTGTTTCCCCTTGCCGTGCCGTTCCTTCCGTTACACTTGCCTTTCCTTGCTTTCCCTTGCCTTCCTTACATTCCGTTACTCTTTGCTTGCCTTCCGTGCATTGCCTAGCCTTGCGTTGTAGTGCCTTAGCCTTATCTCGTCTGACCGTGCCTTCCTTTGCTTTAAGCTTTCCTTCATTGTCGTGCATTGCCTAGCCTTGTGTTGTCGTGCATTAGCCTTGCCTAGCCTCACCGTGCCTTGCCTTGCGTTACCCTTTCCTTGCCTTGCCGTGCATTGCCAAGCCGTGCGTTGTCGTGCCTTAGCCTTGATTCCCCTTGCCGTGGCGTGCCTTTTGTTACACTTGCCTTGCCTGGCTTTGCCTTGCCTTCCTTTCCTTCCGTTACTCTTTCCTTGCCTTGCCGTGCATTGCCTAGCCTTGCATTGTCGTGCCTTATCCTTGCCTCACCTTACCGTGCATTCCCCTGCGTTACCCTTTCCTTGCCTTGCCGTGCATTGCCTAGCCCTGCGATGTCGTGCCTTAGCCTTGCCTCGCCTGAACTTGCTTTCCCATGCGTTACCCTTTCCTTGCCTTGCCGTGCATTGCCCAGCCTGCGTTGCCGTGCCTTAGCCTTGTTTCCGGTTCCCGTGCCGTTCCTTCCGTTACCCTTGCCTTTCCTTGCTTTCCCTTGCCTTCCTTACCTTCCGTTACTCTTTCCTTGCCTTCCGTGCATTGCCTAGCCTTGCGTTGTCGTGCCTTATCCTTATCTCGCCTGACCGTGCCTTCCTTTGCTTTAAGCTTTCCTTGCATTGTCGTGCATTGCCTAGCCTTGCGTTTTCGTGCATTAGCCTTGCCTAGCCTCACCGTGCCTTTCCTTGCGTTACCCTTTGCTTGCCTTGCCGTGCATTGCGTAGCCGTGCGTTGTCGTGCCTTAGCCTTGTTTCCCCTTGCCGTGCCGTTCCTTCCGTTACACTTGCCTTTCTTTCCTTTCCCTTTCCTTCCTTACCTTCCGTTACTCTTTGCTTGCCATCCGTGCATTGCCTAGCCTTGGGTTGTCGTGCCTTAGCCTTGCCTCGCCTGACCGTGCTTTCCCATGCGTTACCCTTTCCTTGCCTTGCCGTGCATTGCCTAGCGTGCGTTGTCGTGCCTTAGCCTTGTTTCCCCTTGCCGTGCCGTTCCTTCCGTTACCATTGCCTTTCCTTGCTTTCCCTTGCCTTCCTTACCTTCCGTTACTCTTTGCTTGCCTTCCGTGCATTGCCTAGCCTTGCGTTGTCGTGCCTTAGCCTTATCTCGCCTGACCGTGCCTTCCTTTGCTTTAAGCTTTCCTTGCATTGTCGTGCATTGCCTAGCCTTGCGTTGTCTTGCATTAACCTTGCCTAGCCTCACCGTGCCTTGCCTTGCGTTACCCTTTCCTTGCCTTGCCGTGCATTTCCTAGCCGTGTGTTGTCGTGCCTTAGACTTGTTAACCCTTGCCGTGCGGTTCCTTCCGTTACCCTTGCCTTCCCTTGCTTTCCCTTTCCTTCCTTGCATTCCGTTACTCCTTGCTTGCTTTCCGGGCATTGCCTAGCCTTGCACTGGCTTTCCTTAGCCTTGTTTCCCCTTGCCGTTGCGTGCCTTTTGTTACACTTGCCTTGCCTGGCTTTGCCTTGCCTTCCTTTCCTTGCGTTACTCTTTCCTTGCCTTGCCGTGCATTGCCTAGCCCTGCGTTGTCGTGCCTTAGCCTTGTTATCCCTTGCCGTGCCGTTCCTTCCGTTACCCTTGCCTTCCCTTTCTTTCCCTTGCCTTCCTTGCATTCCGTTACTCTTTGCTTCCTTTCCGTGCATTGCCTAGCCTTGCGTTGTCGTGCCTTAGCGTTGCCTCGCCTGACCGTGCTTTCCCATGCGTTACCAGCTTTCCCATGCTTCCATTTCCTTGCCTTGCCGTGCATTGCCTAGCGTGCGTTGTCGTGCCTTAGCCCTGTTTCCCCTTGCCGTGCCGTTCCTTCCGTTACACTTGCCTTTCCTTGCTTTCCCTTGCCTTCCTTACCTTCCGTTACTCGCTTGCCTTCCGTGCATTGCCTAGCCGTGCGTTGTCGTGCCTTAGTTTCCGCTTCCCGTGCCGTTCCTTCCGTTACCCTTGCCCTTCCTTGCTTTTCCTTGCCTTCCTTACGTTCCGTTACTCTTTGCTTGCCTTCCCTGCATTGCCTAGCCTTGCGTTGTCGTGCCTTAGCCTTATCTCGCCTGACCGTGCCTTCCTTTGCTTTAAGCTTTCCTTGCATTGTCGTGCATTGCCTTGCCTTGCGTTGTCGTGCATTAGCCTTGCCTAGCCTCTCCGTGCCTTGCCTTGCGTTACCCTTTCCTTGCCTTGCCGTGCATTGCCTAGCCCTGCGTTGCCGTGCCTTAGCCTTGTTACCCCTTGCCGTGCCGTTCCTTCCGTTACCCTTGCCTTCCCTTGCTTTCCCTTGCCTTCCTTGCGTTCCGTTACTCTTTGCTTGCTTTCCGTGCATTGCCTAGCCTTGCGTTGTCACGCCTTAGCCTTGCATCGCCTGACCGTGCTCTCCCATGCGTTACCCTTTCCTTGCCTTGTTGTGCATTGCCTAGCCGTGCGTTGTCGTGCCTTAGCCTTGTTTCCCCTTGCCGTGCCGTTCCTTCCGTTACACTTGCCTTTCCTTCCTTTCCCTTGCCTTCCTTACCTTCCGTTACTCTTTGCTTGCCTTCCGTGCATTGCCTAGCCTTGCGTTGTCGTGCCTTAGCGTTGCCTCGCCTGACCGTGCTTTCAAATGCGTTACCCTTTCCTTGCCTTGCCGTTCATTGCCTAGCGTTCGGTGTCGTGCCTTAGACTTGTTTCCCCTTGCCGTGCCGTTCCTTCCGTTACCCTGGCCTTTCCTTCCTTTTCCTTGCCTTGCTTACCTTCCGTTACTCTTTGCTTGCCTTCCCTGAATTTCCTAGCCTTGCCTTGTCGTGCCTTAGCCTTATCTCGCCTGACCTTGCCTTCCTTTGCTTTAAGTTTCCTTGCATTGTCGTGCATCGCCTAGCCTTGCGTTTTCGTGCATTAGCCTTGCCTAGCCTCACCGTGCCTTTCCTTGCGTTACCCTTTGCTTGCCTTGCCGTGCATTGCCTAGCCGTGCGTTGTCGTGCCTTAGCCTTGTTTCCCCTTGCCGTGCCGTTCCTTCCGTTACACTTGCCTTTCTTTGCTTTCCCTTGCCTTCCTTACCTTCCGTTACTCTTTGCTAGCCTTCCGTGCATTGCCTAGCCTTGCGTTGTCGTGCCTTAGCCTTCCCTCGCCTGAACGTGCTTTCCCATGCGTTACCCTTTCCTTGCCTTGCCGTGCATTGCCTAACCTACGTTGCCGTGCCTTAGCCTTGTTTCCCCTTGCCGTGCCGTTCCTTCCATTACCCTTGCCTTCCCTTGCTTTCCCTTGCCTTCCTTGCGTTCCGTTACTCTTTGCTTGCTTTCCGTGCATTGCCTAGCCTTGCGTTGTCATGCCTTAGCCTTGCCTCGCCTGACCGTGCTTTCCCATGCGTTACCCTTTCCTTGCCTTGCCGTGCATTGCCTAGCTTGCGTTGTCGTGCCTTAGCCTTGTTTCCCCTTGCCGTGCCGTTCCTTCCGTTACCATTGCCTTTCCTTGCTTTCCCTTGCCTTCCTTACCTTCCGTTACTCTTTGCTTGCCTTCCGTGCATTGCCAAGCCTTGCGTTGTCGTGCGTTAGCGTTGCCTCCCCTGACCGTTCTTTCCCACGCGTTACCCTTTCCTTCCCTTGCCGTGCATTGCCTAGCGTGCGTTGTCGTGCCTTAGACATGTTTCCCCTTGCCGTGCCGTTCCTTCCGTTACCATTGCCTTTCCTTGCTTTCCTTTGCCTTCCTTACCTTCCGTTACTCTTTCCTTGCCTTCCCTGCATTGCCTAGCCTTGCGTTGTCGTGCCTTAGCCTTATCTCTTCTGGCCGTGCCTTCCTTTGCTTTAAGCTTTACTTGCATTGTCGTGCATTGCCTAGCCTTGCGTTGTCGTGCATTAGCCTTGCCTAGCCTCACCGTGCCTTGCCTTGCGTTACCCTTTACTTGCCTTGCCGTGCATTTCCTAGCCGTCTGTTGTCGTGCCTTAGCCTTGTTTCCCCTTGCCGTTGCGTGCCTTTTGTTACACTTGCCTTGCCTGGCTTTGCCTTGCCTTCCTTTCCTTCCGTTACTCTTTCCTTGCCTTGCCGTGCATTGCCTAGCCTTGCATTGTCATGCCTTATCCTTGCCTCACCTGACCGTGCCTTCCCCTGCGTTACCCTTTCCTTGCCTTGCCGTGCATTGCCTAGCCGTGCGTTGTCGAGCCTTAGCCTTGTTTCCCCTTGCCGTGCCGTTCCTTCCGTTACCCTTGCCTTCCCTTGCTTTCCCTTGCCTTCCTTGCGTTCCGGTACTCTTTGCTTGCTTTCCGTGCATTGCCTAGCCTTGCGTTGTCGTGCCTTAGCCTTGCCTCGCCTGACCGTGCTTTCCCATGCGTTACCCTTTCCTTGCCTTGCCGTGCATTGCCTAGCGTGCGTTGTCGTGCCTTAGCCTTGTTTCCCCTTGCCGTGCCGTTCCTTCCGTTACCATTGCCTTTCCTTGCTTTCCCTTGCCTTCCTTACCTTCCGTTACTCTTTGCTTGCCTTCCGTGCATTGCCTAGCCTTGCGTTGTCGTGCCTTAGCCTTATCTCGCCTGACCGTGCCTTCCTTTGCTTTAAGCTTTCCTTGCATTGTCGTGCATTGCCTAGCCTTGCGTTGTCGTGCATTAGCCTTGCCTAGCCTCACCGTGCCTTTCCTTGCGTTACACTTTGCTTGCCTTGCCGTGCATTGCCTAGCCGTGCGTTGACGTGCCTTAGCCTTCTTTCCCCTTGCCGTGCGGTTTCTTCCGTTACACTTGCCTTTCTTTGCTTTCCCTTTCCTTCCATACCTTCCGTTACTCTTTGCTTGCCTTCCGTGCATTGCCTAGCCTTGAGTTGTCGTGCCTTAGCCTTGCCTCGCCTGACCGTGCTTTCCCATGCGTTACCCTTTCCTTGCCTTGCCGTGCATTGCCTAACGTGCGTTGTCGTGCCTTAGCCTTGTTTCCCCTTGCCGTGCCGTTCCTTCCGTTACACTTGCCTTTCCTTGCTTTCCCATGCCTTCCTTACCTTCCGTTACTCTTTGCTTGCCTTCCGTGCATTGCCTAGCCTTGCGTTGTCGTGCCTTAGCCTTATCTCGCCTGACCGTGCCTTCCTTTGCTTTAAGCTTTCCTTGCATTGTCGTGCATTGCCTAGCCTTGCGTTGTCGTGCATTAACCTTGCCTAGCCTCAGCGTGCCTTGCCTTGCGTTACCCTTTCCTTACCTTGCCGTGCATTTCCTAGCCGTGTGTTGTCGTGCCTTAGCCTTGTTAACCCTTGCCGTGCCGTTCCTTCCGTTACCCTTGCCTTCCCTTGCTTTCCCTTCCCTTCCTTGCATTCCGTTACTCCTTGCTTGCTTTCCGTGCATTGCCTAGCCTTGCGTTGGCTTTCCTTAGCCTTGTTTCCCCTTGCCGTTGCGTGCCTTTTGTTACACTTGCCTTGCCTGGCCTTGCCTTGCCTTCCTTTCCTTGCGTTACTCTTTCCTTGCCTTGCCGTGCATTTCCTAGCCCTGCGTTGTCGTGCCTTAGCGTTGTTACCCCTTGCCGTGCCGTTCCTTCCGTTACCCTTGCCTTTCCTTGCTTTCCCTTGCCTTCCTTGCGTTCCGTTACTCTTTGCTTGCTTTCCGTGCATTGCCTAGCCTTGCGTTGTCATGCCTTAGGCTTGCCTCGCCTGACCGTGCTTTCCCATGCGTTACCATTTCCTTGCCTTGCCGTGCATTGCCTAGCGTGCGTTGTCGCGCCTTAGCCTTGTTTCCCCTTGCCGTGCCGTTCCTTCCGTTACACTTGCCTTTCCTTGCTTTCCCTTGCCTTCCTTACCTTCCGTTACTCTTTGCTTTCCTTCCGTGCATTGCCTAGCCTTGCGTTGTCGTGCCTTAGCCTTATCTCGCCTGACCGTGCCTTCCTTTGCTTTAAGCTTTCCTTGCATTGTCGTGCATTGCCTAGCCTTGCGTTGTCGTGCATTAGCCTTGCCTAGCCTCACCGTGCCTTGCCTTGTGTTACCCTTTCCTTGCCTTGCCGTGCATTGCCTAGCCGTGCGTTGTCGTGCCTTAGCCTTGATTCCCCTTGCCGTGGCGTGCCTTTTGTTACACTTGCCTTGCCTGGCTTTGCCTTGCCTTCCTTTCCTTCCGTTACTCTTTCCTTGCCTTGCCGTGCATTGCCTAGCCTTGCATTGTCGTGCCTTATCCTTGCCTCACCTTACCGTGCAATCCCCTGCGTTACCCTTTCCTTGCCTTGCCGTGCATTGCCTAGCCTTGCGTTGTCGTGCCTTAGCGTTGCCTCGCCTGACCGTGCTTTCAAATGCGTTACCCTTTCCTTGCCTTGCCGTTCATTGCCTAGCGTTCGGTGTCGTGCCTTAAACTTGTTTCCCCTTGCCGTGCTGTTCCTTCCGTTACCCTGGCCTTTCCTTCCTTTTCCTTGCCTTGCTTACCTTCCGTTACTCTTTGATTGCCTTCCCTGAATTGCCTAGCCTTGCGTTGTCGTGCCTTTGCCTTATCTCGCCTGACCTTGCCTTCCTTTGCTTTAAGCTTTCCTTGCATTGTCGTGCATTGCCTAGCCTTGCGTTTTCGTGCATTAGCCATTCCTAGCCTCACCGTGCCTTGCCTTGCGTTACCCTTTGCTTGCCTTGCGGTGCATTGCCTAGCCGTGCGTTGTCGTGCCTTAGCCTTGTTTCCCCTTGCCGTGCAGTTCCTTCCGTTACACTTGCCTTTCGTTGCTTTCCCTTGCCTTCCTTACCTTCCGTTACTCTTTGCTTGCCTTCCGTGCATTGCCTAGCCTTGCGTTGTCGTGCCTTAGCCTTGCCTCGCCTGAACGTGCTTTCCCATGCGTTACCCATTCCTTGCCTTGCCGTGCATTGCTCAGCCTGCGTTGCCGTTCCTTAGCCTTGTTTCCGCTTCCCGTGCCGTTCCTTCCGTTACCCTTGCCCTTCCTTGCTTTTCCTTCCCTTCCTTACGTTCCGTTACTCTTTGCTTGCCTTCCCTGCATTGCCTAGCCTTGCGTTGTCGTGCCTTAGCCTTATCTCGCCTGACCGTGCCTTCCTTTGCTTTAAGCTTTCCTTGCATTGTCGTGCATTGCCTAGCCTTGCGTTGTCGTGCATTAGCCTTGCCTAGCCTCACCGTGCCTTGCCTTGCGTTACCCTTTCCTTGCCTTGCCGTGCATTGCCTAGCCCTGCGTTGCCGTGCCTTAGCCTTGTTACCCCTTGCCGTGCCGTTCCTTCCGTTACACTTGCCTTCCCTTGCTTTCCCTTGCCTTCCTTGCGTTCCGTTACTCTTTGCTTGCTTTCCGTGCATTGCCTAGCCTTGCGTTGTCATGCCTTAGCCTTGCATCGCCTGACCGTGCTTTCCCATGCGTTACCCTTTCCTTGCCTTGTTGTGCATTGCCTAGCCGTGCGTTGTCGTGCCTTAGCCTTGTTTCCCATTGCCGTGCCGTTCCTTCCGTTACACTTGCCTTTCCTTCCTTACCCTTGCCTTCCTTACCTTCCGTTACTCTTTGCTTGCCTTCCGTGCATTGCCTAGCCTTGCGTTGTCGTGCCTTAGCGTTGCCTCGCCTGACCGTGCTTTCAAATGCGTTACCCTTTCCTTGCCTTGCCGTTCATTGCCTAGCGTTCGGTGTCGTGCCTTAGACTTGTTTCCCCTTGCCGTGCCGTTCCTTCCGTTACCCTGGCCTTTCCTTCCTTTTCCTTGCCTTGCTTACCTTCCGTTACTCTTTGCTTGCCTTCCCTGAATTTCCTAGCCTTGCCTTGTCGTGCCTTAGCCTTATCTCGCCTGACCTTGCCTTCCTTTGCTTTAAGTTTCCTTGCATTGTCGTGCATCGCCTAGCCTTGCGTTTTCGTGCATTAGCCTTGCCTCCCCTGACCGTTCTTTCCCATGCGTTACCCTTTCCTTCCCTTGCCGTGCATTGCCTAGCGTGCGTTGTCGTGCCTTAGACTTGTTTCCCCTTGCCGTGCCGTTCCTTCCGTTACACTTGCCTTTCCTTGCTTTCCCTTGCCTTCCTTACCTTCCGTTACTCTTTATTTGCCTTCCGTGCATTACCTAGCCTTGCGTTGTCGTGCCTTAGCCTTATCTCGCCTGACCGTGCCTTCCTTTGCTTTAAGCTTTCCTTGCATTGTCGTGCATTGCCAAGCCTTGCGTTGTCGTGCATTAGCCTTGCCTAGCCTCACCGTGCCTTGCCTTGCGTTACCCTTTCCTTGCCTTGCCGTGCATTGCCTAGCCGTGCGTTGTCGTGCCTTAGCCTTGATTCCCCTTGCCGTGGCGTGCCTTTTGTTACACTTGCCTTGCCTGGCTTTGCCTTGCCTTCCTTTCCTTCCGTTACTCTTTTCTTGCCTTGCCGTGCATTGCCTAGCCTTGCATTGTCGTGCCTTATCCTTGCCTCACCTTACCGTGCATTCCCCTGCGTTACCCTTTCCTTGCCTTGCCGTGCATTGCCTAGCCTTGCGTTGTCGTGCCTTAGCGTTGCCTCGCCTGACCGTGCTTTCAAATGCGTTACCCTTTCCTTGCCTTGCCGTTCATGGCGTAGCGTTCGGTGTCGTGCCTTAGCCTTGTTTGCCCTTGCCGTGCCGTTCCTTCCGTTACCCTGGCCTTTCCTTCCTTTTCCTTGCCTTGCTTACCTTCCGTTACTCTTTGCTTGCCTTCCCTGAATTTCCTAGCCTTGCCTTGTCGTGCCTTAGCCTTATCTCGCCTGACCTTGCCTTCCTTTGCTTTAAGTTTCCTTGCATTGTCTTGCATCGCCTAGCCTTGCGTTTTCGTGCATTTGCCTTGCCTAGCCTCACCGTGCCTTTCCTTGCGTTACCCTTTGCTTGCCTTGCCGTGCATTGCCTAGCCGTGCGTTGTCGTGCCTTAGCCTTGTTTCCCCTTGCCGTGCCGTTCCTTCCGTTACACTTGCCTTCCTTTGCTTTCCCTTGCCTTCCTTAACTTCCGTTACTCTTTGCTAGCCTTCCGTGCATTGCCTAGCCTTGCGTTGTCGTGCCTTAGCCTTACCTCGCCTGAACGTGCTTTCCCATGCGTTACCCTCTCCTTGCCTTGCCGTGCATTGCCTAGCCGTGCGTTGTCGTGCCTTAGCCTTGTTTCCACTTGCCGTGCCGTTCCTTCGGTTACACTTGCCTTTCTTTGCTTTCCCTTGCCTTCCTTAACTTCCGTTACTCTTTGCTAGCCTTCCGTGCATTGCCTAGCCTTGCGTTGTCGTGCCTTAGCCTTGCCTCGCCTGAACGTGCTTTCCCATGCGTTACCCTTTCCTTGCCTTGCCGTGCATTGCCTAGCCTACGTTGCCGTGCCTTAGCCTTGTTTCCCCTTGCCGTGCCGTTCCTTCCATTACCCTTGCCTTCCCTTGCTTTCCCTTGCCTTCCTTGCGTTCCGTTACTCTTTGCTTGCTTTCCGTGCATTGCCTAGCCTTGCGTTGTCATGCCTTAGCCTTGCCTCGCCTGACCGTGCTTTCCCATGCGTTACCCTTTCCTTGCCTTGCCGTGCATTGCCTAGCGTGCGTTGTCGTGCCTTAGCCTTGTTTCCCCTTGCCGTGCCGTTCCTTCCGTTACCATTGCCTTTCCTTGCTTTCCCTTGCTTTCCTTACCTTCCGTTACTCTTTGCTTGCCTTCCGTGCATTACCAAGCCTTGCGTTGTCGTGCCTTAGCGTTGCCTCCCCTGACCGTTCTTTCCCATGCGTTACCCTTTCCTTCCCTTGCCGTGCATTGCCTAGCGTGCGTTGTCGTGCCTTAGACTTGTTTCCCCTTGCCGTGCCGTTCCTTCCGTTACCATTGCCTTTCCTTGCTTTCCTTTGCCTTCCTTACCTTCCGTTACTCTTTCCTTGCCTTCCCTGCATTGCCTAGCCTTGCGTTGTCGTGCCTTAGCCTTATCTCTTCTGGCCGTGCCTTCCTTTGCTTTAAGCTTTACTTGCATTGTCGTGCATTGCCTAGCCTAGCCTCACCGTGCCTTGCCTTGCGTTACCCTTTACTTGCCTTGCCGTGCATTTCCTAGCCGTCTGTTGTCGTGCCTTAGCCTTGTTTCCCCTTGCCGTTGCGTGCCTTTTGTTACACTTGCCTTGCCTGGCTTTGCCTTGCCTTCCTTTCCTTCCGTTACTCTTTCCTTGCCTTGCCGTGCATTGCCTAGCCTTGCATTGTCGTGCCTTATCCTTGCCTCACCTGACCGTGCCTTCCCCTGCGTTACCGTTTCCTTGCCTTGCCGTGCATTGCCTAGCCGTGCGTTGTCGTGCCTTAGCCTTGTTTCCCCTTGCCGTGCCGTTCCTTCCGTTACCCTTGCCTTCCCTTGCTTTCCCTTGCCTTCCTTGCGTTCCGTTACTCTTTGCTTGCTTTCCGTGCATTGCCTAGCCTTCCGTTGTCGTGCCTTAGCCTTGCCTCGCCTGACCGTGCTTTCCCATGCGTTACCCTTTCCTTGCCTTGCCGTGCATTGCCTAGCGTGCGTTGTCGTGCCTTAGCCTTGTTTCCCCTTGCCGTGCCGTTCCTTCCGTTACCATTGCCTTTCCTTGCTTTCCCTTGCCTTCCTTACCTTCCGTTACTCTTTGCTTTCCTTCCGTGCATTGCCTAGCCTTGCGTTGTCGTGCCTTAGCCTTATCTCGCCTGACCGTGCCTTCCTTTGCTTTAAGCTTTCCTTGCATTGTCGTGCATTGCCTAGCCTTGCGTTGTCGTGCATTAGCCTTGCCTAGCCTCACCGTGCCTTTCATTGGGTTACCCTTTGCTTGCCTTGCCGTGCATTGCCTAGCCGTGCGTTGTCGTGCCTTAGCCTTGATTCCCCTTGCCGTGGCGTGCCTTTTGTTACACTTGCCTTGCCTGGCTTTGCCTTGCCTTCCTTTCCTTCCGTTACTCTTTCCTTGCCTTGCCGTGCATTGCCTAGCCTTGCATTGTCGTGCCTTATCCTTGCCTCACCTTACCGTGCATTCCCCTGCGTTACCCTTTCCTTGCCTTGCCGTGCATTGCCTAGCCTTGCGTTGTCGTGCCTTAGCGTTGCCTCGCCTGACCGTGCTTTCAAATGCGTTACCCTTTCCTTGCCTTGCCGTTCATTGCCTAGCGTTCGGTGTCGTGCCTTAGACTTGTTTCCCCTTGCCGTGCTGTTCCTTCCGTTACCCTGGCCTTTCCTTCCTTTTCCTTGCCTTGCTTACCTTCCGTTACTCTTTGATTGCCTTCCCTGAATTGCCTAGCCTTGCGTTGTCGTGCCTTTGCCTTATCTCGCCTGACCTTGCCTTCCTTTGCTTTAAGCTTTCCTTGCATTGTCGTGCATTGCCTAGCCTTGCGTTTTCGTGCATTAGCCTTTCCTAGCCTCACCGTGCCTTGCCTTGCGTTACCCTTTGCTTGCCTTGCGGTGCATTGCCTAGCCGTGCGTTGTCGTGCCTTAGCCTTGTTTCCCCTTGCCGTGCAGTTCCTTCCGTTACACTTGCCTTTCGTTGCTTTCCCTTGCCTTCCTTACCTTCCGTTACTCTTTGCTTGCCTTCCGTGCATTGCCTAGCCTTGCGTTGTCGTGCCTTAGCCTTGCCTCGCCTGAACGTGCTTTCCCATGCGTTACCCATTCCTTGCCTTGCCGTGCATTGCTCAGCCTGCGTTGCCGTTCCTTAGCCTTGTTTCCGCTTCCCGTGCCGTTCCTTCCGTTACCCTTGCCCTTCCTTGCTTTTCCTTCCCTTCCTTACGTTCCGTTACTCTTTGCTTGCCTTCCCTGCATTGCCTAGCCTTGCGTTGTCGTGCCTTAGCCTTATCTCGCCTGACCGTGCCTTCCTTTGCTTTAAGCTTTCCTTGCATTGTCGTGCATTGCCTAGCCTTGCGTTGTCGTGCATTAGCCTTGCCTAGCCTCACCGTGCCTTGCCTTGCGTTACCCTTTCCTTGCCTTGCCGTGCATTGCCTAGCCCTGCGTTGCCGTGCCTTAGCCTTGTTACCCCTTGCCGTGCCGTTCCTTCCGTTACCCTTGCCTTCCCTTGCTTTCCCTTGCCTTCCTTGCGTTCCGTTACTCTTTGCTTGCTTTCCGTGCATTGCCTAGCCTTGCGTTGTCATGCCTTAGCCTTGCATCGCCTGACCGTGCTTTCCCATGCGTTACCCTTTCCTTGCCTTGTTGTGCATTGCCTAGCCGTGCGTTGTCGTGCCTTAGCCTTGTTTCCCATTGCCGTGCCGTTCCTTCCGTTACACTTGCCTTTCCTTCCTTTCCCTTGCCTTCCTTACCTTCCGTTACTCTTTGCTTGCCTTCCGTGCATTGCCTAGCCTTGCGTTGTCGTGCCTTAGCGTTGCCTCGCCTGCCCGTGCTTTCAAATGCGTTACCCTTTCCTTGCCTTGCCGTTCATTGCCTAGCGTTCGGTGTCGTGCCTTAGACTTGTTTCCCCTTGCCGTGCCGTTCCTTCCGTTACCCTGGCCTTTCCTTCCTTTTCCTTGCCTTGCTTACCTTCCGTTACTCTTTGCTTGCCTTCCCTGAATTTCCTAGCCTTGCCTTGTCGTGCCTTAGCCTTATCTCGCCTGACCTTGCCTTCCTTTGCTTTAAGTTTCCTTGCATTGTCGTGCATCGCCTAGCCTTGCGTTTTCGTGCATTAGCCTTGCCTCCCCTGACCGTTCTTTCCCATGCGTTACCCTTTCCTTCCCTTGCCGTGCATTGCCTAGCGTGCGTTGTCGTGCCTTAGACTTGTTTCCCCTTGCCGTGCCGTTCCTTCCGTTACACTTGCCTTTCCTTGCTTTCCCTTGCCTTCCTTACCTTCCGTTACTCTTTATTTGCCTTCCGTGCATTACCTAGCCTTGCGTTGTCGTGCCTTAGCCTTATCTCGCCTGACCGTGCCTTCCTTTGCTTTAAGCTTTCCTTGCATTGTCGTGCATTGCCAAGCCTTGCGTTGTCGTGCATTAGCCTTGCCTAGCCTCACCGTGCCTTGCCTTGCGTTACCCTTTCCTTGCCTTGCCGTGCATTGCCTAGCCGTGCGTTGTCGTGCCTTAGCCTTGATTCCCCTTGCCGTGGCGTGCCTTTTGTTACACTTGCCTTGCCTGGCTTTGCCTTGCCTTCCTTTCCTTCCGTTACTCTTTTCTTGCCTTGCCGTGCATTGCCTAGCCTTGCATTGTCGTGCCTTATCCTTGCCTCACCTTACCGTGCATTCCCCTGCGTTACCCTTTCCTTGCCTTGCCGTGCATTGCCTAGCCTTGCGTTGTCGTGCCTTAGCGTTGCCTCGCCTGACCGTGCTTTCAAATGCGTTACCCTTTCCTTGCCTTGCCGTTCATGGCGTAGCGTTCGGTGTCGTGCCTTAGCCTTGTTTGCCCTTGCCGTGCCGTTCCTTCCGTTACCCTGGCCTTTCCTTCCTTTTCCTTGCCTTGCTTACCTTCCGTTACTCTTTGCTTGCCTTCCCTGAATTTCCTAGCCTTGCCTTGTCGTGCCTTAGCCTTATCTCGCCTGACCTTGCCTTCCTTTGCTTTAAGTTTCCTTGCATTGTCTTGCATCGCCTAGCCTTGCGTTTTCGTGCATTTGCCTTGCCTAGCCTCACCGTGCCTTTCCTTGCGTTACCCTTTGCTTGCCTTGCCGTGCATTGCCTAGCCGTGCGTTGTCGTGCCTTAGCCTTGTTTCCCCTTGCCGTGCCGTTCCTTCCGTTACACTTGCCTTTCTTTGCTTTCCCTTGCCTTCCTTAACTTCCGTTACTCTTTGCTAGCCTTCCGTGCATTGCCTAGCCTTGCGTTGTCGTGCCTTAGCCTTGCCTCGCCTGAACGTGCTTTCCCATGCGTTACCCTCTCCTTGCCTTGCCGTGCATTGCCTAGCCGTGCGTTGTCGTGCCTTAGCCTTGTTTCCACTTGCCGTGCCGTTCCTTCGGTTACACTTGCCTTTCCTTGCTTTCCCTTGCCTTCCTTAACTTCCGTTACTCTTTGCTAGCCTTCCGTGCATTGCCTAGCCTTGCGTTGTCGTGCCTTAGCCTTGCCTCGCCTGAACGTGCTTTCCCATGCGTTACCCTTTCCTTGCCTTGCCGTGCATTGCCTAGCCTACGTTGCCGTGCCTTAGCCTTGTTTCCCCTTGCCGTGCCGTTCCTTCCATTACCCTTGCCTTCCCTTGCTTTCCCTTGCCTTCCTTGCGTTCCGTTACTCTTTGCTTGCTTTCCGTGCATTGCCTAGCCTTGCGTTGTCATGCCTTAGCCTTGCCTCGCCTGACCGTGCTTTCCCATGCGTTACCCTTTCCTTGCCTTGCCGTGCATTGCCTAGCGTGCGTTGTCGTGCCTTAGCCTTGTTTCCCCTTGCCGTGCCGTTCCTTCCGTTACCATTGCCTTTCCTTGCTTTCCCTTGCTTTCCTTACCTTCCGTTACTCTTTGCTTGCCTTCCGTGCATTACCAAGCCTTGCGTTGTCGTGCCTTAGCGTTGCCTCCCCTGACCGTTCTTTCCCATGCGTTACCCTTTCCTTCCCTTGCCGTGCATTGCCTAGCGTGCGTTGTCGTGCCTTAGACTTGTTTCCCCTTGCCGTGCCGTTCCTTCCGTTACCATTGCCTTTCCTTGCTTTCCTTTGCCTTCCTTACCTTCCGTTACTCTTTCCTTGCCTTCCCTGCATTGCCTAGCCTTGCGTTGTCGTGCCTTAGCCTTATCTCTTCTGGCCGTGCCTTCCTTTGCTTTAAGCTTTACTTGCATTGTCGTGCATTGCCTAGCCTAGCCTCACCGTGCCTTGCCTTGCGTTACCCTTTACTTGCCTTGCCGTGCATTTCCTAGCCGTCTGTTGTCGTGCCTTAGCCTTGTTTCCCCTTGCCGTTGCGTGCCTTTTGTTACACTTGCCTTGCCTGGCTTTGCCTTGCCTTCCTTTCCTTCCGTTACTCTTTCCTTGCCTTGCCGTGCATTGCCTAGCCTTGCATTGTCGTGCCTTATCCTTGCCTCACCTGACCGTGCCTTCCCCTGCGTTACCGTTTCCTTGCCTTGCCGTGCATTGCCTAGCCGTGCGTTGTCGTGCCTTAGCCTTGTTTCCCCTTGCCGTGCCGTTCCTTCCGTTACCCTTGCCTTCCCTTGCTTTCCCTTGCCTTCCTTGCGTTCCGTTACTCTTTGCTTGCTTTCCGTGCATTGCCTAGCCTTCCGTTGTCGTGCCTTAGCCTTGCCTCGCCTGACCGTGCTTTCCCATGCGTTACCCTTTCCTTGCCTTGCCGTGCATTGCCTAGCGTGCGTTGTCGTGCCTTAGCCTTGTTTCCCCTTGCCGTGCCGTTCCTTCCGTTACCATTGCCTTTACTTGCTTTCCCTTGCCTTCCTTACCTTCCGTTACTCTTTACTTGCCTTCCGTGCATTGCCTAGCCTTGCGTTGTCGTGCCTTAGCCTTATCTCGCCTGACCGTGCCTTCCTTTGCTTTAAACTTTCCTTGCATTGTCGTGCATTGCCTAGCCTTGCGTTTTCGTGCATTAGCCTTGCCTAGCCTCACCGTGCCTTTCCTTGCGTTACCCTTTGCTTGCCTTGCCGTGCATTGCCTAGCCGTGCGTTGTCGTGCCTTAGCCTTGTTTCCCCTTGCCGTGCCGTTCCTTCCGTTACACTTGCCTTTCTTTGCTTTCCCTTGCCTTCCTTACCTTCCGTTACTCTTTGCTTGCCTTCCGTGCATTGCCTAGCCTTGAGTTGTCGTGCCTTAGCCTTGCCTCGCCTGACCGTGCTTTCCCATGCGTTACCGTTTCCTTGCCTTGCCGTGCATTGCCTAGCGTGCGTTGTCGTGCCTTAGCCTTGTTTCCCCTTGCCGTGCCGTTCCTTCCGTTACCATTGCCTTTCCTTGCTTTCCCTTGCCTTCCTTACCTTCCGTTGCTCTTTGCTTGCCTTCCGTGCATTGCCTAGCCTTGCGTTGTCGTGCCTTAGCCTTATCTCGCCTGACCGTGCCTTCCTTTGCTTTAAACTTTCCTTGCATTTTCGTGCATTGTCTAGCCTTACGTTGTCGTGCATTAACCTTGCCTAGCCTCAGCGAGCCTTGCCTTGCGTTACCCTTTCCTTGCCTTGCCGTGCATTGCCTAGCGTGCGTTGTCGTGCCTTAGCCTTGTTTCCCCTTGCCGTGCCGTTCCTTCCGTTACACTTGCCTTTCCTTGCTTTCCCTTGCCTTCCTTACATTCCGTTACTCTTTGCTTGCCTTCCGTGCATTGCCTAGCCTTGCGTTGTAGTGCCTTAGCCTTATCTCGTCTGACCGTGCCTTCCTTTGCTTTAAGCTTTCCTTCATTGTCGTGCATTGCCTAGCCTTGTGTTGTGCATTAGCCTTGCCTAGCCTCACCGTGCCTTGCCTTGCGTTACCCTTTCCTTGCCTTGCCGTGCATTGCCAAGCCGTGCGTTGTCGTGCCTTAGCCTTGATTCCCCTTGCCGTGGCGTGCCTTTTGTTACACTTGCCTTGCCTGGCTTTGCCTTGCCTTCCTTTCCTTCCGTTACTCTTTCCTTGCCTTGCCGTGCATTGCCTAGCCTTGCATTGTCGTGCCTTATCCTTGCCTCACCTTACCGTGCATTCCCCTGCGTTACCCTTTCCTTGCCTTGCCGTGCATTGCCTAGCCTTGCGTTGTCGTGCATTAGCCTTGCCTAGCCTCACCGTGCCTTGCCTTGCGTTACCCTTTCCTTGCCTTGCCGTGCATTGCCAAGCCGTGCGTTGTCGTGCCTTAGCCTTGATTCCCCTTGCCGTTGCGTGCCTTTTGTTACACTTGCCTTGCCTGGCTTTGCCTTGCCTTCCTTTCCTTCCGTTACTCTTTCCTTGCCTTGCCGTGCATTGCCTAGCCTTGCGTTGTCGTGCCTTAGCGTTGCCTCGCCTGACCGTGCTTTCAAATGCGTTACCATTTCCTTGCCTTGCCGTTCATTGCCTAGCGTTCGGTGTCGTGCCTTAGACTTGTTTCCCCTTGCCGTGCCGTTCCTTCCGTTACCCTGGCCTTTCCTTCCTTTTCCTTGCCTTGCTTACCTTCCGTTACTCTTTCCTTGCCTTGCCGTGCATTGCCTAGCCCTGCGTTGTCGTGCCTTAGCCTTGTTACCCCTTGCCGTGCCGTTCCTTCCGTTACCCTTGCCTTCCCTTGCTTTCCCTTGCCTTCCTTGCGTTCCGTTACTCTTTGCTTGCTTTCCGTGCATTTCCTAGCCTTGCGTTGTCATGCCTTAGGCTTGCCTCGCCTGACCGTGCTTTCCCATGCGTTACACTTTCCTTGCCTTGCCGTGCATTGCCTAGCGTGCGTTGTCATGCCTTAGCCTTGTTTCCCCTTGCAGTGCCGTTCCTTCCTTTCCCTTGCCTTCCTTACCTTCCGTTACTCTTTCCTTGCCTTGCCGTGCATTGCGTAGCCTTGCGTTGTCGTGCCTTAGCCTTGCCTCGCCTGACCGTGCTTTCCCATGCGTTACCCTTTCCTTGCCTTGCCGTTCATTGCCTAGCGTTCGGTGTCGTGCCTTAGACTTGTTTCCCCTTGCCGTGCCGTTCCTTCCGTTACCCTTGCCTTTCCTTGCTTTTCCTTGCCTTGCTTACCTTCCGTTACTCTTTGCTTGCCTTCCCTGAATTGCCTAGCCTTGCGTTGTCGTGCCTTTGCCTTATCTCGCGTGACCTTGCCTTCCTTTGCTTTAAGCTTTCCTTGCATTGTCGTGCATTGCCTAGCCTTGCGTTTTCGTGCATTAGCCTTGCCTAGCCTCACCATGCCTTGCCTTGCTTTACCCTTTGCTTGCCTTGCCGTGCATTACCTAGCCGTGCGTTGTCGTGCCTTAGCCTTGTTTCCCCTTGCCGTGCAGGTCCTTCCGTTACACTTGCCTTTCTTTGCTTTCCCTTGCCTTCCTTACCTTCCGTTTCTCTTTGCTTGCCTTCCGTGCATTGCCTAGCATTGCGTTGTCGTGCCTTAGCATTGCCTCGCCTGAACGTGCTTTCCCATGCGTTACCCTTTCCTTGCCTTGCCGTGCATTGCCCAGCCTGCGTTGCCGTGCCTTAGCCTTGTTTCCCCTTACCGTGCAGTTCCTTCCGTTACCCTTGCCTTTCCTTGCTTTTCCTTGCCTTGCTTACCTTCCGTTACTCTTTGCTTCCCTTCCCTGCATTGCGTAGCCTTGCGTTGTCGTGCCTTAGCCTTATCTCGCCTGACCGTGCCTTCCTTTGCTTTGAGCTTTCCTTGCATTGTCGTGCACTGCCTAGCCTTGCGTTGTCGTGCATTAGCCTTGCCTAGCCTCACCGTGCCTTGCCTTGCGTTACCCTTTCCTTGCCTTGCCGTGCATTGATTAGCGTGCGTTGTCGTGCCTTAGCCTTGTTTTCCCTTGCCGTGCCGTTCCTTCCGTTACACTTGCCTTTCCTTGCTTTCCCTTGCCTTCCTCACCTTCCGTTACTCTTTGCTTTCCTTCCGTGCATTGCCTAGCCTTGCGTTGTCGTGCCTTAGCCTTATCTCGCCTGACCGTGCCTTCCTTTGCTTTAAGCTTTCCTTGCATTGTCGTGCATTGCCTAGCCTTGCGTTGTCGTGCATTAGCCTTGCCTAGCCTCACCGTGCCTTGCCTTGCGTTACCCTTTCCTTGCCTTGCCGTGCATTGCCTAGCCCTGCGTTGTCGTGGCTTAGCCTTGTTACCCCTTGCCGTGCCGTTCCTTCCGTTACCCTTGCCTTTCCTTGCTTTCCCTTGCCTTCCTTGCGTTCCGTTACTCTTTGCTTGCTTTCCGTGCATTGCCTAGCCTTGCATTGTCATGCCTTAGCCTTGCCTAGCCTCACCGTGCCTTGCCTTGCGTTACCCTTTCCTTGCCTTGCCGTGCATTGCCTAGCCGTGCGTTGTCGTGCCTTAGCCTTGACTCCCCTTGCCGTGGCGTGCCTTTTGTTACACTTGCCTTGCCTGGCTTTGCCTTGCCTTCCTTTCCTTCCGTTACTCTTTTCTTGCCTTGCCGTGCATTGCCTAGCCTTGCATTGTCGTGCCTTATCCTTGCCTCACCTTACCGTGCATTCCCCTGCGTTGCCCTTTCCTTGCCTTGCCGTGCATTGCCTAGCCTTGCGTTGTCGTGCCTTAGCGTTGCCTCGCCTGACCGTGCTTTCAAATGCGTTACCCTTTCCTTGCCTTGCCGTTCATGGCGTAGCGTTCGGTGTCGTGCCTTAGCCTTGTTTGCCCTTGCCGTGCCGTTCCTTCCGTTACCCTGGCCTTTCCTTCCTTTTCCTTGCCTTGCTTACTTTCCGTTACTCTTTGCTTGCCTTCCCTGAATTTCCTAGCCTTGCCTTGTCGTGCATTAGCCTTATCTCGCCTGACCTTGCCTTCCTTTGCTTTAAGTTTCCTTGCATTGTCGTGCATCGCCTAGCCTTGCGTTTTCGTGCATTTGCCTTGCCTAGCCTCACCGTGCCTTTCCTTGCGTTACCCTTTGCTTGCCTTGCCGTGCATTGCCTAGCCGTGCGTTGTCGTGCCTTAGCCTTGTTTCCCCTTGCCGTGCCGTTCCTTCCGTTACACTTGCCTTTCTTTGCTTTCCCTTGCCTTCCTTAACTTCCGTTACTCTTTGCTAGCCTTCCGTGCATTGCCTAGCCTTGCGTTGTCGTGCCTTAGCCTTGCCTCGCCTGAACGTGCTTTCCCATGCGTTACCCTTTCCTTGCCTTGCCGTGCATTGCCTAGCCGTGCGTTGTCGTGCCTTAGCCTTGTTTCCACTTGCCGTGCCGTTCCTTCGGTTACACTTGCCTTTCTTTGCTTTCCCTTGCCTTCCTTAACTTCCGTTACTCTTTGCTAGCCTTCCGTGCATTGCCTAGCCTTGCGTTGTCGTGCCTTAGCCTTGCCTCGCCTGAACGTGCTTTCCCATGCGTTACCCTTTCCTTGCCTTGCCGTGCATTGCCTAGCGTGCGTTGTCGTGCCTTAGCCTTGTTTCCCCTTGCCGTGCCGTTCCTTCCGTTACCATTGCCTTTCCTTGCTTTCCCTTGCTTTCCTTACCTTCCGTTACTCTTTGCTTGCCTTCCGTGCATTACCAAGCCTTGCGTTGTCGTGCCTTAGCGTTGCCTCCCCTGACCGTTCTTTCCCATGCGTTACCCTTTCCTTCCCTTGCCGTGCATTGCCTAGCGTGCGTTTTCGTGCCTTAGACTTGTTTCCCCTTGCCGTGCCGTTCCTTCCGTTACCATTGCCTTTCCTTGCTTTCCTTTGCCTTCCTTACCTTCCGTTACTCTTTCCTTGCCTTCCCTGCATTGCCTAGCCTTGCGTTGTCGTGCCTTAGCCTTATCTCTTCTGGCCGTGCCTTCCTTTGCTTTAAGCTTTACTTGCATTGTCGTGCATTGCCTAGCCTAGCCTCACCGTGCCTTGCCTTGCGTTACCCTTTACTTGCCTTGCCGTGCATTTCCTAGCCGTCTGTTGTCGTGCCTTAGCCTTGTTTCCCCTTGCCGTTGCGTGCCTTTTCTTACACTTGCCTTGCCTGGCTTTGCCTTGCCTTCCTTTCCTTCCGTTACTCTTTCCTTGCCTTGCCGTGCATTGCCTAGCCTTGCATTGTCGTGCCTTATCCTTGCCTCACCTGACCGTGCCTTCCCCTGCGTTACCGTTTCCTTGCCTTGCCGTGCATTGCCTAGCCGTGCGTTGTCGTGCCTTAGCCTTGTTTCCCCTTGCCGTGCCGTTCCTTCCGTTACCCTTGCCTTCCCTTGCTTTCCCTTGCCTTCCTTGCGTTCCGTTACTCTTTGCTTGCTTTCCGTGCATTGCCTAGCCTTGCGTTGTCGTGCCTTAGCCTTGCCTCGCCTGACCGTGCTTTCCCATGCGTTACCCTTTCCTTGCCTTGCCGTGCATTGCCTAGCGTGCGTTGTCGTGCCTTAGCCTTGTTTCCCCTTGCCGTGCCGTTCCTTCCGTTACCATTGCCTTTCCTTGCTTTCCCTTGCCTTCCTTACCTTCCGTTACTCTTTGCTTGCCTTCCTTGCATTGCCTAGCCTTGCGTTGTCGTGCCTTAGCCTTATCTCGCCTGACCGTGCCTTCCTTTGCTTTAAACTTTCCTTGCATTGTCGTGCATTGCCTAGCCTTGCGTTTTCGTGCATTAGCCTTGCCTAGCCTCACCGTGCCTTTCCTTGCGTTACCCTTTGCTTGCCTTGCCGTGCATTGCCTAGCCGTGCGTTGTCGTGCCTTAGCCTTGTTTCCCCTTGCCGTGCCGTTCCTTCCGTTACCATTGCCTTTCCTTGCTTTCCCTTGCCTTCCTTACCTTCCGTTGCTCTTTGCTTGCCTTCCGTGCATTGCCTAGCCTTGCGTTGTCGTGCCTTAGCCTTATCTCGCCTGACCGTGCCTTCCTTTGCTTTAAGCTTTCCTTGCATTTTCGTGCATTGTCTAGCCTTACGTTGTCGTGCATTAACCTTGCCTAGCCTCAGCGAGCCTTGCCTTGCGTTACCCTTTCCTTGCCTTGCCGTGCATTTCCTAGCCGTGTGTTGTCGTGCCTTAGCCTTGTTAACCCTTGCCGTGCCGTTCCTTCCGTTACCCTTGCCTTCCCTTGCATTCCCTTTCCTTCCTTGCATTCCGTTACTCCTTGCTTGCTTTCCGTGCATTGCCTAGCCTTGCGTTGGCTTTCCATAGCCTTGTTTCCCCTTGCCGTTGCGTGCCTTTTGTTACACTTGCCTTGCCTGGCTTTGCCTTGCCTTCCTTTCCTTCCGTTACTCTTTCCTTGCCTTGCCGTGCATTGCCTAGCCTTGCATTGTCGTGCCTTATCCTTGCCTCACCTTACCGTGCATTCCCCTGCGTTACCCTTTCCTTGCCTTGCCGTGCATTGCCTAGCCTTGCGTTGTCGTGCATTAGCCTTGCCTAGCCTCACCGTGCCTTGCCTTGCGTTACCCTTTCCTTGCCTTGCCGTGCATTGCCAAGCCGTGCGTTGTCGTGCCTTAGCCTTGATTCCCCTTGCCGTGGCGTGCCTTTTGTTACACTTGCCTTGCCTGGCTTTGCCTTGCCTTCCTTTCCTTCCGTTACTCTTTCCTTGCCTTGCCGTGCATTGCCTAGCCTTGCGTTGTCGTGCCTTAGCGTTGCCTCGCCTGACCGTGCTTTCAAATGCGTTACCCTTTCCTTGCCTTGCCGTTCATTGCCTAGCGTTCGGTGTCGTGCCTTAGACTTGTTTCCCCTTGCCGTGCCGTTCCTTCCGTTACCCTGGCCTTTCCTTCCTTTTCCTTGCCTTGCTTACCTTCCGTTACTCTTTCTTTCCTTACCTTGCCGTGCATTGCCTAGCCCTGCGTTGTCGTGCCTTAGCCTTGTTACCCCTTGCCGTGCCGTTCCTTCCGTTACCCTTGCCTTCCCTTGCTTTCCCTTGCCTTCCTTGCGTTCCGTTACTCTTTGCTTGCTTTCCGTGCATTGCCTAGCCTTGCGTTGTCATGCCTTAGGCTTGCCTCGCCTGACCGTGCTTTCCCATGCGTTACACTTTCCTTGCGTTGCCGTGCATTACCTAGCGTGCCTTGTCGTGCCTTAGCCTTGTTTCCCCTTGCCGTGCCGTTCCTTCCTTTCCCTTGCCTTCCTTACCTTCCGTTACTCTTTCCTTGCCTTGCCGTGCATTGCGTAGCCTTGCGTTGTCGTGCCTTAGCCTTGCCTCGCCTGACCGTGCTTTCCCATGCGTTACCCTTTCCTTGCCTTGCCGTTCATTGCCTAGCGTTCGGTGTCGTGCCTTAGACTTGTTTCCCCTTGCCGTGCCGTTCCTTCCGTTACCCTTGCCTTTCCTTGCTTTTCCTTGCCTTGCTTACCTTCCGTTACTCTTTGCTTGCCTTCCCTGAATTGCCTAGCCTTGCGTTGTCGTGCCTTTGCCTTATCTCGCGTGACCTTGCCTTCCTTTGCTTTAAGCTTTCCTTGCATTGTCGTGCATTGCCTAGCCTTGCGTTTTCGTGCATTAGCCTTGCCTAGCCTCACCATGCCTTGCCTTGCTTTACCCTTTGCTTGCCTTGCCGTGCATTGCCTAGCCGTGCTTTGTCGTGCCTTAGCCTTGTTTCCCCTTGCCGTGCAGTTCCTTCCGTTACACTTGCCTTTCTTTGCTTTCCCTTGCCTTCCTTACCTTCCGTTACTCTTTGCTTACCTTCCGTGCATTGCCTAGCCTTGCGTTGTCGTGCCTTAGCCTTGCCTCCCCTGACCGTTCTTTCCCATGCGTTACCCTTTCCTTCCCTTGCCGTGCATTGCCTAGCGTGCGTTGTCGTGCCTTAGACTTGTTTCCCCTTGCCGTGCCGTTCCTTCCGTTACCATTGCCTTTCATTGCTTTCCTTTGCCTTCCTTACCTTCCGTTACTCTTTCCTTGCCTTCTCTGCATTGCCTAGCCTTGCGTTGTCGTGCCTTAGCCTTATCTCTTCTGACCGTGCCTTCCTTTGCTTTAAGCTTTACTTGCATTGTCGTGCATTCCCTAGCCTTGCGTTGTCGTGCATTAGCCTTGCCTAGCCTCACCGTGCCTTGCCTTGCGTTACCCTTTACTTGCCTTGCAGTGCATTGCCTAGCCGTGCGTTGTCGTGCCTTAGCCTTGTTTCCCCTTGCCGTGCCGTTCCTTCCGTTACCCTTACCTTGCCTTGCTTTCCCTTGCCTTCCTTGCCTTCCCCTACTCTTTGCTTGCCTTCCGTGCATTGCCTAGCCTTGCGTTGTCGTGCCTTTGCGTTGCCTCGCCTGACCGTGCTTTCAAATGCGTTACGCTTTCCTTGCCTTGCCGTTCATTGCCTAGCGTTCGGTGTCGTGCCTTAGACTTGTTTCCCCTTGCCGTGCCGTTCCTTCCGTTTACCTGGCCTTTCGTTCCTTTTCCTTGCCTTGCTTACCTTCCGTTACTCTTTGCTTGCCTTCTTTGCATTGCCTAGCCTTGCGTTGCCGTGCCTTAGCCTTGCCTCGCCTGAACGTGCTTTCCCATGCGTTACCCTTTCCTTGCCTTGCCGTGCATTGCTCAGCCTGCGTTGCCGTGCCTTAGTCGTGTTTCCGCTTCCCGTGCCGTTCCTTCCGTTACACTTGCCTTTCCTTGCTTTTCCTTGCCTTCCTTACGTTCCGTTACTCTTTGCTTGCCTTCCCTGCATTAACTAGCCTTGCGTTGTCGTGCCTTAGCCTTATCTCGCCTGACCGTGCCTTCCTTTGCTTTAAGCTTTCCTTGCATTTTCGTGCATTGCCTAGCCTTGCGTTGTCGTGCATTAGCCTTGCCTAGCCTCACCGTGCCTTGCCTTGCGTTACCCTTTCCTTGCCTTGCCGTGCATTGCCTAGCCCTGCGTTGCCGTGCCTTAGCCTTGTTACCCCTTGCCGTGCCGTTCCTTCCGTTACCCTTGCCTTCCCTTGCTTTCCTTTGCCTTCCTTGCGTTCCGTTACTCTTTGCTTGCTTTCCGTGCATTGCCTAGCCTTGCGTTGTCATGCCTTAGCCTTGCATCGCCTGACCGTGCTTTCCCATGCGTTACCCTTTCCTTGCCTTGTTGTGCATTGCCTAGCCGTGCGTTGTCGTGCCTTAGCCTTGTTTCCCCTTGCCGTGCCGTTCCTTCCGTTACACTTGCCTTTCCTTCCTTTCCCTTGCCTTCCTTACCTTCCGTTACTCTTTGCTTCCCTTCCGTGCATTGCCTAGCCTTGGGTTGGCTTTCCTTAGCCTTGCCTCGCCTGACCGTGCTTTCCCATGCGTTACCCTTTCCTTGCCTTGCCGTCCATTGCCTAGCGTGCGATGTCTGCCTTAGCCTTGTTTCCCCTTGCCGTGCCGTTCCTTCCGTTACACTTGCCTTTCTTTGCTTTCCCTTGCCTTCCTTACATTCCGTTACTCTTTGCTTGCCTTCCGTGCACTGCCAAGCCTTGCGTTGTCGTGCCTTAGCCTTGGCTCCCCTGACCGTGCTTTCCCATGCGTTACCCTTTCCTTGCCTTGCCGTGGATTGCCTAGCGTGCGTTGTCGTGCCTTAGACTTGTTTCCCCTTGCCGTGCCGTTCCTTCCGTTACCATTGCCTTTCCTTGCTTTCCCTTGCCTTCCTTACCTTCCGTTACTCTTTGCTTGCCTTCCCTGCATTGCCTAGCCTTGCGTTGTCATGCCTTAGCCTTATCTCGCCTGACCGTGCCTTCCTTTGCTTTAAGCTTTACTTGCATTGTCGTGCATTGCCTAGCCTTGCGTTGTCGTGCATTAGCCTTGCCTAGCCTCACCGTGCCTTGCCTTGCGTTACCCTTTCCTTGCCTTGCCATGCATTTCCTAGCCGTGTGTTGTCGAGCCTTAGCCTTGTTTCCCCTTGCCGTTGCGTGCCTTTTGTTACACTTGCCTTGCCTGGCTTTGCCTTGCCTTCCTTTCCTTCCGTTACTCTTTCCTTGCCTTGCCGTGCATTGCCTAGCCCTGCGTTGTCGTGCCTTAGCCTTGTTACCCCTTGCCGTGCCGTTCCTTCGGTTACCCTTGCCTTCCCTTGCTTTCCCTTGCCTTCCTTGCGTTCCGTTACTCTTTGCTTGCTTTCCGTGCATTGCCTAGCCTTGCGTTGTCATGCCTTAGGCTTACCTCGCCTGACCGTGCTTTCCCATGCGTTACCCTTTCCTTGCCTTGCCGTGCATTGCCTAGCGTGCGTTGTCGTGCCTTAGCCTTGTTTCCCCTTGCCGTGCCGTTCCTTCCGTTACACTTGCCTTTCCTTGATTTCCCTTGCCTTCCTTACCTTCCGTTACTCGTTGCTTGCCTTCCGTGCATTGCCTAGCCTTGCGTTGTCGAGCCTTAGCCTTATCTCGCCTGATCGTGCCTTCCTTTGCTTTAAGCTTTCCTTGCATTGTCGTGCATTGCCTAGCCTTGCATTGTCGTGCATTAGCCTTGCCTAGCCTCACCGTGCCTTGCCTTGCGTTACCCTTTCCTTGCCTTGCCGTGCATTGCCTAGCCCTGCGTTGCCGTGCCTTAGCCTTGTTACCCCTTGCCGTGCCGTTCCTTCCGTTACCCTTGCCTTCCCTTGCTTTCCTTTGCCTTCCTTGCGTTCCGTTACTCTTTGCTTGCTTTCCGTGCATTGCCTAGCCTTGCGTTGTCATGCCTTAGCCTTGCATCGCCTGACCGTGCTTTCCCATGCGTTACCCTTTCCTTGCCTTGTTGTGCATTGCCTAGCCGTGCGTTGTCGTGCCTTAGCCTTGTTTCCCCTTGCCGTGCCGTTCCTTCCGTTACACTTGCCTTTCCTTCCTTTCCCTTGCCTTCCTTACCTTCCGTTACTCTTTGCTTCCCTTCCGTGCATTGCCTAGCCTTGGGTTGGCTTTCCTTAGCCTTGCCTCGCCTGACCGTGCTTTCCCATGCGTTACCCTTTCCTTGCCTTGCCGTCCATTGCCTAGCGTGCGATGTCTGCCTTAGCCTTGTTTCCCCTTGCCGTGCCGTTCCTTCCGTTACACTTGCCTTTCTTTGCTTTCCCTTGCCTTCCTTACATTCCGTTACTCTTTGCTTGCCTTCCGTGCACTGCCAAGCCTTGCGTTGTCGTGCCTTAGCCTTGGCTCCCCTGACCGTGCTTTCCCATGCGTTACCCTTTCCTTGCCTTGCCGTGGATTGCCTAGCGTGCGTTGTCGTGCCTTAGACTTGTTTCCCTTTGCCGTGCCGTTCCTTCCGTTACCATTGCCTTTCCTTGCTTTCCCTTGCCTTCCTTACCTTCCGTTACTCTTTGCTTGCCTTCCCTGCATTGCCTAGCCTTGCGTTGTCATGCCTTAGCCTTATCTCGCCTGACCGTGCCTTCCTTTGCTTTAAGCTTTACTTGCATTGTCGTGCATTGCCTAGCCTTGCGTTGTCGTGCATTAGCCTTGCCTAGCCTCACCGTGCCTTGCCTTGCGTTACCCTTTCCTTGCCTTGCCATGCATTTCCTAGCCGTGTGTTGTCGAGCCTTAGCCTTGTTTCCCCTTGCCGTTGCGTGCCTTTTGTTACACTTGCCTTGCCTGGCTTTGCCTTGCCTTCCTTTCCTTCCGTTACTCTTTCCTTGCCTTGCCGTGCATTGCCTAGCCCTGCGTTGTCGTGCCTTAGCCTTGTTACCCCTTGCCGTGCCGTTCCTTCGGTTACCCTTGCCTTCCCTTGCTTTCCCTTGCCTTCCTTGCGTTCCGTTACTCTTTGCTTGCTTTCCGTGCATTGCCTAGCCTTGCGTTGTCATGCCTTAGGCTTACCTCGCCTGACCGTGCTTTCCCATGCGTTACCCTTTCCTTGCCTTGCCGTGCATTGCCTAGCGTGCGTTGTCGTGCCTTAGCCTTGTTTCCCCTTGCCGTGCCGTTCCTTCCGTTACACTTGCCTTTCCTTGATTTCCCTTGCCTTCCTTACCTTCCGTTACTCGTTGCTTGCCTTCCGTGCATTGCCTAGCCTTGCGTTGTCGAGCCTTAGCCTTATCTCGCCTGATCGTGCCTTCCTTTGCTTTAAGCTTTCCTTGCATTGTCGTGCATTGCCTAGCCTTGCATTGTCGTGCATTAGCCTTGCCTAGCCTCACCGTGCCTTGCCTTGCGTTACCCTTTCCTTGCCTTGCCGTGCATTGCCTAGCCCTGCGTTGCCGTGCCTTAGCCTTGTTACCCCTTGCCGTGCCGTTCCTTCCGTTACCCTTGCCTTCCCTTGCTTTCCTTTGCCTTCCTTGCGTTCCGTTACTCTTTGCTTGCTTTCCGTGCATTGCCTAGCCTTGCGTTTTCATGCCTTAGCCTTGCATCGCCTGACCGTGCTTTCCCATGCGTTACCCTTTCCTTGCCTTGTTGTGCATTGCCTAGCCGTGCGTTGTCGTGCCTTAGCCTTGTTTCCCCTTGCCGTGCCGTTCCTTCCGTTACACTTGCCTTTCCTTCCTTTCCCTTGCCTTCCTTACCTTCCGTTACTCTTTGCTTCCCTTCCGTGCATTGCCTAGCCTTGGGTTGGCTTTCCTTAGCCTTGCCTCGCCTGACCGTGCTTTCCCATGCGTTACCCTTTCCTTGCCTTGCCGTCCATTGCCTAGCGTGCGATGTCTGCCTTAGCCTTGTTTCCCCTTGCCGTGCCGTTCCTTCCGTTACACTTGCCTTTCTTTGCTTTCCCTTGCCTTCCTTACATTCCGTTACTCTTTGCTTGCCTTCCGTGCACTGCCAAGCCTTGCGTTGTCGTGCCTTAGCCTTGGCTCCCCTGACCGTGCTTTCCCATGCGTTACCCTTTCCTTGCCTTGCCGTGGATTGCCTAGCGTGCGTTGTCGTGCCTTAGACTTGTTTCCCCTTGCCGTGCCGTTCCTTCCGTTACCATTGCCTTTCCTTGCTTTCCCTTGCCTTCCTTACCTTCCGTTACTCTTTGCTTGCCTTCCCTGCATTGCCTAGCCTTGCGTTGTCGTGCCTTAGCCTTATCTCGCCTGACCGTGCCTTCCTTTGCTTTAAGCTTTACTTGCATTGTCGTGCATTGCCTAGCCTTGCGTTGTCGTGCATTAGGCTTGCCTAGCCTCCCCGTGCCTTGCCTTTCGTTACCCTTTCCTTGCCTTGCCATGCATTTCCTAGCCGTGTGTTGTCGTGCCTTAGCCTTGTTTCCCCTTGCCGTTGCGTGCCTTTTGTTACACTTGCCTTGCCTGGCTTTGCCTTGCCTTCTTTTCCTTCCGTTACTCTTTCCTTGCCTTGCCGTGCATTGCCTAGCCCTGCGTTGTCGTGCCTTAGCCTTGTTACCCCTTGCCGTGCCGTTCCTTCGGTTACCCTTGCCTTCCCTTGCTTTCCCTTGCCTTCCTTGCGTTCCGTTACTCTTTGCTTGCTTTCCGTGCATTGCCTAGCCTTGCGTTGTCATGCCTTAGGCTTGCCTCGCCTGACCGTGCTTTCCCATGCGTTACCCTTTCCTTGCCTTGCCGTGCATTGCCTAGCTTGCGTTGTCGTGCCTTAGCCTTTTTTCCCCTTGCCGTGCCGTTCCTTCCGTTACACTTGCCTTTCCTTGATTTCCCTTGCCTTCCTTACCTTCCGTTACTCTTTGCTTGCCTTCCGTGCATTGCCTAGCCTTGCGTTGTCGAGCCTTAGCCTTATCTCGCCTGACCGTGCCTTCCTTTGCTTTAAGCTTTCCTTGCATTGTCGTGCATTGCCTAGCCTTGCATTGTCGTGCATTAGCCTTGCCTAGCCTCACCGTGCCTTGCCTTGCGTTTCCCTTTCCTTGCCTTGCCGTGCATTGTCTAGCGTGCGTTGTCGTGCCTTAGCCTTGTTTCCCCTTGCCGTGCCGTTCCTTCCGTTACATTTGCCTTTCCTTGATTTCCCTTGCCTTCCTTACCTTCCGTTACTCTTTGCTTACCTTCCGTGCATTGCCTAGCCTTGCCTCGCCTGACCGTGCTTTACCATGCGTTACCCTTTCCTTGCCTTGACGTTCATTGCCTAGCGTTCGGTGTCGTGCCTTAGCCTTGTTTCCCTCCCTTGCCTTCCTTACCTTCCGTTACTCTTTGCTTGCCTTCCGTGCATTGCCTAGCCTTGCGTTGTCGTGCCTTAGCCTTGCCTCGCCTGAACTTGCTTTCCCATGCGTTACCCTTTCCTTGCCTTGCCGTGCATTGCCCAGCCTGCGTTGCCGTGCCTTAGCCTTGTTTCCGATTCCCGTGCCGTTCCTTCCGTTACCCTTGCCTTTCCTTGCTTTTCCTTGCCTTCCTTACCTTCCGTTACTCTTTGCTAGCCTTCCGTGCATTGCCTAGCCTTGCGTTGTCATGCCTTAGTCTTGCCTCGCCTGACCGTGCTTTCCCATGCGTTACCCTTTCCTTGCCTTGCCGTGCATTGCCTAGCGTGCGTTGTCGTGCCTTAGCCTTGTTTCCCCTTGCCGTGCCGTTCCTTCCGTTACACTTGCCTTTCCTTGCTTTCCCTTGCCTTCCTTACCTTCCGTTACTCTTTGCTTGCCTTCCGTGCATTGCCTAGCCTTGCGTTGTCGTGCCTTAGCCTTGCCTCGCCTGACCGTGCTTTCCCATGCGTTACCCTTTCCTTGCCTTGCCGTTCATTGCCTAGCGTTCGGTGTCGTGCCTTAGACTTGTTTCCCCTTGCCGTGCCGTTCCTTCCGTTACCCTAGCCTTTCCTTACTTTTCCTTGCCTTGCTTGCCTTCCGTTACTCTTTGCTTGCCTTCCCTGCATTGCCTAGCCTTGCGTTGTCGTGCCTTTGCCTTATCTCGCCTGACCTTGCCTTCCTTTGCTTTAAGCTTTCCTTGCATTGTCGTGCATTGCCTAGCTTTGCGTTTTCGTGCATTAGCCTTGCCTAGCCTCACCGTGCCTTGCCTTGCGTTACCCTTTGCTTGCCTTGCCGTGCATTGCCTAGCCGTGCGTTGTCGTGCCTTAGCCTTGTTTCCCCTTGCCGTGCAGTTCCTTCCGTTACACTTGCCTTTCTTTGCTTTCCCTTGCCTTCCTTACCTTCCGTTACTCTTTGCTTACCTTCCGTGCATTGCCTAGCCTTGCGTTGTCGTGCCTTAGCCTTGCCTCCCCTGACCGTTCTTTCCCATGCGTTACCCTTTCCTTCCCTTGCCGTGCATTGCCTAGCGTGCGTTGTCGTGCCTTAGACTTGTTTCCCCTTGCCGTGCCGTTCCTTCCGTTTACCTGGCCTTTCCTTCCTTTTCCTTGCCTTGCTTACCTTCCGTTACTCTTTGCTTGCCTTCCGTGCATTGCCTAGCCTTGCGTTGCCGTGACTTAGCCTTGCCTCGCCTGAACGTGCTTTCCCATGCGTTACCCTTTCCTTGCCTTGCCGTGCATTGCTCAGCCTGCGTTGCCTTGCCTTAGCCTTGTTTCCGCTTCCCGTGCCGTTCCTTCCGTTACACTTGCCTTTCCTTGCTTTTCCTTGCCTTCCTTACGTTCCGTTACTCTTTGCTTGCCTTCCCTGCATTGCCTAGCCTTGCGTTGTCGTGCCTTAGCCTTATCTCGCCTTTCCGTGCCTTCCTTTGCTTTAAGCTTTCCTTGCATTTTCGTGCATTGCCTAGCCTTGCGTTGTCGTGCATTAGCCTTGCCTAGCCTCACCGTGCCTTGCCTTGCGTTACCCTTTCCTTGCCTTGCCGTGCATTGCCTAGCCCTGCGTTGCCGTGCCTTAGCCTTGTTACCCCTTGCCGTGCCGTTCCTTCCGTTACACTTGCCTTTCCTTCCTTTCCCTTGCCTTCCTTACCTTCCGTTACTCTTTGCTTCCCTTCCGTGCATTGCCTAGCCTTGGGTTGGCTTTCCTTAGCCTTGCCTCGCCTGACCGTGCTTTCCCATGCGTTACCCTTTCCTTGCATTGCCATCCATTGCCTAGCGTGCGATGTCTGCCTTAGCCTTTTTTCCCCTTGCCGTGCCGTTCCTTCCGTTACACTTGCCTTTCTTTGCTTTCCCTTGCCTTCCTTGCATTCCGTTACTCTTTGCTTGCCTTCCGTGCATTGCCAAGCCTTGCGTTGTCGTGCCTTAGCCTTGGCTCCCCTGACCGTGCTTTCCCATGCGTTACCCTTTCCTTGCCTTGCCGTGGATTGCCTAGCGTGCGTTGTCGTGCCTTAGACTTGTTTCCCCTTGCCGTGCCGTTCCTTCCGTTACCATTGCCTTTCCTTGCTTTCCCTTGCCTTCCTTACCTTCCGTTACTCTTTGTTTGCCTTCCCTGCATTGCCTAGCCTTGCGTTGTCGTGCCTTAGCCTTATCTCGCCTGACCGTGCCTTCCTTTGCTTTAAGCTTTACTTGCATTGTCGTGCATTGCCTAGCCTTGCGTTGTCGTGCATTAGGCTTGCCTAGCCTCACCGTGCCTTGCCTTTCGTTACCCTTTCCTTGCCTTGCCATGCATTTCCTAGCCGTGTGTTGTCGTGCCTTAGCCTTGTTTCCCCTTGCCGTTGCGTGCCTTTTGTTACACTTGCCTTGCCTGGATTTGCCTTGCCTTCTTTTCCTTCCGTTACTCTTTCCTTGCCTTGCCGTGCATTGCCTAGCCCTGCGTTGTCGTGCCTTAGCCTTGTTACCCCTTGCCGTGCCGTTCCTTCGGTTACCCTTGCCTTCCCTTGCTTTCCCTTGCCTTCCTTGCGTTCCGTTACTCTTTGCTTGCTTTCCGTGCATTGCCTAGCCTTGCGTTGTCATGCCTTAGGCTTGCCTCGCCTGACCGTGCTTTCCCATGCGTTACCCTTTCCTTGCCTTGCCGTGCATTGCCTAGCTTGCGTTGTCGTGCGTTAGCCTTTTTTCCCCTTGCCGTGCCGTTCCTTCCGTTACACTTGCCTTTCCTTGATTTCCCTTGCCTTCCTTACCTTCCGTTACTCTTTGCTTGCCTTCCGTGCATTGCCTAGCCTTGCGTTGTCGAGCCTTAGCCTTATCTCGCCTGACCGTGCCTTCCTTTGCTTTAAGCTTTCCTTGCATTGTCGTGCATTGCCTAGCCTTGCATTGTCGTGCATTAGCCTTGCCTAGCCTCACCGTGCCTTGCCTTGCGTTTCCCTTTCCTTGCCTTGCCGTGCATTGCCTAGCGTGCGTTGTCGTGCCTTAGCCTTGTTTCCCCTTGCCGTGCCGTTCCTTCCGTTACATTTGCCTTTCCTTGATTTCCCTTGCCTTCCTTACCTTCCGTTACTCTTTGCTTACCTTCCGTGCATTGCCTAGCCTTGCCTCGCCTGACCGTGCTTTACCATGCGTTACCCTTTCCTTGCCTTGCCGTGCATTGCCTAGCGTGCGTTGCCGTGCCTTAGCCTTGTTTCCGATTCCCGTGCCGTTCCTTCCGTTACCCTTGCCTTTCCTTGCTTTTCCTTGCCTTCCTTACCTTCCGTTACTCTTTGCTAGCCTTCCGTGCATTGCCTAGCCTTGCGTTGTCATGCCTTAGTCTTGCCTCGCCTGACCGTGCTTTCCCATGCGTTACCCTTTCCTTGCCTTGCCGTGCATTGCCTAGCGTGCGTTGTCGTGCCTTAGCCTTGTTTCCCCTTGCCGTGCCGTTCCTTCCGTTACACTTGCCTTTCCTTGCTTTCCCTTGCCTTCCTTACCTTCCGTTACTCTTTGCTTGCCTTCCGTGCATTGCCTAGCCTTGCGTTGTCGTGCCTTAGCCTTGCCTCGCCTGACCGTGCTTTCCCATGCGTTACCCTTTCCTTGCCTTGCCGTTCATTGCCTAGCGTACGGTGTCGTGCCTTAGACTTGTTTCCCCTTGCCGTGCCGTTCCTTCCGTTACCCTAGCCTTTCCTTCCTTTTCCTTGCCTTGCTTGCCTTCCGTTACTCTTTGCTTGCCTTCCCTGCATTGCCTAGCCTTGCGTTGTCGTGCCTTTGCCTTATCTCGCCTGACCTTGCCTTCCTTTGCTTTAAGCTTTCCTTGCATTGTCGTGCATTGCCTAGCTTTGCGTTTTCGTGCATTAGCCTTGCCTAGCCTCACCGTGCCTTGCCTTGCGTTACCCTTTGCTTGCCTTGCCGTGCATTGCCTAGCCGTGCGTTGTCGTGCCTTAGCCTTGTTTCCCCTTGCCGTGCAGTTCCTTCCGTTACACTTGCCTTTCTTTGCTTTCCCTTGCCTTCCTTACCTTCCGTTACTCTTTGCTTACCTTCCGTGCATTGCCTAGCCTTGCGTTGTCGTGCCTTAGCCTTGCCTCCCCTGACCGTTCTTTCCCATGCGTTACCCTTTCCTTCCCTTGCCGTGCATTGCCTAGCGTGCGTTGTCGTGCCTTAGACTTGTTTCCCCTTGCCGTGCCGTTCCTTCCGTTACCATTGCCTTTCCTTGCTTTCCTTTGCCTTCCTTACCTTCCTTTACTCTTTCCTTGCCTTCCCTGCATTGCCTAGCCTTGCGTTGTCGTGCCTTAGCCTTATCTCTTCTGACCGTGCCTTCCTTTGCTTTAAGCTTTACTTGCATTGTCGTGCATTCCATAGCCTTGCGTTGTCGTGCATTAGCCTTGCCTAGCCTCACCGTGCCTTGCCTTGCGTTACCTTTTACTTGCCTTGCAGTGCATTGCCTAGCCGTGCGTTGTCGTGCCTTAGCCTTGTTTCCCCTTGCCGTGCCGTTCCTTCCGTTACACTTGCCTTTCCTTCCTTTCCCTTGCCTTCCTTACCTTCCGTTACTCTTTGCTTCCCTTCCGTGCATTGCCTGCCAAGCCTTGGGTTGGCTTTCCTTAGCCTTGCCTCGCCTGACCGTGCTTTCCCATGCGTTACCCTTTCCTTGCATTGCCGTCCATTGCCTAGCGTGCGATGTCTGCCTTAGCCTTGTTTCCCCTTGCCGTGCCGTTCCTTCCGTTACCATTGCCTTTCCTTGCTTTCCCTTGCCTTCCTTACCTTCCGTTACTCTTTGCTTGCCTTCCCTGCATTGCCTAGCCTTGCGTTGTCGTGCCTTAGCCTTATCTCGCCTGACCGTGCCTTCCTTTGCTTTAAGCTTTACTTGCATTGTCGTGCATTGCCTAGCCTTGCGTTGTCGTGCATTAGGCTTGCCTAGCCTCACCGTGCCTTGCCTTTCGTTACCCTTTCCTTGCCTTGCCATGCATTTCCTAGCCGTGTGTTGTCGTGCCTTAGCCTTGTTTCCCCTTGCCGTTGCGTGCCTTTTGTTACACTTGCCTTGCCTGGCTTTGCCTTGCCTTCTTTTCCTTCCGTTACTCTTTCCTTGCCTTGCCGTGCATTGCCTAGCCCTGCGTTGTCGTGCCTTAGCCTTGTTACCCCTTGCCGTGCCGTTCCTTCGGTTACCCTTGCCTTCCCTTGCTTTCCCTTGCCTTCCTTGCGTTCCGTTACTCTTTGCTTGCTTTCCGTGCATTGCCTAGCCTTGCGTTGTCATGCCTTAGGCTTGCCTCGCCTGACCGTGCTTTCCCATGCGTTACCCTTTCCTTGCCTTGCCGTGCATTGCCTAGCTTGCGTTGTCGTGCCTTAGCCTTTTTTCCCCTTGCCGTGCCGTTCCTTCCGTTACACTTGCCTTTCCTTGATTTCCCTTGCCTTCCTTACCTTCCGTTACTCTTTGCTTGCCTTCCGTGCATTGCCTAGCCTTGCGTTGTCGAGCCTTAGCCTTATCTCGCCTGACCGTGCCTTCCTTTGCTTTAAGCTTTCCTTGCATTGTCGTGCATTGCCTAGCCTTGCATTGTCGTGCATTAGCCTTGCCTAGCCTCACCGTGCCTTGCCTTGCGTTTCCCTTTCCTTGCCTTGCCGTGCATTGCCTAGCGTGTGTTGTCCTGCCTTAGCCTTGTTTCCCCTTGCCGTGCCGTTCCTTCCGTTACATTTGCCTTTCCTTGATTTCCCTTGCCTTCCTTACCTTCCGTTACTCTTTGCTTACCTTCCGTGCATTGCCTAGCCTTGCCTCGCCTGACCGTGCTTTACCATGCGTTACCCTTTCCTTGCCTTGACGTTCATTGCCTAGCGTTCGGTGTCGTGCCTTAGCCTTGTTTCCCCTTCCGTGCAGTTCCTTCCGTTACACTTGCCTTTCTTTGCTTTCCCTTGCCTTCCTTACCTTCCGTTACTCTTTGCTTGCCTTCCGTGCATTGCCTAGCCTTGCGTTGTCGTGCCTTAGCCTTGCCTCGCCTGAACTTGCTTTCCCATGCGTTACCCTTTCCTTGCCTTGCCGTGCATTGCCCAGCCTGCGTTGCCGTGCCTTAGCCTTGTTTCCGATTCCCGTGCCGTTCCTTCCGTTACCCTTGCCTTTCCTTGCTTTTCCTTGCCTTCCTTACCTTCCGTTACTCTTTGCTAGCCTTCCGTGCATTGCCTAGCCTTGCGTTGTCATGCCTTAGTCTTGCCTCGCCTGACCGTGCTTTCCCATGCGTTACCCTTTCCTTGCCTTGCCGTGCATTGCCTAGCGTGCGTTGTCGTGCCTTAGCCTTGTTTCCCCTTGCCGTGCCGTTCCTTCCGTTACACTTGCCTTTCCTTGCTTTCCCTTGCCTTCCTTACCTTCCGTTACTCTTTGCTTGCCTTCCGTGCATTGCCTAGCCTTGCGTTGTCGTGCATTAGCCTTGCCTCGCCTGACCGTGCTTTCCGATGCGTTACCCTTTCCTTGCCTTGCCGTTCATTGCCTAGCGTTCGGTGTCGTGCCTTAGACTTGTTTCCCCTTGCCGTGACGTTCCTTTGCCTTCCTTGCCTTCCGTTACTCTTTGCTTGCCTTCCGTGCATTGCCTAGCCTTGCGTTGTCGTGCATTAGCCTTATCTCGCCTGACCTTGCCTTCCTTTGCTTTAAGCTTTCCTTGCATTGTCGTGCATTGCCTAGCTTTGCGTTTTCGTGCAGTAGCCTTGCCTAGCCTCACCGTGCCTTGCCTTGCGTTACCCTTTGCTTGCCTTGCCGTGCATTGCCTAGCCGTGCGTTGTCGTGCCTTAGCCTTGTTTCCCCTTGCCGTGCAGTTCCTTCCGTTACACTTGCCTTTCTTTGCTTTCCCTTGCCTTCCTTACCTTCCGTTACTCTTTGCTTACCTTCCGTGCATTGCCTAGCCTTGCGTTGTCGTGCCTTAGCCTTGCCTCCCCTGACCGTTCTTTCCCATGCGTTACCCTTTCCTTCCCTTGCCGTGCATTGCCTAGCGTGCGTTGTCGTGCCTTAGACTTGTTTCCCCTTGCCGTGCCGTTCCTTCCGTTACCATTGCCTTTCCTTGCTTTCCTTTGCCTTCCTTACCTTCCTTTACTCTTTCCTTGCCTTCCCTGCATTGCCTAGCCTTGCGTTGTCGTGCCTTAGCCTTATATCTTCTGAGCGTGCCTTCCTTTGCTTTAAGCTTTACTTGCATTGTCGTGCATTCCATAGCCTTGCGTTGTCGTGCATTAGCCTTGCCTAGCCTCACAGTGCCTTGCCTTGCGTTACCTTTTACTTGCCTTGCAGTGCATTGCCTAGCCGTGCGTTGTCGTGCCTTAGCCTTGTTTCCCCTTGCCGTGCCGTTCCTTCCGTTACCCTTACCTTGCCTTGCTTTCCCTTGCCTTCCTTGCCTTCCGTTACTCTTTGCTTGCCTTCCGTGCATTGCCTAGCCTTGCGTTGTCGTGCCTTAGCGTTGCCTCGCCTGACCGTGCTTTCAAATGCGTTACTCTTTCCTTGCCTTGCCGTTCATTGCCTAGCGTTCGGTGTCGTGCCTTAGACTTGTTTCCCCTTGCCGTGCTGTTCCTTCCGTTTACCTGGCCTTTCCTTCCTTTTCCTTGCCTTGCTTACCTTCCGTTACTCTTTGCTTGCCTTCCGTGCATTGCCTAGCCTTGCGTTGCCGTGACTTAGCCTTGCCTCGCCTGAACGTGCTTTCCCATGCATTACCCTTTCCTTGCCTTGCCGTGCATTGCTCAGCCTGCGTTGCCGTGCCTTAGCCTTGTTTCCGCTTCCCGTGCCGTTCCTTCCGTTACACTTGCCTTTCCTTGCTTTTCCTTGCCTTCCTTACTTTCCGTTACTCTTTGCTTGCCTTCCCTGCATTGCCTAGCCTTGCGTTGTCGTGCCTTAGCCTTATCTCGCCTGACCGTGCCTTCCTTTGCTTTAAGCTTTCCTTGCATTTTCGTGCATTGCCTAGCCTTGCGTTGTCGTGCATTAGCCTTGCCTAGCCTCACCGTGCCTTGCCTTGCGTTACCCTTTCCTTGCCTTGCCGTGCATTGCCTAGCCCTGCGTTGCCGTGCCTTAGCCTTGTTACCCCTTGCCGTGCCGTTCCTTCCGTTACCCTTGCCTTCCCTTGCTTTCCTTTGCCTTCCTTGCGTTCCGTTACTCTTTGCTTGCTTTCCGTGCATTGCCTAGCCTTGCGTTGTCATGCCTTAGCCTTGCATCGCCTGACCGTGCTTTCCCATGCGTTACCCTTTCCTTGCCTTGTTGTGCATTGCCTAGCCGTGCGTTGTCGTGCCTTAGCCTTGTTTCCCCTTGCCGTGCCGTTCCTTCCGTTACACTTGCCTTTCCTTCCTTTCCCTTGCCTTCCTTACCTTCCGTTACTCTTTGCTTCCCTTCCGTGCATTGCCTAGCCTTGGGTTGGCTTTCCTTAGCCTTGCCTCGCCTGACCGTCCTTTACCATGCGTTACCCTTTCCTTGCATTGCCGTCCATTGCCTAGCGTGCGATGTCTGCCTTAGCCTTGTTTCCCCTTGCCGTGCCGTTCCTTCCGTTACACTTGCCTTTCTTTGCTTTCCCTTGCCTTCCTTACATTCCGTTACTCTTTGCTTGCCTTCCGTGCATTGCCAAGCCTTGCGTTGTCGTGCCTTAGCCTTGGCTCCCCTGACCGTGCTTTCCCATGCGTTACCCTTTCCTTGCCTTGCCGTGGATTGCCTAGCGTGCGTTGTCGTGCCTTAGACTTGTTTCCCCTTGCCGTGCCGTTCCTTCCGTTACCATTGCCTTTCCTTGCTTTCCCTTGCCTTCCTTACCTTCCGTTACTCTTTGCTTGCCTTCCCTGCATTGCCTAGCCTTGCGTTGTCGTGCCTTAGCCTTATCTCGCCTGACCGTGCCTTCCTTTGCTTTAAGCTTTACTTGCATTGTCGTGCATTGCCTAGCCTTGCGTTGTCGTGCATTAGGCTTGCCTAGCCTCACCGTGCCTTGCCTTTCGTTACCCTTTCCTTGCCTTGCCATGCATTTCCTAGCCGTGTGTTGTCGTGCCTTAGCCTTGTTTCCCCTTGCCGTTGCGTGCCTTTTGTTACACTTGCCTTGCCTGGCTTTGCCTTGCCTTCTTTTCCTTCCGTTACTCTTTCCTTGCCTTGCCGTGCATTGCCTAGCCCTGCGTTGTCGTGCCTTAGCCTTGTTACCCCTTGCCGTGCCGTTCCTTCGGTTACCCTTGCCTTCCCTTGCTTTCCCTTGCCTTCCTTGCGTTCCGTTACTCTTTGCTTGCTTTCCGTGCATTGCCTAGCCTTGCGTTGTCATGCCTTAGGCTTGCCTCGCCTGACCGTGCTTTCCCATGCGTTACCCTTTCCTTGCCTTGCCGTGCATTGCCTAGCGTGCGTTGTCGTGCCTTACCCTTTTTTCCCCTTGCCGTGCCGTTCCTTCCGTTACACTTGCCTTTCCTTGATTTCCCTTGCCTTCCTTACCTTCCGTTACTCTTTGCTTGCCTTCCGTGCATTGCCTAGCCTTGCGTTGTCGAGCCTTAGCCTTATCTCGCCTGACCGTGCCTTCCTTTGCTTTAAGCTTTCCTTGCATTGTCGTGCATTGCCTAGCCTTGCATTGTCGTGCATTAGCCTTGCCTAGCCTCACCGTGCCTTGCCTTGCGTTTCCCTTTCCTTGCCTTGCCGTGCATTGCCTAGCGTGCGTTGTCGTGCCTTAGCCTTGTTTCCCCTTGCCGTGCCGTTCCTTCCGTTACATTTGCCTTTCCTTGATTTCCCTTGCCTTCCTTACCTTCCGTTACTCTTTGCTTACCTTCCGTGCATTGCCTAGGCTTGCCTCGCCTGACCGTGCTTTACCATGCGTTACCCTTTCCTTGCCTTGACGTTCATTGCCTAGCGTTCGCTGTCGTGCCTTAGCCTTGTTTCCCCTTGCCGTGCAGTTCCTTCCGTTACACTTCCTTTCTTTGCTTTCCCTTGCCTTCCTTACCTTCCGTTACTCTTTGCTTGCCTTCCGTGCATTGCCTAGCCTTGCGTTGTCGTGCCTTAGCCTTGCCTCGCCTGAACTTGCTTTCCCATGCGTTACCCTTTCCTTGCCTTGCCGTGCATTGCCCAGCCTGCGTTGCCGTGCCTTAGCCTTGTTTCCGATTCCCGTGCCGTTCCTTCCGTTACCCTTGCCTTTCCTTGCTTTTCCTTGCCTTCCTTACCTTCCGTTACTCTTTGCTAGCCTTCCGTGCATTGCCTAGCCTTGCGTTGTCATGCCTTAGTCTTGCCTCGCCTGACCGTGCTTTCCCATGCGTTACCCTTTCCTTGCCTTGCCGTGCATTGCCTAGCGTGCGTTGTCGTGCCTTAGCCTTGTTTCCCCTTGCCGTGCCGTTCCTTCCGTTACACTTGCCTTTCCTTGCTTTCCCTTGCCTTCCTTACCTTCCGTTACTCTTTGCTTGCCTTCCGTGCATTGCCTAGCCTTGCGTTGTCGTGCCTTTGCCTTATCTCGCCTGACCTTGCCTTCCTTTGCTTTAAGCTTTCCTTGCATTGTCGTGCATTGCCTAGCTTTGCGTTTTCGTGCATTAGCCTTGCCTAGCCTCACCGTGCCTTGCCTTGCGTTACCCTTTGCTTGCCTTGCCGTGCATTGCCTAGCCGTGCGTTGTCGTGCCTTAGCCTTGTTTCCCCTTGCCGTGCAGTTCCTTCCGTTACACTTGCCTTTCTTTGCTTTCCCTTGCCTTCCTTACCTTCCGTTACTCTTTGCTTACCTTCCGTGCATTGCCTAGCCTTGCGTTGTCGTGCCTTAGCCTTGCCTCCCCTGACCGTTCTTTCCCATGCGTTACCCTTTCCTTCCCTTGCCGTGCATTGCCTAGCGTGCGTTGTCGTGCCTTAGACTTGTTTCCCCTTGCCGTGCCGTTCCTTCCGTTACCATTGCCTTTCCTTGCTTTCCTTTGCCTTCCTTACCTTCCGTTACTCTTTCCTTGCCTTCCCTGCATTGCCTAGCCTTGCGTTGTCGTGCCTTAGCCTTATCTCTTCTGACCGTGCCTTCCTTTGCTTTACGCTTTACTTGCATTGTCGTGCATTCCCTAGCCTTGCGTTGTCGTGCATTAGCCTTGCCTAGCCTCACCGTGCCTTGCCTTGCGTTACCCTTTACTTGCCTTGCAGTGCATTGCCTAGCCGTGCGTTGTCGTGCCTTAGCCTTGTTTCCCCTTGCCGTGCCGTTCCTTCCGTTACCCTTACCTTGCTTTGCTTTCCCTTGCCTTCCTTGCCTTCCGTTACTCTTTGCTTGCCTTCCGTGCATTGCCTAGCCTTGCGTTGTCGTGCCTTAGCGTTGCCTCGCCTGACCGTGCTTTCAAATGCGTTACTCTTTCCTTGCCTTGCCGTTCATTGCCTAGCGTTCGGTGTCGTGCCTTAGACTTGTTTCCCCTTGCCGTGCCGTTCCTTCCGTTTACCTGGCCTTTCCTTCCTTTTCCTTGCCTTGCTTACCTTCCGTTACTCTTTGCTTGCCTTCCGTGCATTGCCTAGCCTTGCGTTGCCGTGACTTAGCCTTGCCTCGCCTGAACGTGCTTTCCCATGCGTTACCCTTTCCTTGCCTTGCCGTGCATTGCTCAGCCTGCGTTGCCGTGCCTTAGCCTTGTTTCCGCTTCCCGTGCCGTTCCTTCCGTTACACTTGCCTTTCCTTGCTTTTCCTTGCCTTCCTTACGTTCCGTTACTCTTTGCTTGCCTTCCCTGCATTGCCTAGCCTTGCGTTGTCGTGCCTTAGCCTTATCTCGCCTGACCGTGCCTTCCTTTGCTTTAAGCTTTCCTTGCATTTTGGTGCATTGCCTAGCCTTGCGTTGTCGTGCATTAGCCTTGCCTAGCCTCACCGTGCCTTGCCTTGCGTTACCCTTTCCTTGCCTTGCCGTGCATTGCCTAGCCCTGCGTTGCCGTGCCTTAGCCTTGTTACCCCTTGCCGTGCCGTTCCTTCCGTTACCCTTGCCTTCCCTTGCTTTCCTTTGCCTTCCTTGCGTTCCGTTACTCTTTGCTTGCTTTCCGTGCATTGCCTAGCCTTGCGTTGTCATGCCTTAGCCTTGCATCGCCTGACCGTGCTTTCCCATGCGTTACCCTTTCCTTGCCTTGTTGTGCATTGCCTAGCCGTGCGTTGTCGTGCCTTAGCCTTGTTTCCCCTTGCCGTGCCGTTCCTTCCGTTACACTTGCCTTTCCTTCCTTTCCCTTGCCTTCCTTACTTTCCGTTACTCTTTGCTTCCCTTCCGTGTATTGCCTAGCCTTGGGTTGGCTTTCCTTAGCCTTGCCTCGCCTGACCGTGCTTTCACATGCGTTACCCTTTCCTTGCATTGCCGTCCATTGCCTAGCGTGCGATGTCTGCCTTAGCCTTGTTTCCCCTTGCCGTGCCGTTCCTTCCGTTACACTTGCCTTTCTTTGCTTTCCCTTGCCTTCCTTACATTCCGTTACTCTTTGCTTGCCTTCCGTGCATTGCCAAGCCTTGCGTTGTCGTGCCTTAGCCTTGGCTCCCCTGACCGTGCTTTCCCATGCGTTACCCTTTCCTTGCCTTGCCGTGGATTGCCTAGCGTGCGTTGTCGTGCCTTAGACTTGTTTCCCCTTGCCGTGCCGTTCCTTCCGTTACCATTGCCTTTCCTTGCTTTCCCTTGCCTTCCTTACCTTCCGTTACTCTTTGCTTGCCTTCCCTGCATTGCCTAGCCTTGCGTTGTCGTGCCTTAGCCTTATCTCGCCTGACCGTGCCTTCCTTTGCTTTAAGCTTTACTTGCATTGTCGTGCATTGCCTAGCCTTGCGTTGTCGTGCATTAGGCTTGCCTAGCCTCACCGTGCCTTGCCTTTCGTTACCCTTTCCTTGCCTTGCCATGCATTTCCTAGCCGTGTGTTGTCGTGCCTTAGCCTTGTTTCCCCTTGCCGTTGCGTGCCTTTTGTTACACTTGCCTTGCCTGGCTTTGCCTTGCCTTCTTTTCCTTCCGTTACTCTTTCCTTGCCTTGCCGTGCATTGCCTAGCCCTGCGTTGTCGTGCCTTAGCCTTGTTACCCCTTGCCGTGCCGTTCCTTCGGTTACCCTTGCCTTCCCTTGCTTTCCCTTGCCTTCCTTGCGTTCCGTTACTCTTTGCTTGCTTTCCGTGCATTGCCTAGCCTTGCGTTGTCATGCCTTAGGCTTGCCTCGCCTGACCGTGCTTTCCCATGCGTTACCCTTTCCTTGCCTTGCCGTGCATTGCCTAGCGTGCGTTGTCGTGCCTTAGCCTTTTTTCCCCTTGCCGTGCCGTTCCTTCCGTTACACTTGCCTTTCCTTGATTTCCCTTGCCTTCCTTACCTTCCGTTACTCTTTGCTTGCCTTCCGTGCATTGCCTAGCCTTGCGTTGTCGAGCCTTAGCCTTATCTCGCCTGACCGTGCCTTCGTTTGCTTTAAGCTTTCCTTGCATTGTCGTGCATTGCCTAGCCTTGCATTGTCGTGCATTAGCCTTGCCTAGCCTCACCGTGCCTTGCCTTGCGTTTCCCTTTCCTTGCCTTGCCGTGAATTGCCTAGCGTGCGTTGTCGTGCCTTAGCCTTGTTTCCCCTTGCCGTGCCGTTCCTTCCGTTACATTTGCCTTTCCTTGATTTCCCTTGCCTTCCTTACCTTCCGTTACTCTTTGCTTACCTTCCGTGCATTGCCTAGCCTTGCCTCGCCTGACCGTGCTTTACCATGCGTTACCCTTTCCTTGCCTTGACGTTCATTGCCTAGCGTTCGGTGTCGTGCCTTAGCCTTGTTTCCCCTTGCCGTGCAGTTCCTTCCGTTACACTTGCCTTTCTTTGCTTTCCCTTGCCTTCCTTACCTTCCGTTACTCTTTGCTTACCTTCCGTGCATTGCCTAGCCTTGCGTTGTCGTGCCTTAGCCTTGCCTCGCCTGAACTTGCTTTCCCATGCGTTACCCTTTCCTTGCCTTGCCGTGCATTGCCCAGCCTGCGTTGCCGTGCCTTAGCCTTGTTTCCGATTCCCGTGCCGTTCCTTCCGTTACCCTTGCCTTTCCTTGCTTTTCCTTGCCTTCCTTACCTTCCGTTACTCTTTGCTAGCCTTCCGTGCATTGCCTAGCCTTGCGTTGTCATGCCTTAGTCTTGCCTCGCCTGACCGTGCTTTCCCATGCGTTACCCTTTCCTTGCCTTGCCGTGCATTGCCTAGCGTGCGTTGTCGTGCCTTAGCCTTGTTTCCCCTTGCCGTGCCGTTCCTTCCGTTACACTTGCCTTGCCTTGCTTTCCCTTGCCTTCCTTACCTTCCGTTACTCTTTGCTTGCCTTCCGTGCATTGCCTAGCCTTGCGTTGTCGTGCCTTTGCCTTATCTCGCCTGACCTTGCCTTCCTTTGCTTTAAGCTTTCCTTGCATTGTCGTGCATTGCCTAGCTTTGCGTTTTCGTGCATTAGCCTTGCCTAGCCTCACCGTGCCTTGCCTTGCGTTACCCATTGCTTGCCTTGCCGTGCATTGCCTAGCCGTGCGTTGTCGTGCCTTAGCCTTGTTTCCCCTTGCCGTGCAGTTCCTTCCGTTACACTTGCCTTTCTTTGCTTTCCCTTGCCTTCCTTACCTTCCGTTACTCTTTGCTTACCTTCCGTGCATTGCCTAGCCTTGCGTTGTCGTGCCTTAGCCTTGCCTCCCCTGACCGTTCTTTCCCATGCGTTACCCTTTCCTTCCCTTGCCGTGCATTGCCTAGCGTGCGTTGTCGTGCCTTAGACTTGTTTCCCCTTGCCGTGCCGTTCCTTCCGTTACCATTGCCTTTCCTTGCTTTCCTTTGCCTTCCTTACCTTCCGTTACTCTTTCCTTGCCTTCCCTGCATTGCCTAGCCTTGCGTTGTCGTGCCTTAGCCTTATCTCTTCTGACCGTGCCTTCCTTTGCTTTACGCTTTACTTGCATTGTCGTGCATTCCCTAGCCTTGCGTTGTCGTGCATTAGCCTTGCCTAGCCTCACCGTGCCTTGCCTTGCGTTACCCTTTACTTGCCTTGCAGTGCATTGCCTAGCCGTGCGTTGTCGTGCCTTAGCCTTGTTTCCCCTTGCCGTGCCGTTCCTTCCGTTACCCTTACCTTGCTTTGCTTTCCCTTGCCTTCCTTGCCTTCCGTTACTCTTTGCTTGCCTTCCGTGCATTGCCTAGCCTTGCGTTGTCGTGCCTTAGCGTTGCCTCGCCTGACCGTGCTTTCAAATGCGTTACTCTTTCCTTGCCTTGCCGTTCATTGCCTAGCGTTCGGTGTCGTGCCTTAGACTTGTTTCCCCTTGCCGTGCCGTTCCTTCCGTTTACCTGGCCTTTCCTTCCTTTTCCTTGCCTTGCTTACCTTCCGTTACTCTTTGCTTGCCTTCCGTGCATTGCCTAGCCTTGCGTTGCCGTGACTTAGCCTTGCCTCGCCTGAACGTGCTTTCCCATGCGTTACCCTTTCCTTGCCTTGCCGTGCATTGCTCAGCCTGCGTTGCCGTGCCTTAGCCTTGTTTCCGCTTCCCGTGCCGTTCCTTCCGTTACACTTGCCTTTCCTTGCTTTTCCTTGCCTTCCTTACGTTCCGTTACTCTTTGCTTGCCTTCCCTGCATTGCCTAGCCTTGCGTTGTCGTGCCTTAGCCTTATCTCGCCTGACCGTGCCTTCCTTTGCTTTAAGCTTTCCTTGCATTTTCGTGCATTGCCTAGCCTTGCGTTGTCGTGCATTAGCCTTGCCTAGCCTCACCGTGCCTTGCCTTGCGTTACCCTGTCCTTGCCTTGCCGTGCATTGCCTAGCCCTGCGTTGCCGTGCCTTAGCCTTGTTACCCCTTGCCGTGCCGTTCCTTCCGTTACCCTTGCCTTCCCTTGCTTTCCTTTGCCTTCCTTGCGTTCCGTTACTCTTTGCTTGCTTTCCGTGCATTGCCTAGCCTTGCGTTGTCATGCCTTAGCCTTGCATCGCCTGACCGTGCTTTCCCATGCGTTACCCTTTCCTTGCCTTGTTGTGCATTGCCTAGCCGTGCGTTGTCGTGCCTTAGCCTTGTTTCCCCTTGCCGTGCCGTTCCTTCCGTTACACTTGCCTTTCCTTCCTTTCCCTTGCCTTCCTTACCTTCCGTTACTCTTTGCTTCCCTTCCGTGCATTGCCTTGCCTTGGGTTGGCTTTCCTTAGCCTTGCCTCGCCTGACCGTCCTTTCCCATGCGTTACCCTTTCCTTGCATTGCCGTCCATTGCCTAGCGTGCGATGTCTGCCTTAGCATTGTTTCCCCTTGCCGTGCCGTTCCTTCCGTTACACTTGCCTTTCTTTGCTTTTCCTTGCCTTCCTTACATTCCGTTACTCTTTGCTTGCCTTCCGTGCATTGCCAAGCCTTGCGTTGTCGTGCCTTAGCCTTGGCTCCCCTGACCGTGCTTTCCCATGCGTTACCCTTTCCTTGCCTTGCCGTGGATTGCCTAGCGTGCGTTGTCGTGCCTTAGACTTGTTTCCCCTTGCCGTGCCGTTCCTTCCGTTACCATTGCCTTTCCTTGCTTTCCCTTGCCTTCCTTACCTTCCGTTACTCTTTGCTTGCCTTCCCTGCATTGCCTAGCCTTGCGTTGTCGTGCCTTAGCCTTATCTCGCCTGACCGTGCCTTCCTTTGCTTTAAGCTTTACTTGCATTGTCGAGCATTGCCTAGCCTTGCGTTGTCGTGCATTAGGCTTGCCTAGCCTCACCGTGCCTTGCCTTTCGTTACCCTTTCCTTGCCTTGCCATGCATTTCCTAGCCGTGTGTTGTCGTGCCTTAGCCTTGTTTCCCCTTGCCGTTGCGTGCCTTTTGTTACACTTGCCTTGCCTGGCTTTGCCTTGCCTTCTTTTTCTTCCGTTACTCTTTCCTTGCCTTGCCGTGCATTGCCTAGCCCTGCGTTGTCGTGCCTTAGCCTTGTTACCCCTTGCCGTGCCGTTCCTTCGGTTACCCTTGCCTTCCCTTGCTTTCCCTTGCCTTCCTTGCGTTCCGTTACTCTTTGCTTGCTTTCCGTGCATTGCCTAGCCTTGCGTTGTCATGCCTTAGGCTTGCCTCGCCTGACCGTGCTTTCCCATGCGTTACCCTTTCCTTGCCTTGCCGTGCATTGCCTAGCGTGCGTTGTCGTGCCTTAGCCTTTTTTCCCCTTGCCGTGCCGTTCCTTCCGTTACACTTGCCTTTCCTTGATTTCCCTTGCCTTCCTTACCTTCCGTTACTCTTTGCTTGCCTTCCGTGCATTGCCTAGCCTTGCGTTGTCGAGCCTTAGCCTTATCTCGCCTGACCGTGCCTTCCTTTGCTTTAAGCTTTCCTTGCATTGTCGTGCATTGCCTAGCCTTGCATTGTCGTGCATTAGCCTTGCCTAGCCTCACCGTGCCTTGCCTTGCGTTTCCCTTTCCTTGCCTTGCCGTGCATTGCCTAGCGTACGTTGTCGTGCCTTAGCCTTGTTTTCCCTGGCCGTGCCGTTCCTTCCGTTACATTTGCCGTTCCTTGATTTCCCTTGCCTTCCTTACCTTCCGTTACTCTTTGCTTACCTTCCGTGCATTGCCTAGCCTTGCCTCGCCTGACCGTGCTTTACTATGCGTTACCCTTTCCTTGCCTTGACGTTCATTGCCTAGCGTTCGGTGTCGTGCCTTAGCCTTGTTTCCCCTTGCCGTGCAGTTCCTTCCGTTACACTTGCCTTTCTTTGCTTTCCCTTGCCTTCCTTACCTTCCGTTACTCTGTGCTTGCCTTCCGTGCATTGCCTAGCCTTGCGTTGTCGTGCCTTAGCCTTGCCTCGCCTGAACTTGCTTTCCCATGCGTTACCCTTTCCTTGCCTTGCCGTGCATTGCCCAGCCTGCGTTGCCGTGCCTTAGCCTTGTTTCCGATTCCCGTGCCGTTCCTTCCCTTACCCTTGCCTTTCCTTGCTTTTCCTTGCCTTCCTTACCTTCCGTTACTCTTTGCTAGCCTTCCGTGCATTGCCTAGCCTTGCGTTGTCATGCCTTAGTCTTGCCTCGCCTGACCGTGCTTTCCCATGCGTTACCCTTTCCTTGCCTTGCCGTGCATTGCCTAGCGTGCGTTTTCGTGCCTTAGCCTTGTTTCCCCTTGCCGTGCCGTTCCTTCCGTTACACTTGCCTTTCCTTGCTTTCCCTTGCCTTCCTTACCTTCCGTTACTCTTTGCTTGCCTTCCGTGCATTGCCTAGCCTTGCGTTGTCGTGCCTTAGCCTTGCCTCGCCTGACCGTGCTTTCCCATGCGTTACCCTTTCCTTGCCTTGCCGTTCATTGCCTAGCGTTCGGTGTCGTGCCTTAGACTTGTTTCCCCTTGCCGTGCCGTTCCTTCCGTTACCCTAGCCTTTCCTTCCTTTTCCTTGCCTTGCTTGCCTTCCGTTACTCTTTGCTTGCCTTCCCTGCATTGCCTAGCCTTGCGTTGTCGTGCCTTTGCCTTATCTCGCCTGACCTTGCCTTCCTTTGCTTTAAGCTTTCCTTGCATTGTCGTGCATTGCCTAGCTTTGCGTTTTCGTGCATTAGCCTTGCCTAGCCTCACCGTGCCTTGCCTTGCGTTACCCTTTGCTTGCCTTGCCGTGCATTGCCTAGCCGTGCGTTGTCGTGCCTTAGCCTTGTTTCCCCTTGCCGTGCAGTTCCTTCCGTTACACTTACCTTGCCTTGCTTTCCCTTGCCTTCCTTGCCTTCCGTTACTCTTTGCTTGCCTTCCGTGCATTGCCTAGCCTTGCGTTGTCGTGCCTTAGCGTTGCCTCGCCTGACCGTGCTTTCAAATGCGTTACTCTTTCCTTGCCTTGCCGTTCATTGCCTAGCGTTCGGTGTCGTGCCTTAGACTTGTTTCCCCTTGCCGTGCCGTTCCTTCCGTTTACCTGGCCTTTCCTTCCTTTTCCTTGCCTTGCTTACCTTCCGTTACTCTTTGCTTGCCTTCCGTGCATTGCCTAGCCTTGCGTTGCCGTGACTTAGCCTTGCCTCGCCTGAACGTGCTTTCCCATGCGTTACCCTTTCCTTGCCTTGCCGTGCATTGCTCAGCCTGCGTTGCCGTGCCTTAGCCTTGTTTCCGCTTCCCGTGCCGTTCCTTCCGTTACACTTGCCTTTCCTTGCTTTTCCTTGCCTTCCTTACGTTCCGTTACTCTTTGCTTGCCTTCCCTGCATTGCCTAGCCTTGCGTTGTCGTGCCTTAGCCTTATCTCGCCTGACCGTGCCTTCCTTTGCTTTAAGCTTTCCTTGCATTTTCGTGCATTGCCTAGCCTGGCGTTGTCGTGCATTAGCCTTGCCTAGCCTCACCGTGCCTTGCCTTGCGTTACCCTTTCCTTGCCTTGCCGTGCATTGCCTAGCCCTGCGTTGCCGTGCCTTAGCCTTGTTACCCCTTGCCGTGCCGTTCCTTCCGTTACCCTTGCCTTCCCTTGCTTTCCTTTGCCTTCCTTGCGTTCCGTTACTCTTTGCTTGCTTTCCGTGCATTGCCTAGCCTTGCGTTGTCATGCCTTAGCCTTGCATCGCCTGACCGTGCTTTCCCATGCGTTACCCTTTCCTTGCCTTGTTGTGCATTGCCTAGCCGTGCGTTGTCGTGCCTTAGCCTTGTTTCCCCTTGCCGTGCCGTTCCTTCCGTTACACTTGCCTTTCTTCCTCCTTTCCCTTGCCTTCCTTACATTCCGTTACTCTTTGCTTCCCTTCCGTGCATTGCCTAGCCTTGGGTTGGCTTTCCTTAGCCTTGCCTCGCCTGACCGTGCTTTCCCATGCGTTACCCTTTCCTTGCATTGCCGTCCATTGCCTAGCGTGCGATGTCTGCCTTAGCCTTGTTTCCCCTTGCCGTGCCGTTCCTTCCGTTACACTTGCCTTTCTTTGCTTTCCCTTGCCTTCCTTACATTCCGTTACTCTTTGCTTGCCTTCCGTGCATTGCCAAGCCTTGCGTTGTCGTGCCTTAGCCTTGGCTCCCCTGACCGTGCTTTCCCATGCGTTACCCTTTCCTTGCCTTGCCGTGGATTGCCTAGCGTGCGTTGTCGTGCCTTAGACTTGTTTCCCCTTGCCGTGCCGTTCCTTCCGTTACCATTGCCTTTCCTTGCTTTCCCTTGCCTTCCTTACCTTCCGTTACTCTTTGCTTGCCTTCCCTGCATTGCCTAGCCTTGCGTTGTCGTGCCTTAGCCTTATCTCGCCTGACCGTGCCTTCCTTTGCTTTAAGCTTTACTTGCATTGTCGTGCATTGCCTAGCCTTGCGTTGTCGTGCATTAGGCTTGCCTAGCCTCACCGTGCCTTGCCTTTCGTTACCCTTTCCTTGCCTTGCCATGCATTTCCTAGCCGTGTGTTGTCGTGCCTTAGCCTTGTTTCCCCTTGCCGTTGCGTGCCTTTTGTTACACTTGCCTTGCCTGGCTTTGCCTTGCCTTCTTTTCCTTCCGTTACTCTTTCCTTGCCTTGCCGTGCATTGCCTAGCCCTGCGTTGTCGTGCCTTAGCCTTGTTACCCCTTGCCGTGCCGTTCCTTCGGTTACCCTTGCCTTCCCTTGCTTTCCCTTGCCTTCCTTGAGTTCCGTTACTCTTTGCTTGCTTTCCGTGCATTGCCTAGCCTTGCGTTGTCATGCCTTAGGCTTGCCTCGCCTGACCGTGCTTTCCCATGCGTTACCCTTTCCTTGCCTTGCCGTGCATTGCCTAGCGTGCGTTGTCGTGCCTTAGCCTTTTTTCCCCTTGCCGTGCCGTTCCTTCCGTTACACTTGCCTTTCCTTGATTTCCCTTGCCTTCCTTACCTTCCGTTACTCTTTGCTTGCCTTCCGTGCATTGCCTAGCCTTGCGTTGTCGAGCCTTAGCCTTATCTCGCCTGACCGTGCCTTCGTTTGCTTTAAGCTTTCCTTGCATTGTCGTGTATTGCCTAGCCTTGCATTGTCGTGCATTAGCCTTGCCTAGCCTCACCGTGCCTTGCCTTGCGTTTCCCTTTCCTTGCCTTGCCGTGCATTGCCTAGCGTGCGTTGTCGTGCCTTAGCCTTGTTTCCCCTTGCCGTGCCGTTCCTTCCGTTACATTTGCCTTTCCTTGATTTCCCTTGCCTTCCTTACCTTCCGTTACTCTTTGCTTACCTTCCGTGCATTGCCTAGCCTTGCCTCGCCTGACCGTGCTTTACCATGCGTTACCCTTTCCTTGCCTTGACGTTCATTGCCTAGCGTTCGGTGTCGTGCCTTAGCCTTGTTTCCCCTTGCCGTGCAGTTCCTTCCGTTACACTTGCCTTTCTTTGCTTTCCCTTGCCTTCCTTACCTTCCGTTACTCTTTGCTTGCCTTCCGTGCATTGCCTAGCCTTGCGTTGTCGTGCCTTAGCCTTGCCTCGCCTGAACTTGCTTTCCCATGCGTTACCCTTTCCTTGCCTTGCCGTGCATTGCCCAGCCTGCGTTGCCGTGCCTTAGCCTTGTTTCCGATTCCCGTGCCGTTCCTTCCGTTACCCTTGCCTTTCCTTGCTTTTCCTTGCCTTCCTTACCTTCCGTTACTCTTTGCTAGCCTTCCGTGCATTGCCTAGCCTTGCGTTGTCATGCCTTAGTCTTGCCTCGCCTGACCGTGCTTTCCCATGCGTTACCCTTTCCTTGCCTTGCCGTGCATTGCCTAGCGTGCGTTGTCGTGCCTTAGCCTTGTTTCCCCTTGCCGTGCCGTTCCTTCCGTTACACTTGCCTTTCCTTGCTTTCCCTTGCCTTCCTTACCTTCCGTTACTCTTTGCTTGCCTTCCGTGCATTGCCTAGCCTTGCGTTGTCGTGCCTTAGCCTTGCCTCGCCTGACCGTGCTTTCCCATGCGTTACCCTTTCCTTGCCTTGCCGTTCATTGCCTAGCGTTCGGTGTCGTGCCTTAGACTTGTTTCCCCTTGCCGTGCCGTTCCTTCCGTTACCCTAGCCTTTCCTTCCTTTTCCTTGCCTTGCTTGCCTTCCGTTACTCTTTGCTTGCCTTCCCTGCATTGCCTAGCCTTGCGTTGTCGTGCCTTTGCCTTATCTCGCCTGACCTTGCCTTCCTTTGCTTTAAGCTTTCCTTGCATTGTCGTGCATTGCCTAGCTTTGCGTTTTCGTGCATTAGCCTTGCCTAGCCTCACCGTGCCTTGCCTTGCGTTACCCTTTGCTTGCCTTGCCGTGCATTGCCTAGCCGTGCGTTGTCGTGCCTTAGCCTTGTTTCCCCTTGCCGTGCAGTTCCATCCGTTACACTTGCCTTTCTTTGCTTTCCCTTGCCTTCCTTACCTTCCGTTACTCTTTGCTTGCCTTCCGTGCATTGCCTAGCCTTGGGTTGTCGTGCCTTAGCCTTGCCTCGCCTGACAGTGCTTTCCCATGCGTTACCCTTTCCTTGCCTTGCCGTGCATTGCCTAGCGTGCGTTGTCGTGCCTTAGCCTTGTTTCCCCTTGCCGTGCCGTTCCTTCCGTTACCATTGCTTTTCCTTGCTTTCCCTTGCCTTCCTTACCTTCCGTTACTCTTTGCTTGCCTTCCGTGCATTGCCTAGCCTTGCGTTGTCGTGCCTTAGCCTTATCTCGCCTGACCGTGCCTTCCTTTGCTTTAAGCTTTCCTTGCATTGTCGTGCATTGCCTAGCCTTGCGTAGTCGTGCATTAACCTTGCCTAGCCTCACCGTGCCTTGCCTTGCGTTACCCTTTCCTTGCCTTGCCGTGCATTTCCTAGCCGTGTGTTGTTGTGCCTTAGACTTGTTAACCCTTACCGTGCCGTTCCTTCCGTTACCCTTGCCTTCCCTTGCTTTCCCTTTCCTTCCTTGCATTCCGTTACTCCTTGCTTGCTTTCCGGGAATTGCCTAGCCTTGCACTGGCTTTCCTTAGCCTTGTTTCCCCTTGCCGTTGCGTGCCTTTTGTTACACTTGCCTTGCCTGGCTTTGCCTTGCCTTCCTTTCCTTGCGTTACTCTTTCCTTGCCTTGCCGTGCATTGCCTAGCCCTGCGTTGTCGTGCCTTAGCCTTGTTACCCCTTGCCGTGTCGTTCCTTCCGTTACCCTTGCCTTTCCTTGCTTTCCCTTGCCTTCCTTGCGTTCCTTTACTCTTTGCTTGCTTTCCGTCCATTGCCTAGCCTTGCGTTGTCGTGCCTTACCCTTATCTCGCCTGACCGTGCCTTCCTTTGCTTTAAGCTTTCCTTGCATTGTCGTGCATTGCCTAGCCTTGCGTTGTCGTGCATTAGCCTTGCCTAGCCTCACCGTGCCTTGCCTTGCGTTACCCTTTCCTTGCCTTGCCGTGCATTGCCTAGCCGTGCGTTGTCGTGCCTTAGCCTTGATTCCCCTTGCCGTGGCGTGCCTTTTGTTACACTTGCCTTGCCTGGCTTTGCCTTGCCTTCCTTTCCTTCCGTTACTCTTTCCTTGCCTTGCCGTACATTGCCTAGCCTTGCATTGTCGTGCCTTATCCTTGCCTCACCTTACCGTGCATTCCCCTGCTTTACCCTTTCCTTGCCTTGCCGTGCATTGCCTAGCCTTGCGTTGTCGTGCCTTAGCGTTGCCTCGCCTGACCGTGCTTTCAAATGCGTTACCCTTTCCTTGCCTTGCCGTTTATTGCCTAGCGTTCGGTGTCGTGCCTTAGACTTGTTTCCCCTTGCCGTGCCGTTCCTTCCGTTACCCTGACCTTTCCTTCCTTTTCCTTGCCTTGCTTACCTTCCGTTACTCTTTGCTTGCCTTCCCTGAATTGCCTAGCCTTGCGTTGTCGTGCCTTTGCCTTATCTCGCCTGACCTTGCCTTCCTTTGCTTTAAGCTTTCCTTGCATTGTCGTGCATTGCCTAGCCTTGCGTTTTCGTGCATTAGCCTTTCCTAGCCTCACCGTGCCTTGCCTTGCGTTACCCTTTGCTTGCCTTGCGGTGCATTGCCTAGCCGTGCGTTGTCGTGCCTTAGCCTTGTTTCCCCTTGCCGTGCAGTTCCTTCCGTTACACTTGCCTTTCTTTGCTTTCCCTTGCCTTCCTTACCTTCCGTTACTCTTCGCTTGCCTTCCGTGCATTGCCTAGCCTTGCGTTGTCGTGCCTTAGCCTTGCCTCGCCTGAACGTGCTTTCCCATGCGTTACCCTTTCCTTGCCTTGCCGTGCATTGCCTAGCGTGCGTTGTCGTGCCTTAGCCTTGTTTCCCCTTGCCGTGCAGTTCCTTCCGTTACACTTGCCTTTCTTTGCTTTCCCTTGCCTTCCTTACCTTCCGTTACTCTTTGCTTGCCTTCCGTGCATTGCCTAGCCTTGCGTTGTCGTGCCTTAGCCTTGCTTCGCCTGAACTTGCTTTCCCATGCGTTACCCTTTCCTTGCCTTGCCGTGCATTGCCCAGCCTGCGTTGCCGTGCCTTAGCCTTGTTTCCGGTTCCCGTGCCGTTCCTTCCGTTACCCTTGCCTTTCCTTGCTTTTCCTTGCCTTCCTTACCTTCCGTTACTCTTTGCTAGCCTTCCGTGCATTGCCTAGCCTTGCGTTGTCATGCCTTAGCCTTGCCTCGCCTGACCGTGCTTTCCCATGCGTTACCCTTTCCTTGCCTTGCCGTGCATTGCCTAGCGTGCGTTGTCGTGCCTTAGCCTTGTTTCCCCTTGCCGTGCCGTTCCTTCCGTTACACTTGCCTTTCCTTGCTTTCCCTTGCCTTCCTTACCTTCCGTTACTCTTTGCTTGCCTTCCGTGCATTGCCTAGCCTTGCGTTGTCGTGCCTTAACATTGCCTCGCCTGACCGTGCTTTCCCATGCGTTACCCTTTCCTTGCCTTGCCGTTCATTGCCTAGCGTTCGGTGTCGTGCCTTAGACTTGTTCCCCCTTGCCGTGCCGTTCCTTCCGTTACCCTTGCCTTCCCTTGCTTTTCCTTGCGTTGCTTACCTTCCGTTACTCTTTGCTTGCCTTCCCTGAATTGCCTAGCCTTGCGTTGTCGTGCCTTTGCCTTATCTCGACTGACCTTGCCTTCCTTTGCTTTAAGCTTTCCTTGCATTGTCGTGCATTGCCTAGCCTTGCGTTTTCGTGCATTAGCCTTGCCTAGCCTCACCGTGCCTTGCCTTGCGTTACCCTTTGCTTGCCTTGCCGTGCATTGCCTAGCCGTGCGTTGTCGTGCCTTAGCCTTGTTTCCCCTTGCCGTGCCGTTCCTTCCGTTACCCTTGCCTTCCCTTTCTTTCCCTTGCCTTCCTTGCGTTCCGTTACTCTTTGCTTGCTTACCGTGCATTGCCTAGCCTTGCGTTGTCGTGCCTTAGCCTTGCCTCGCCTGACCGTGCTTTCCCATGCGTTACCCTTTCCTTGCCTTGCCGTGCATTGCCTAGCCTGCGTTGCCGTGCCTTAGCCTTGTTTCCCCTTGCCGTGCCGTTCCTTCCGTTACCCTTGCCTTTCCTTGCTTTTCCTTGCCTTCCTTACCTTCCGTTACTCTTTGCTTGCCTTCCCTGAATTGCCTAGCCTAGCGTTGTCGTGCCTTAGCCTTATCTCGCCTGACCTTGCCTTCCTTTGCTTTAAGCTTTCCTTGCATTGTCGTGCATCGCCTAGCCTTGCGTTTTCGTGCATTAGCCTTGCCTGGACTCACCGTGCCTTTCCTTGCGTTACCCTTTGCTTGCCTTGCCGTGCATTGCCTAGCCGTGCGTTGTCGTGCCTTAGCCTTGTTTCCCCTTGCCGTGCCGTTCCTTCCGTTACACTTGCCTTTCTTTGCTTTCCCTTTCCTTCCTTACCTTCCGTTACTCTTTGCTTGCCTTCCGTGCATTGCCTAGCCTTGGGTTGTCGTGCCTTAGCCTTGCCTCGCCTGACAGTGCTTTCCCATGCGTTACCCTTTCCTTGCCTTGCCGTGCATTGCCTAGCGTGCGTTGTCGTGCCTTAGCCTTGTTTCCCCTTGCCGTGCCGTTCCTTCCGTTACCATTGCTTTTCCTTGCTTTCCCTTGCCTTCCTTACCTTCCGTTACTCTTTGCTTGCCTTCCGTGCATTGCCTAGCCTTGCGTTGTCGTGCCTTAGCCTTATCTCGCCTGACCGTGCCTTCCTTTGCTTTAAGCTTTCCTTGCATTGTCGTGCATTGCCTAGCCTTGCGTTGTCGTGCATTAACCTTGCCTAGCCTCACCGTGCCTTGCCTTGCGTTACCCTTTCCTTGCCTTGCCGTGCATTTCCTAGCCGTGTGTTGTTGTGCCTTAGACTTGTTAACCCTTACCGTGCCGTTCCTTCCGTTACCCTTGCCTTCCCTTGCTTTCCCTTTCCTTCCTTGCATTCCGTTACTCCTTGCTTGCTTTCCGGGAATTGCCTAGCCTTGCACTGGCTTTCCTTAGCCTTGTTTCCCCTTGCCGTTGCGTGCCTTTTGTTACACTTGCCTTGCCTGGCTTTGCCTTGCCTTCCTTTCCTTGCGTTACTCTTTCCTTGCCTTGCCGTGCATTGCCTAGCCCTGCGTTGTCGTGCCTTAGCCTTGTTACCCCTTGCCGTGCCGTTCCTTCCGTTACCCTTGCCTTTCCTTGCTTTCCCTTGCCTTCCTTGCGTTCCGTTACTCTTTGCTTGCTTTCCGTCCATTGCCTAGCCTTGCGTTGTCGTGCCTTACCCTTATCTCGCCTGACCGTGCCTTCCTTTGCTTTAAGCTTTCCTTGCATTGTCGTGCATTGCCTAGCCTTGCGTTGTCGTGCATTAGCCTTGCCTAGCCTCACCGTGCCTTGCCTTGCGTTACCCTTTCCTTGCCTTGCCGTGCATTGCCTAGCCGTGCGTTGTCGTGCCTTAGCCTTGATTCCCCTTGCCGTGGCGTGCCTTTTGTTACACTTGCCTTGCCTGGCTTTGCCTTGCCTTCCTTTCCTTCCGTTACTCTTTCCTTGCCTTGCCGTACATTGCCTAGCCTTGCATTGTCGTGCCTTATCCTTGCCTCACCTTACCGTGCATTCCCCTGCTTTACCCTTTCCTTGCCTTGCCGTGCATTGCCTAGCCTTGCGTTGTCGTGCCTTAGCGTTGCCTCGCCTGACCGTGCTTTCAAATGCGTTACCCTTTCCTTGCCTTGCCGTTTATTGCCTAGCGTTCGGTGTCGTGCCTTAGACTTGTTTCCCCTTGCCGTGCCGTTCCTTCCGTTACCCTGACCTTTCCTTCCTTTTCCTTGCCTTGCTTACCTTCCGTTACTCTTTGCTTGCCTTCCCTGAATTGCCTAGCCTTGCGTTGTCGTGCCTTTGCCTTATCTCGCCTGACCTTGCCTTCCTTTGCTTTAAGCTTTCCTTGCATTGTCGTGCATTGCCTAGCCTTGCGTTTTCGTGCATTAGCCTTTCCTAGCCTCACCGTGCCTTGCCTTGCGTTACCCTTTGCTTGCCTTGCGGTGCATTGCCTAGCCGTGCGTTGTCGTGCCTTAGGCTTGTTTCCCCTTGCCGTGCAGTTCCTTCCGTTACACTTGCCTTTCTTTGCTTTCCCTTGCCTTCCTTACCTTCCGTTACTCTTCGCTTGCCTTCCGTGCATTGCCTAGCCTTGCGTTGTCGTGCCTTAGCCTTGCCTCGCCTGAACGTGCTTTCCCATGCGTTACCCTTTCCTTGCCTTGCCGTGCATTGCTCAGCCTGCGTTGCCGTGCCTTAGCCTTGTTTCCGCTTCCCGTGCCGTTTCTTCCGTTACCCTTGCCCTTCCTTCCTTTTCCTTGCCTTGCTTACCTTCCGTTACTCTTTGCTTGCCTTCCCTGCATTGCCTAGCCTTGCGTTGTCGTGCCTTAGCCTTATCTCGCCTGACCGTGCCTTCCTTTGCTTTAAGCTTTCCTTGCATTGTCGTGCATTGCCTAGCCTTGCGTTGTCCTGCATTAGCCTTGCCTAGCCTCACCGTGCCTTGCCTTGCGTTACCCTTTCCTTGCCTTGCCGTGCATTGCCTAGCCCTGCGTTGTCGTGGCTTAGCCTTGTTACCCCTTGCCGTGCCGTTCCTTCCGTTACCCTTGCCTTTCCTTGCTTTCCCTTCCCTTCCTTGCGTTCCGTTACTCTTTGCTTGCTTTCCGTGCATTGCCTAGCCTTGCATTGTCATGCCTTAGCCTTGCCTAGCCTCACCGTGCCTTGCCTTGCGTTACCCTTTCCTTGCCTTGCCGTGCATTGCCTAGCCGTGCGTTGTCGTGCCTTAGCCTTGATTCCCCTTGCCGTGGCGTGCCTTTTGTTACACTTGCCTTGCCTGGCTTTGCCTTGCCTTCCTTTCCTTCCGTTACTCTTTCCTTGCCTTGCCGTGCATTGCCTAGCCTTGCATTGTCGTGCCTTATCCTTGCCTCACCTTACCGTGCTTTCCCCTGCGTTACACTTTCCTTGCGTTGCCGTGCATTGCCTAGCCTTGCGTTGTCGTGCCTTAGCGTTGCCTCGCCTGACCGTGCTTTCAAATGCGTTACTCTTTCCTTGCCTTGCCGTTCATTGCGTAGCGTTCGGTGTCGTTCCTTACACTTGTTTCCCCTTGCCGTGCCGTTCCTTCCGTTACCCTAGCCTTTCCTTCCTTTTCCTTGCCTTGCTTGCCTTCCGTTACTCTTTGCTTGCCTTCCCTGCATTGCCTAGCCTTGCGTTGTCGTGCCTTTGCCTTATCTCGCCTGACCTTGCCTTCCTTTGCTTTAAGCTTTCCTTGCATTGTCGTGCATTGCCTAGCCTTGCGTTTTCGTGCATTAGCCTTGCCTAGCCTCACCGTGCCTTGCCTTGCGTTACCCTTTGCTTGCCTTGCCGTGCATTGCCTAGCCGTGCGTTGTCGTGCCTTAGCCTTGTTTCCCCTTGCCGTGCAGTTCCTTCCGTTACACTCGCCTTTCTTTGCTTTCCCTTGCCTTCCTTAACTTCCGTTACTCTTTGCTTACCTTCCGTGCATTGCCTAGCCTTGCGTTGTCGTGCCTTAGCCTTGCCTCCCCTGACCGTTCTTTCCCATGCGTTACCGTTTCCTTCCCTTGCCGTGCATTGCCTAGCGTGCGTTGTCTTCCCTTAGACTTGTTTCCCCTTGCCATGCCGTTCCTTCCGTTACCATTGCCTTTCCTTGCTTTCCTTTGCCTTCCTTACCTTCCGTTACTCTTTCCTTGCCTTCCCTGCATTGCCTAGCCTTGCGTTGTCGTGCCTTTGCCTTATCTCTTCTCACCGTGCCTTCCTCTGCTTTAAGCTTTACTTGCATTGTCGTGCATTCCCTAGCCTTGCGTTGTCGTGCATTAGCCTTGCCTAGCCTCACCGTGCCTTGCCTTGCGTTACCCTTTCCTTGCCTTGCCGTGCATTGCCTAGCCCTGCGTTGCCGTGCCTTAGCCTTGTTACCCCTTGCCGTGCCGTTCCTTCCGTTACCCTTGCCTTCCCTTGCTTTCCTTTGCCTTCCTTGCGTTCCGTTACTCTTTGCTTGCTTTCCGTGCATTGCCTAGCCTTGCGTTGTCATGCCTTAGCCTTGCATCGCCTGACCGTGCTTTCCCATGCGTTACCCTTTCCTTGCTTGTTGTGCATTGCCTAGCCGTGCGTTGTCGTGCCTTAGCCTTGTTTCCCCTTGCTGTGCCGTTCCTTCCGTTACACTTGCCTTTCCTTCCTTTCCCTTGCCTTCCTTACCTTCCGTTACTCTTTGCTTCCCTTCCGTGCATTGCCTAGCCTTGGGTTGGCTTTCCTTAGCCTTGTCTCGCCTGACCGTGCTTTCCCATGCGTTACCATTTCCTTGCCTTGCCGTGCATTGCCTAGCGTGCGAAGTCTGCCTTAGCCTTATCTCGCCTGACCGTGCCTTCCTTTGCTTTAAGCTTTACTTGCATTGTCGTGCATTGCCTAGCCTTGCGTTGTCGTGCATTAGCCTTGCCTAGCCTCACCGTGCCTTGCCTTGCGTTACCCTTTCCTTGCCTTGCCATGCATTTCCTAGCCGTGTGTTGTCGTGCCTTACCCTTATTTCCCCTTGCCGTTGCGTGCCTTTTGTTACACTTGCCTTGCCTGGCTTTGCCTTGCCTTCCTTTCCTTCCGTTGCTCTTTCCTTGCCTTGCCGTCCATTGCCTAGCCCTGCGTTGTCGTGCCTTAGCCTTGTTACCCCTTGCCGTGCCGTTCCTTCGGTTACCCTTGCCTTCCCTTGCTTTCCCTTGCCTTCCTTGCGTTCCGTTACTCTTTGCTTGCTTTCCGTGCATGGATTAGCCTTGCGTTGTCATGCCTTAGGCTTGCCTCGCCTGACCGTGCTTTCCCATGCGTTACCCTTTCCTTGCCTTGACGTTCATTGCCTAGCGTTCGGTGTCGTGCCTTAGCCTTGTTTCCCCTTGCCGTGCAGTTCCTTCCGTTACACTTGCCTTTCTTTGCTTTCCCTTGCCTTCCTTACCTTTCGTTACTCTTTGCTTGCCTTCCGTGCATTGCCTAGCCTTGCGATGTCGTGCCTTAGCCTTGCCTCGCCTGAACTTGCTTTCCCATGCGTTACCCTTTCCTTGCCTTGCCGTGCATTGCCCAGCCTGCGTTGCCGTGCCTTAGCCTTGTTTCCGGTTCCCGTGCCGTTCCTTCCGTTACCCTTGCCTTTCCTTGCTTTTCCTTGCCTTCCTTACCTTCCGTTACTCTTTGCTTGCCTTCCGTGCATTGCCTAGCCTTGGGTTGTCGTGCCTTAGCCTTGCCTCGCCTGACAGTGCTTTCCCATGCGTTACCCTTTCCTTGCCTTGCCGTGCATTGCCTAGCGTGCGTTGTCGTGCCTTACCCTTGTTTCCGGTTCCCGTGCCGTTCCTTCCGTTACCATTGCCTTTCCTTGCTTTCCCTTGCCTTCCTTACCTTCCGTTACTCTTTCCTTGCCTTCCGTGCATTGCCTAGCCTTGCGTTGTCGTGCCTTAGCCTTATCTCGCCTGACCGTGCCTTCCTTTGCTTTAAGCTTTCCTTGCATTGTCGTGCATTGCCTAGCCTTGCGTTTTCGTGCATTATCCTTGCCTAGCCTCACCGTGCCTTTCCTTGCGCTACCCTTTGCTTGCCTTGCCGTGCATTGCGTAGCCGTGCGTTGTCGTGCCTTAGCCTTGTTTCCCCTTGCCGTGCCGTTCCTTCCGTTACACTTGCCTTTCTTTCCTTTCCCTTTCCTTCCTTACCTTCCGTTACTCTTTGCTTGCCATCCGTGCATTGCCTAGCCTTGGGTTGTCGTGCCTTAGCCTTGCCTCGCCTGACCGTGCTTTCCCATGCGTTACCCTTTCCTTGCCTTGCCGTGCATTGCCTAGCGTGCGTTGTCGTGCCTTAGCCTTGTTTCCCCTTGCCGTGCCGTTCCTTCCGTTACCATTGCCTTTCCTTGCTTTCCCTTGCCTTCCTTACCTTCCGTTACTCTTTGCTTGCCTTCCGTGCATTGCCTAGCCTTGCGTTGTCGTGCCTTAGCCTTATCTCGCCTGACCGTGCCTTCCTTTGCTTTAAGCTTTCCTTGCATTGTCGTGCATTGCCTAGCCTTGCGTTGTCGTGCATTAACCTTGCCTAGCCTCACCGTGCCTTGCCTTGCGTTACCCTTTCCTTGCCTTGCCGTGCATTTCCTAGCCGTGTGTTGTCGTGCCTTAGACTTGTTAACCCTTGCCGTGCGGTTCCTTCTGTTACCCTTGCCTTCCCTTGCTTTCCCTTTCCTTCCTTGCATTCCGTTACTCCTTGCTTGCTTTCCGTGCATTGCCTAGCCTTGCACTGGCTTTCCTTAGCCTTGTTTCCCCTTGCCGTTGCGTGCCTTTTGTTACACTTGCCTTGCCTGGCTTTGCCTTGCCTTCCTTTCCTTGCGTTACTCTTTCCTTGCCTTGCCGTGCATTGCCTAGCCCTGCGTTGTCGTGCCTTAGCCTTGTTACCCCTTGCCGTGCCGTTCCTTCCGTTACCCTTGCCTTTCCTTGCTTTCCCTTGCCTTCCTTGCGTTCCGTTACTCTTTGCTTGCTTTCCCTGCATTGCCTAGCCTTGCGTTGTCATGCCTTAGGCTTGCCTCGCCTGACCGTGCTTTCCCATGCGTTACCATTTCCTTGCCTTGCCGTGCATTGCCTAGCGTGCGTTGTCGTGCCTTAGCCCTGTTTCCCCTTGCCGTGCCGTTCCTTCCGTTACACTTGCCTTTCCTTGCTTTCCCTTGCCTTCCTTACCTTCCGTTACTCTTTGCTTGCCTTCCGTGCATTGCCTAGCCTTGCGTTGTCGTGCCTTACCCTTATCTCGCCTGACCGTGCCTTCCTTTGCTTTAAGCTTTCCTTGCATTGTCGTGCATTGCCTAGCCTTGCGTTGTCGTGCATTAGCCTTGTTTCCCCTTGCCGTGCCGTTCCTTCCGTTACAGTTGCCTTCCCTTGCTTTCCCTTTCCTTCCTTGCATTCCGTTACTCCTTGCTTGCTTTCCGTGCATTGCCTAGCCTTGCGTTGGCTTTCCTTAGCCTTGTTTCCCCTTGCCGTTGCGTGCCTTTTGTTACACTTGCCTTGCCTGGCTTTGCCTTGCCTTCCTTTCCTTGCGTTACTCTTTCCTTGCCTTGCCGTGCATTGCCTAGCCCTGCGTTGTCGTGCCTTAGCCTTGTTACCCCTTGTCGTGCCGTTCCTTCCGTTACCCTTGCCTTTCCTTGCTTTCCCTTGCCTTCCTTGCGTTCCGTTACTCTTTGCTTGCTTTCCGTGCATTGCCTAGCCTTGCGTTGTCATGCCTTAGCCTTGCCTCGCCTGACCGTGCTTTCCCATGCGTTACCCTTTCCTTGCCTTGCCGTGCATTGCCTAGCGTGCGTTGTCGTGCCTTAGCCTTGTTTCCCCTTGCCGTGCCGTTCCTTCCGTTACCATTGCCTTTCCTTGCTTTCCCTTGCCTTCCTTACCTTCCGTTACTCTTTGCTTGCCTTCCGTGCATTGCCAAGCCTTGCGTTGTCGTGCCTTAGCGTTGCCTCCACTGACCGTTCTTTCCCATGCGTTACCCTTTCCTTCCTTTGCCGTGCATTGCCTAGCGTGCGTTGTCGTGCCTTACACTTGTTTCCCCTTGCCGTGCCGTTCCTTCCGTTACCATTGCCTTTCCTTGCTTTCCTTTGCCTTCCTTACCTTCCGTTACTCTTTCCTTGCCTTCCGTGCATTGCCTAGCCTTGCGTTGTCGTGCCTTAGCCTTATCTCTTCTGACCGTGCCTTCCTTTGCTTTAAGCTTTACTTGCATTGTCGTGCATTGCCTAGCCTTGCGTTGTCGTGCATTAGCCTTGCCTAGCCTCACCGTGCCTTGCCTTGCGTTACCCTTAACTTGCCTTGCCGTGCATTTCCTAGCCGTCTATTTTCGTGCCTTAGCCTTGTTTCCCCTTGCCGTTGCGTGCCTTTTGTTACACTTGCCTTGCCTGGCTTTGCCTTGCCTTCCTTTCCTTCCGTTACTCTTTCCTTGCCTTCCCTGCATTGCTTAGCCTTGCGTTGTCGTGCCTTATCCTTGCCTCACCTGACCGTGCCTTCCCCTGCGTTACCCTTTCCTTGCCTTGCCGTGCATTGCCTAGCCCTGCGTTGTCGTGCCTTAGCCTTGTTACCCCTTGCCCTGCCGTTCCTTCCGTTACCCTTGCCTTCCCTTGCTTTCCCTTGCCTTCCTTGCGTTCCGTTACTATTTGCTTGGTTTCCGAGCATTGCCTAGCCTTGCGTTGTCATGCCTTAGCCTTGCCTCGCCTGACCGTGCTTTCCCATGCGTTACCCTTTCCTTGCCTTGCCGTGCATTGCTTAGCGTGCGTTGTCGTGCCTTAGCCTTGTTTCCCCTTGCCGTGCCGTTCCTTCCGTTACAGTTGCCTTCCCTTGCTTTCCCTTTCCTTCCTTGCATTCCGTTACTCCTTGCTTGCTTTCCGTGCATTGCCTAGCCTTGCGTTGGCTTTCCTTAGCCTTGTTTCCCCTTGCCGTTGCGTGCCTTTTGTTACACTTGCCTTGCCTGGCTTTGCCTTGCCTTCCTTTCCTTCCGTTACTCTTTCCTTGCCTTGCCGTGCATTGCCTAGCCTTGCATTGTCGTGCCTTATCCTTGCCTCACCTTACCGTGCATTCCCCTGCGTTACCCTTTCCTTGCCTTGCCGTGCATTGCCTAGCCTTGCGTTGTCGTGCCTTAGCGTTGCCTCGCCTGACCGTGCTTTCAAATGCGTTACCCTTTCCTTGCCTTGCCGTTCATTGCCTAGCGTTCGCTGTCGTGCCTTAGACTTGTTTCCACTTGCCGTGCCGTTCCTTACGTTACCCTGGCCTTTCCTTCCTTTTCCTTGCCTTGCTTACCTTCCGTTACTCTTTGCTTGCCTTCCCTGAATTGCCTAGCCTTGCGTTGTCGTGCCTTTGCCTTATCTCGCCTGACCTTGCCTTCCTTTGCTTTAAGCTTTCCTTGCATTGTCGTGCATTGCCTAGCCTTGCGTTTTCGTGCATTAGCCTTTCCTAGCCTCACCGTGCCTTGCCTTGCGTTACCCTTTGCTTGCCTTGCGGTGCATTGCCTAGCCGTGCGTTGTCGTGCCTTAGCCTTGTTTCCCCTTGCCGTGCAGTTCCTTCCGTTACACTTGCCTTTCTTTGCTTTCCCTTGCCTTCCTTACCTTCTGTTACTCTTCGCTTGCCTTCCGTGCATTGCCTAGCCTTGCGTTGTCGTGCCTTAGCCTTGCCTCGCCTGAACGTGCTTTCCCATGCGTTACCCTTTCCTTTCCTTGCCGTGCATTGCTCAGCCTGCGTTGCCGTGCCTTAGCCTTGTTTCCGCTTCCCGTGCCGTTCCTTCCGTTACCCTTGCCCTTCCTTGCTTTTCCTTGCCTTCCTTACGTTCCGTTACTCTTTGCTTGCCTTCCCTGCATTGCCTAGCCTTGCGTTGTCGTGCCTTAGCCTTATCTCGCCTGACCGTGCCTTCCTTTGCTTTAAGCTTTCCTTGCATTGTCGTGCATTGCCTAGCCTTGCGTTGTCGTGCATTAGCCTTGCCTAGCCTGACCGTGCCTTTCCTTGCGTTACCCTTTGCTTGCCTTGCCGTGCATTGCCTAGCCGTGCGTTGTCGTGCCTTAGCCTTGATTCCCCTTGCCGTGCCGTTCCTTCCGTTACACTTGCCTTTCTTTGCTTTCCCTTGCCTTCCTTACCTTCCGTTACTCTTTGCTAGCCTTCCGTGCATTGCCTAGCCTTGCGTTGTCGTGCCTTAGCCTTCCCTCGCCTGAACGTGCTTTCCCATGCGTTACCCTTTCCTTGCCTTGCCGTGCATTGCCTAGCCTACGTTGCCGTGCCTTAGCCTTGTTTCCCCTTGCCGTGCCGTTCCTTCCGTTACCCTTGCCTTCCCTTGCTTTCCCTTGCCTTCCTTGCGTTCCGTTAGTCTTTGCTTGCTTTCAGTGCATTGCCTAGCACTGCGTTGTCATGCCTTAGCCTTGCCTCGCCTGACCGTGCTTTCCCATGCGTTACCCTTTCCTTGCCTTGCCGTGCATTGCGTAGCGTGCGTTGTCGTGCCTTAGCCTTGTTTCCCCTTGCCGTGCCGTTCCTTCCGTTACCATTGCCTTTCCTTGCTTTCCTTTGCCTTCCTTACCTTCCGTTACTCTTTCCTTGCCTTCCCTGCATTGCCTAGCCTTGCGTTGTCGTGCCTTAGCCTTATCTCTTCTGACCGTGCCTTCCTTTGCTTTAAGCTTTACTTGCATTGTCGTGCATTGCCTAGCCTTGCGTTGTCGTGCATTAGCCTTGCCTAGCCTCACCGTGCCTTGCCTTGCGTTACCCTTTACTTGCCTTGCCGTGCATTTCCTAGCCGTCTGTTGTCGTGCCTTAGCCTTGTTAAACCTTGCCGTTGCGTGCCTTTTGTTACACTTGCCTTGCCTGGCTTTGCCTTGCCTTCCTTTCCTTCCGTTACTCTTTCTTTGCCTTGCCGTGCATTGCCTAGCCTTGCATTGTCGTGCCTTATCCTTGCCTCACCTGACCGTGACTTCCCCTGCGTTACCCTTTCCTTGCCTTGCCGTGCATTGCCTAGCCCTGCGTTGTCGTGCCTTAGCCTTGTTACCCCTTGCCCTGCCGTTCCTTCCGTTACCCTTGCCTTCCCTTGCTTTCCCTTGCCTTCCTTGCGTTCCGTTACTATTTGCTTGCTTTCCGTGCATTGCCTAGCCTTGCGTTGTCATGCCTTAGCCTTGCCTCGCCTGACCGTGCTTTCCCATGCGTTACCCTTTCCTTGCCTTGCCGTGCATTTCCTAGCGTGCGTTGTCGTGCCTTAGCCTTGTTTCCCCTTGCCGTGCTGTTCCTTCCGTTACAGTTGCCTTTCCTTGCTTTCCCTTGCCTTCCTTATCTTCCGTTACTCTTTGCTTGCCTTCCGTGCATTGCCTAGCCTTGCGTTGTCGTGCCTTAGCCTTGCCTCGCCTGACCGTGCTTTCCCATGCGTTACCCTTTCCTTGCCTTGCCGTTCATTGCCTAGCGTTCGGTGTCGTGCCTTAGACTTGTTCCCCCTTGCCGTGCCGTTCCTTCCGTTACCCTTGCCTTCCCTTGCTTTCCCTTTCCTTCCTTGCATTCCGTTACTCCTTGCTTGCTTTCCGTGCATTGCCTAGCCTTGCGTTGGCTTTCCTTAGCCTTGTTTCCCCTTGCCGTTGCGTGCCTTTTGTTACACTTGCCTTGCCTGGCTTTGCCTTGCCTTCCTTTTCTTGCGTTACTCTTTCCTTGCCTTGCCGTGCATTGCCTAGCCCTGCGTTGTCGTGCCTTAGCCTTGTTACCCCTTGTCGTGCCGTTCCTTCCGTTACCCTTGCCTTTCCTTGCTTTCCCTTGCCTTCCTTACCTTCCGTTACTCTTTGCTTGCCTTCCGTGCATTGCCTAGCGCTGCGTTGTCGTGCCTTAGCCTTATCTCGCCTGACCGTGCCTTCCTTTGCTTTAAGCTTTCCTTTTATTGTCGTGCATTGCCTAGCCTTGCGTTGTCGTGCATTAGCCTTGCCTAGCCTCACCGTGCCTTGCCTTGCGTTACCCTTTCCTTGCCTTGCCGTGCATTGCCTAGCCGTGCGTTGTCGTGCCTTAGCCTTGATTCCCCTTGCCGTGGCGTGCCTTTTGTTACACTTGCCTTGCCTGGCTTTGCCTTGCCTTCCTTTCCTTCCGTTACTCTTTCCTTGGCTTGCCGTGCATTGCCTAGCCTTGCATTGTCGTGCCTTATCCTTGCCTCACCTTACCGTGCATTCCCCTGCGTTACACTTTCCTTGCCTTGCCTTGCATTGCCTAGCCTTGCGTTGTCGTGCCTTAGCGTTGCCTCGTCTGACCGTGCTTTCAAATGCGTTACCCTTTCCTTGCCTTGCCGTTCATTGCCTAGCGTTCGCTGTCGTGCCTTAGACTTGTTTCCCCTTGCCGTGCCGTTCCTTACGTTACCCTGGCCTTTCCTTCCTTTTCCTTGCCTTGCTTACCTTCCGTTACTCTTTGCTTGCCTTCCCTGAATTGCCTAGCCTTGCGTTGTCGTGCCTTTGCCTTATCTCGCCTGACCTTGCCTTCCTTTGCTTTAAGATTTCCTTGCATTGTCGTGCATTGCCTAGCCTTGCGTTTTCGTGCATTAGCCTTTCCTAGCCCCACCGTGCCTTGCCTTGCGTTACCCTTTGCTTGCCTTGCGGTGCATTGCCTAGCCGTGCGTTGTCGTGCCTTAGCCTTGTTTCCCCTTGCCGTGCAGTTCCTTCCGTTACACTTGCCTTTCTTTGCTTTCCCTTGCATTCCTTACCTTCCGTTACTCTTCGCTTGCCTTCCGTACATTGCCTAGCCTTGCGTTGTCGTGCCTTAGCCTTGCCTCGCCTGAACGTGCTTTCCCATGCGTTACCCTTTCCTTGCCTTGCCGTGCATTGCTCAGCCTGCGTTGCCGTGCCTTAGCCTTGTTTCCGCTTCCCGTGCCGTTCCTTCCGTTACCCTTGCCCTTCCTTGCTTTTCCTTGCCTTCCTTACGTTCCGTTACTCTTTGCTTGCCTTCCCTGCATTGCTTAGCCTTGCGTTGTCGTGCCTTAGCCTTGCCTCGCCTGAAGGTGCTTTCCCATGCGTTACCCTTTCCTTGCCTTGCCGTGCATTGCCCAGCCTTGCATTTTCGTGCCTTATCCTTGCCTCAGCTGACCGTGCCTTTCCTTGCGTTACCCTTTCCTTGCCTTGCCGTGCATTTCCTAGCCGTGTGTTGTCGTGCCTTAGCCTTGTTACCCCTTGCCGTGCCGTTCCTTCCGTTACCCTTGCCTTCCCTTGCTTTCCCTTTCCTTCCTTGCATTCCGTTAATCCTTGCTTGCTTACAGTGCATTGCCTAGGCTTGCGTTGGCTTTCCTTAGCCTTGCCTCGCCTGACCGTGCTTTCCCATGCGTTACCCTTTCCTTGCCTTGCCGTGCATTGCCTAGCGTGCGTTGCCGTGCCTTAGCCTTGTTTCCCCTTGCCGTGCCGTTCCTTCCGTTACACTAGCCTTTCTTTGCTTTCCCTTGCCTTCCTTACCTTCCGTTACTCTTTGCTTGCCTTCCGTGCATTGCGAAGCCTTGCGTTGTCGTGCCTTAGCCTTGCCTCCCCTGACCGTTCTTTCCCATGCGTTACCCTTTCCTTCCCTTGCCGTCCATTGCCTAGCGTGCGTTGTCGTGCCTTACACTTGTTTCCCCTTGCCGTGCCGTTCCTTCCGTTACCATTGCCTTTCCTTGCTTTCCTTTGCCTTCCTTACCTTCCGTTACTCTTTCCTTGCCTTCCGTGCATTGCCTAGCCTTGCGTTGTCGTGCCTTAGCCTTATCTCTTCTGACCGTGCCTTCCTTTGCTTTAAGCTTTACTTGCATTGTCGTGCATTGCCTAGCCTTGCGTTGTCGTGCATTAGCCTTGCCTAGCCTCACCGTGCCTTGCCTTGCGTTACCCTTAACTTGCCTTGCCGTGCATTTCCTAGCCGTCTATTTTCGTGCCTTAGCCTTGTTTCCCCTTGCCGTTGCGTGCCTTTTGTTACACTTGCCTTGCCTGGCTTTGCCTTGCCTTCCTTTCCTTCCGTTACTCTTTCCTTGCCTTGCCGTGCATTGCCTAGCCTTGCATTGTCGTGCCTTATCCTTGCCTCACCTGACCGTGCCTTCCCCTGCGTTACCCTTTCCTTGCCTTGCCGTGCATTGCCTAGCCCTGCGTTGTCGTGCCTTAGCCTTGTTACCCCTTGCCCTGCCGTTCCTTCCGTTACCCTTGCCTTCCCTTGCTTTCCCTTGCCTTCCTTGCGTTCCGTTACTATTTGCTTGCTTTCCGAGCATTGCCTAGCCTTGCGTTGTCATGCCTTAGCCTTGCCTCGCCTGACCGTGCTTTCCCATGCGTTACCCTTTCCTTGCCTTGCCGTGCATTGCTTAGCGTGCGTTGTCGTGCCTTAGCCTTGTTTCCCCTTGCCGTGCCGTTCCTTCCGTTACAGTTGCCTTCCCTTGCTTTCCCTTTCCTTCCTTGCATTCCGTTACTCCTTGCTTGCTTTCCGTGCATTGCCTAGCCTTGCGTTGGCTTTCCTTAGCCTTGTTTCCCCTTGCCGTTGCGTGCCTTTTGTTACACTTGCCTTGCCTGGCTTTGCCTTGCCTCCTTTCCTTCCGTTACTCTTTCCTTGCCTTGCCGTGCATTGCCTAGCCTTGCATTGTCGTGCCTTATCCTTGCCTCACCTTACCGTGCATTCCCCTGCGTTACCCTTTCCTTGCCTTGCCGTGCATTGCCTAGCCTTGCGTTGTCGTGCCTTAGCGTTGCCTCGCCTGACCGTGCTTTCAAATGCGTTACCCTTTCCTTGACTTGCCGTTCATTGCCTAGCGTTCGGTGTCGTGCCTTAGACTTGTTTCCCCTTGCCCTGCCGTTCCTTACGTTACCCTGGCCTTTCCTTCCTTTTCCTTGCCTTGCTTACCTTCCGTTACTCTTTGCTTGCCTTCCCTGAATTGCCTAGCCTTGCGTTGTCGTGCCTTTGCCTTATCTCGCCTGACCTTGCCTTCCTTTGCTTTAAGCTTTCCTTGCATTGTCGTGCATTGCCTAGCCTTGCGTTTTCGTGCATTAGCCTTTCCTAGCCTCACCGTGCCTTGCCTTGCGTTACCCTTTGCTTGCCTTGCGGTGCATTGCCTAGCCGTGCGTTGTCGTGCCTTAGCCTTGTTTCCCCTTTCCGTGCAGTTCCTTCCGTTACACTTGCCTTTCTTTGCTTTCCCTTGCCTTCCTTACCTTCTGTTACTCTTCGCTTGCCTTCCGTGCATTGCCTAGCCTTGCGTTGTCGTGCCTTAGCCTTGCCTCGCCTGAACGTGCTTTCCCTTGCGTTACCCTTTCCTTGCCTTGCCGTGCATTGCTCAGCCTGCGTTGCCCTGCCTTAGCCTTGTTTCCGCTTCCCGTGCCGTTCCTTCCGTTACCCTTGCCCTTCCTTGCTTTTCCTTGCCTTCCTTACGTTCCGTTACTCTTTGCTTGCCTTCCCTGCATTGCCTAGCCTTGCGTTGTCGTGCCTTAGCCTTATCTCGCCTGACCGTGCCTTCCTTTGCTTTAAGCTTTCCTTGCATTGTCGTGCATTGCCTAGCCTTGCGTTGTCGTGCATTAGCCTTGCCTAGCCTCACCGTGCCTTTCCTTGCGTTACCCTTTGCTTGCCTTGCCGTGCATTGCCTAGCCGTGCGTTGTCGTGCCTTAGCCTTGATTCCCCTTGCCGTGCCGTTCCTTCCGTTACACTTGCCTTTCTTTGCTTTCCCTTGCCTTCCTTACCTTCCGTTACTCTTTGCTAGCCTTCCGTGCTTTGCCTAGCCTTGCGTTGTCGTGCCTTAGCCTTCCCTCGCCTGACCGTGCTTTCCCATGCGTTACCCTTTCCTTGCCTTGCCGTGCATTGCCTAGCGTGCGTTGTCGTGCCTTAGCCTTGTTACCCCTTGCCCTGCCGTTCCTTCCGTTACCCTTGCCTTCCCTTGCTTTCCCTTGCCTTCCTTGCGTTCCTTTACTATTTGCTTGCTTTCCGTGCATTGCCTAGCCTTGCGTTGTCATGCCTTAGCCTTGCCTCGCCTGACCGTGCTTTCCCATGCGTTACCCTTTCCTTGCCTTGCCGTGCATTGCCTAGCGTGCGTTGTCGTGCCTTAGCCTTGTTTCCCCTTGCCGTGCCGTTCCTTCCGTTACAGTTGCCTTTCCTTGCTTTCCCTTGCCTTCCTTACCTTCCGTTACTCTTTGCTTGCCTTCCGTGCATTGCCTAGCCTTGCGTTGTCGTGCCTTAGCCTTGCCTCGCCTGACCGTGCTTTCCCATGCGTTACCCTTTCCTTGCCTTCCCGTTTATTGCCTAGCGTTCGGTGTCGTGCCTTAGACTTGTTCCCCCTTGCCGTGCCGTTCCTTCCGTTACCCTTGCCTTCCCTTGCTTTCCCTTTCCTTCCTTGCATTCCGTTACTCCTTGCTTGCTTTCCGTGCATTGCCTAGCCTTGCGTTGGCTTTCCTTAGCCTTGTTTCCCCTTGCCGTTGCGTGCCTTTTGTTACACTTGCCTTGCCTGGCTTTGCCTTGCCTTCCTTTCCTTGCGTTACTCTTTCCTTGCCTTGCCGTGCATTGCCTAGCCCTGCGTTGTCGTGCCTTAGCCTTGTTACCCCTTGTCGTGCCGTTCCTTCCGTTACCCTTGCCTTTCCTTGCTTTCCCTTGCCTTCCTTACCTTCCGTTACTCTTTGCTTGCCTTCCGTGCATTGCCTAGCCCTGCGTTGTCGTGCCTTAGCCTTATCTCGCCTGACCGTGCCTTCCTTTGCTTTAAGCTTTCCTTTTATTGTCGTGCATTGCCTAGCCTTGCGTTGTCGTGCATTAGCCTTGCCTAGCCTCACCGTGCCTTGCCTTGCGTTACCCTTTCCTTGCCTTGCCGTGCATTGCCTAGCCGTGCGTTGTCGTGCCTTAGCCTTGATTCCCCTTGCCGTGGCGTGCCTTTTGTTACACTTGCCTTGCCTGGTTTTGCCTTGCCTTCCTTTCCTTCCGTTACTCTTTCCTTGCCTTGCCGTGCATTGCCTAGCCTTGCATTGTCGTGCCTTATCCTTGCCTCACCTTACCGTGCATTCCCCTGCGTTACACTTTCCTTGCCTTGCCGTGCATTGCCTAGCCTTGCGTTGTCGTGCCTTAGCGTTGCCTCGCCTGACCGTGCTTTCAAATGCGTTACCCTTTCCTTGCCTTGCCGTTCATTGCCTAGCGTTCGGTGTCGTGCCTTAGACTTGTTTCCCCTTGCCGTGCCGTTCCTTACGTTACCCTGGCCTTTCCTTCCTTTTCCTTGCCTTGCTTACCTTCCGTTACTCTTTGCTTGCCTTCCCTGAATTGCCTAGCCTTGCGTTGTCGTGCCTTTGCCTTATCTCGCCTGACCTTGCCTTCCTTTGCTTTAAGCTTTCCTTGCATTGTCGTGCATTGCCTAGCCTTGCGTTTTCGTGCATTAGCCTTTCCTAGCCCCACCGTGCCTTGCCTTGCGTTACCCTTTGCTTGCCTTGCGGTGCATTGCCTAGCCGTGCGTTGTCGTGCCTTAGCCTTGTTTCCCCTTGCCGTGCAGTTCCTTCCGTTACACTTGCCTTTCTTTGCTTTCCCTTGCATTCCTTACCTTCCGTTACTCTTCGCTTGCCTTCCGTACATTGCCTAGCCTTGCGTTGTCGTGCCTTAGCCTTGCCTCGCCTGAACGTGCTTTCCCATGCGTTACCCTTTCCTTGCCTTGCCGTGCATTGCTCAGCCTGCGTTGCCGTGCCTTAGCCTTGTTTCCGCTTCCCGTGCCGTTCCTTCCGTTACCCTTGCCCTTCCTTGCTTTTCCTTGCCTTCCTTACGTTCCGTTACTCTTTGCTTGCCTTCCCTGCATTGCCTAGCCTTGCGTTGTCGTGCCTTAGCCTTATCTCGCCTGACCGTGCCTTCCTTTGCTTTAAGCTTTCCTTGCATTGTCGTGCATTGCCTAGCCTTGCGTTGTCGTGCATTAGCCTTGCCTAGCCTCACCGTGCCTTGCCTTGCGTTACCCTTTACTTGCCTTGTCGTGCATTTCCTAGCCGTCTGTTGTCGTGCCTTAGCCTTGTTTCCCCTTGCCGTTGCGTGCCTTTTGTTACACTTGCCTTGCCTGGCTTTGCCTTGCCTTCCTTTCCTTCCGTTACTCTTTCCTTGCCTTGCCGTGCATTGCCTAGCCTTGCATTGTCGTGCCTTATCCTTGCCTCACCTGACCGTGCTTTCCCATGCGTTACCCTTTCCTTGCCTTGTTGTGCATTGCCTAGCCGTGCGTTGTCGTGCCTTAGCCTTGTTTCCCCTTGCCGTGCCGTTCCTTCCGTTACACTTGCCTTTCCTTCCTTTTCCTTGCCTTGCTTACCTTCCGTTACTCTTTGCTTGCCTTCCCTGAATTTCCTAGCCTTGCCTTGTCGTGCCTTAGCCTTATCTCGCCTGACATTGCCTTCCTTTGCTTTAAGTTTCCTTGCATTGTCGTGCATCGCCTAGCCTTGCGTTTTCGTACATTAGCCTTGCCTAGCCTCACCGTGCCTTTCCTTGCGTTACCCTTTGCTTGCCTTGCCGTGCATTGCCTAGCCGTGCGTTGTCGTGCCTTAGCCTTGTTTCCCATTGCCGTGCCGTTCCTTCCGTTACACTTGCCTTTCTTTGCTTTCCCTTGCCTTCCTTACCTTCCGTTACTCTTTGCTAGCCTTCCGTGCATTGCCTAGCCTTGCGTTGTCGTGCCTTAGCCTTGCCTCGCCTGAACGTGCTTTCCCATGCGTTACCCTTTCCTTGCCTTGCCGTGCATTGCCTAGCCTACGTTGCCGTGCCTTAGCCTTGTTTCCCCTTGCCGTGCCGTTCCTTCCATTACCCTTGCCTTCCCTTGCTTTCCCTTGCCTTCCTTGCGTTCCGTTACTCTTTGCTTGCTTTCCGTGCATTGCCTAGCCTTGCGTTGTCATGCCTTAGCCTTGCCTCGCCTGACCGTGCTTTCCCATGCGTTACCCTTTCCTTGCCTTGCCGTGCATTGCCTAGCGTGCGTTGTCGTGCCTTAGCCTTGTTTCCCCTTGCCGTGCCGTTCCTTCCGTTACCATTGCCTTTCCTTGCTTTCCCTTGCCTTCCTTACCTTCCGTTACTCTTTGCTTGCCTTCCGTGCATTACCAAGCCTTGCGTTGTCGTGCCTTAGCGTTGCCTCCCCTGACCATTCTTTCCCATGCGTTACCCTTTCCTTCCCTTGCCGTGCATTGCCTAGCGTGCGTTGTCGTGCCTTAGACTTGTTTCCCCTTGCCGTGCCGTTCCTTCCGTTACCATTGCCTTTCCTTGCTTTCCTTTGCCTTCCTTACCTTCCGTTACTCTTTCCTTGCCTTCCCTGCATTGCCTAGCCTTGCGTTGTCGTGCCTTAGCCTTATCTCGTCTGGCCGTGCCTTCCTTTGCTTTAAGCTTTACTTGCATTGTCGTGCATTGCCTAGCCTTGCGTTGTCGTGCATTAGCCTTGCCTAGCCTCACCGTGCCTTGCCTTGCGTTACCCTTTACTTGCCTTGCCGTGCATTTCCTAGCCGTCTGTTGTCGTGCCTTAGCCTTGTTTCCCCTTGCCGTTGCGTGCCTTTTGTTACACTTGCCTTGCCTGGCTTTGCCTTGCCTTCCTTTCCTTCCGTTACTCTTTCCTTGCCTTGCCGTGCATTGCCTAGCCTTGCATTGTCGTTCCTTATCCTTGCCTCACCTGACCGTGCCTTCCCCTGCGTTACCGTTTCCTTGCCTTGCCGTGCATTGCTTAGCCGTGCGTTGTCGTGCCTTAGCCTTGTTTCCCCTTGCCGTGCCGTTCCTTCCGTTACCCTTGCCTTCCCTTGCTTTCCCTTGCCTTCCTTGCGTTCCGTTACTCTTTGCTTGCTTTCCGTGCATTGCCTAGCCTGCGTTGTCGTGCCTTAGCCTTGCCTCGCCTGACCGTGCATTCCCATGCGTTACCCTTTCCTTGCCTTGCCGTGCATTGCCTGTCGTGCGTTGTCGTGCCTTAGCCTTGTTTCCCCTTGCCGTGCCGTTCCTTCCGTTACCATTGCCTTTCCTTGCTTTCCCTTGCATTCCTTACCTTCCGTTACTCTTTGCTTGCCTTCCGTGCATTGCCTAGCCTTGCGTTGTCGTGCCTTAGCCTTATCTCGCCTGACCGTGCCTTCCTTTGCTTTAAACTTTCCTTGCATTGTCGTGCATTGCCTAGCCTTGCGTTTTCGTGCATTAGCCTTGCCTAGCCTCACCGTGCCTTTCCTTGCGTTACCCTTTGCTTGCCTTGCCGTGCATTGCCTAGCCGTGCGTTGTCGTGCCTTAGCCTTGTTTCCCCTTGCCGTGCCGTTCCTTCCGTTACACTTGCCTTTCTTTGCTTTCCCTTTCCTTCCTTACCTTCCGTTACTCTTTGCTTGCCTTCCGTGCATTGCCTAGCCTTGAGTTGTCGTGCCTTAGCCTTGCCTCGCCTGACCGTGCTTTCGCATGCGTTACCCTTTCCTTGCCTTGCCGTGCATTGCCTAGCGTGCGTTGTCGTGCCTTAGCCTTGTTTCCCCTTGCCGTGCCGTTCCTTCCGTTACCATTGCCTTTCCTTGCTTTCCCTTGACTTCCTTACCTTCCGTTACTCTTTGCTTGCCTTCAGTGCATTGCCTAGCCTTGCGTTGTCGTGCCTTAGCCTTATCTCGCCTGACCGTGCCTTCCTTTGCTTTAAGCTTTCCTTGCATTTTCGTGCATTGCCTAGCCTTACGTTGTCGTGCATTAACCTTGCCTAGCCTCAGCGAGCCTTGCCTTGCGTTACCCTTTCCTTGCCTTGCCGTGCATTTCCTAGCCGTGTGTTGTCGTGCCTTAGCCTTGTTAACCCTTGCCGTGCCGTTCCTTCCGTTACCCTTGCCTTCCCTTGCATTCTCTTTCCTTCCTTGCATTCCGTTACTCCTTGCTTGCTTTCCGTGCATTGCCTAGCCTTGCGTTGGCTTTCCTTAGCCTTGTTTCCCCTTGCCGTTGCGTGCCTTTTGTTACACTTGCCTTGAGTGGCTTTGCCTTGCCTTCCTTTCCTTGCGTTACTCTTTCCTTGCCTTGCCGTGCATTGCCTAGCCCTGCGTTGTCGTGCCTTAGCCTTGTTACCCCTTGCCGTGCCGTTCCTTGGGTTACCCTTGCCTTTCCTTGCTTTCCCTTGCCTTCCTTACGTTCCGTTACTCTTTGCTTGCTTTCCGTGCATTGCCTAGCCTTGCGTTGTCATGCCTTAGGCTTGCCTCGCCTGACCGTGCTTTCCCATGCGTTACCCTTTCCTTGCCTTGCCGTGCATTGCCTAGCCTACGTTGCCGTGCCTTAGCCTTGTTTCCCCTTGCCGTGCCGTTCCTTCCATTACCCTTGCCTTCCCTTGCTTTCCCTTGCCTTCCTTTCCTTCCGTTACTCTTTCCTTGCCTTGCCGTGCATTGCCTAGCCTTGCATTGTCGTGCCTTATCCTTGCCTCACCTTACCGTGCATTTCCCTGCGTTACCCTTTCCTTGCCTTGCCGTGCATTGCCTAGGCTTGCGTTGTCGTGCCTTAGCGTTGCCTCGCCTAACCTTGCTTTCAAATGCGTTACCCTTTCCTTGCCTTGCCGTTCATTGCCTAGCGTTCGGTGTCGTGCCTTAGACTTGTTTCCCCTTGCCGTGCCGTTCCTTCCGTTACCCTGGCCTTTCCTTCCTTTTCCTTACCTTGCTTACCTTCCGTTACTCTTTGCTTGCCTTCCCTGAATTGCCTAGCCTTGCGTTATCGTGCCTTTGCCTTATCTCGCCTAACCTTGCCTTCCTTTGCTTTAAGCTTTCCTTCATTGTCGTGCATTGCCTAGCCTTGCGTTTTCGTGCATTAGCCTTGCCTAGCCTCACAGTGCCTTGCCTTGCGTTACCCTTTCCTTGCCTTGCCGTGCATTGCCAAGCCATGCGTTGTCGTGCCTTAGCCTTGATTCCCCTTGCCGTGTCGTGCCTTTTGTTACACTTGCCTTGCCTGGCTTTGCCTTGCCTTTCTTTCCTTCCGTTACTCTTTCCTTGCCTTGCCGTGCATTGCCTAGCCTTGCATTGTCGTGCCTTATCCTTGCCTCACCTTACCGTGCATTCCCCTGCGTTACCCTTTCCTTGCCTTGCCGTGCATTGCCTAGCCTTGCGTTGTCGTGCCTTAGCGTTGCCTCGCCTGACCGTGCTTTCAAATGCGTTACCCTTTCCTTGCCTTGCCGTTCATTGCCTAGCGTTCGGTGTCGTGCCTTAGACTTGTTTCCCCTTGCCGTGGCGTTCCTTACGTTACCCTGGCCTTTCCTTCCTTTTCCTTGCCTTGCTTACCTTCCGTTACTCTTTGCTTGCCTTGCCGTGCATTGCCTAGACTTGCATTGTCGTGCCTTAGCCTTATCTCGCCTGACCGTGCCTTCCTTTGCTTTAAGCTCTCCTTGGATTGTCGTGCATTGCCTAGCCTTGCGTTGTCGTGCATTAGCCGTGCCTAGCCTCACCGTGCCTTGCCTTGCGTTACCCTTTCCTTGCCTTGCCGTGCATGGCCTATCCGTGCGTTGTCGTGCCTTAGCCTTGTTTCCCCTTGCCGTGGCGTGCCTTTTGTTACACTTGCCTTGCCTGGCTTTGCCTTGCCTTCCTTTCCTTCCGTTACTCTTTCCTTGCCTTGCCGTGCATTGCCTAGCCTTGCATTTTCGTGCCTTATCGTTGCCTCACCTGACCGTGCCATCCCTTGCGTTACCCTTTCCTTGCCTTGCCGTGCATTGCCTAGCCCTGCGTTGTCGTGCCTTAGCCTTGTTACCCCTTGCCGTGCCGTTCCTTCCGTTACACTTGCCTTTCTTTGCTTTCCCTTGCCTTCCTTACCTTCCGTTACTCTTTGCTAGCCTTCCGTGCTTTGCCTAGCCTTGCGTTGTCGTGCCTTAGCCTTGCCTCGCCTGACCGTGCTTTCCCATGCGTTACCCTTTCCTTGCCTTGCCGTGCATTGCCTAGCGTGCGTTGTCGTGCCTTAGCCTTGTTACCCCTTGCCCTGCCGTTCCTTCCGTTACCCTTGCCTTCCCTTGCTTTCCCTTGCCTTCCTTGCGTTCCTTTACTATTTGCTTGCTTTCCGTGCATTGCCTAGCCTTGCGTTGTCATGCCTTAGCCTTGCCTCGCCTGAACGTGCTTTCCCATGCGTTACCCTTTCCTTGCCTTGCCGTGCATTGCCTAGCGTGCGTTGTCGTGCCTTAGCCTTGTTTCCCCTTGCCGTGCCGTTCCTTCCGTTACAGTTGCCTTTCCTTGCTTTCCCTTGCCTTCCTTACCTTCCGTTACTCTTTGCTTGCCTTCCGTGCATTGCCTAGCCTTGCGTTGTCGTGCCTTAGCCTTGCCTCGCCTGACCGTGCTTTCCCATGCGTTACCCTTTCCTTGCCTTCCCGTTTATTGCCTAGCGTTCGGTGTCGTGCCTTAGACTTGTTCCCCCTTGCCGTGCCGTTCCTTCCGTTACCCTTGCCTTCCCTTGCTTTCCCTTTCCTTCCTTGCATTCCGTTACTCCTTGCTTGCTTTCCGTGCATTGCCTAGCCTTGCGTTGGCTTTCCTTAGCCTTGTTTCCCCTTGCCGTTGCGTGCCTTTTGTTACACTTGCCTTGCCTGGCTTTGCCTTGCCTTCCTTTCCTTGCGTTACTCTTTCCTTGCCTTGCCGTGCATTGCCTAGCCCTGCGTTGTCGTGCCTTAGCCTTGTTACCCCTTGTCGTGCCGTTCCTTCCGTTACCCTTGCCTTTCCTTGCTTTCCCTTGCCTTCCTTACCTTCCGTTACTCTTTGCTTGCCTTCCGTGCATTGCCTAGCCCTGCGTTGTCGTGCCTTAGCCTTATCTCGCCTGACCGTGCCTTCCTTTGCTTTAAGCTTTCCTTTTATTGTCGTGCATTGCCTAGCCTTGCGTTGTCGTGCATTAGCCTTGCCTAGCCTCACCGTGCCTTGCCTTGCGTTACCCTTTCCTTGCCTTGCCGTGCATTGCCTAGCCGTGCGTTGTCGTGCCTTAGCCTTGATTCCCCTTGCCGTGGCGTGCCTTTTGTTACACTTGCCTTGCCTGGTTTTGCCTTGCCTTCCTTTCCTTCCGTTACTCTTTCCTTGCCTTGCCGTGCATTGCCTAGCCTTGCATTGTCGTGCCTTATCCTTGCCTCACCTTACCGTGCATTCCCCTGCGTTACACTTTCCTTGCCTTGCCGTGCATTGCCTAGCCTTGCGTTGTCGTGCCTTAGCGTTGCCTCGCCTGACCGTGCTTTCAAATGCGTTACCCTTTCCTTGCCTTGCCGTTCATTGCCTAGCGTTCGGTGTCGTGCCTTAGACTTGTTTCCCCTTGCCGTGCCGTTCCTTACGTTACCCTGGCCTTTCCTTCCTTTTCCTTGCCTTGCTTACCTTCCGTTACTCTTTGCTTGCCTTCCCTGAATTGCCTAGCCTTGCGTTGTCGTGCCTTTGCCTTATCTCGCCTGACCTTGCCTTCCTTTGCTTTAAGCTTTCCTTGCATTGTCGTGCATTGCCTAGCCTTGCGTTTTCGTGCATTAGCCTTTCCTAGCCCCACCGTGCCTTGCCTTGCGTTACCCTTTGCTTGCCTTGCGGTGCATTGCCTAGCCGTGCGTTGTCGTGCCTTAGCCTTGTTTCCCCTTGCCGTGCAGTTCCTTCCGTTACACTTGCCTTTCTTTGCTTTCCCTTGCATTCCTTACCTTCCGTTACTCTTCGCTTGCCTTCCGTACATTGCCTAGCCTTGCGTTGTCGTGCCTTAGCCTTGCCTCGCCTGAACGTGCTTTCCCATGCGTTACCCTTTCCTTGCCTTGCCGTGCATTGCTCAGCCTGCGTTGCCGTGCCTTAGCCTTGTTTCCGCTTCCCGTGCCGTTCCTTCCGTTACCCTTGCCCTTCCTTGCTTTTCCTTGCCTTCCTTACGTTCCGTTACTCTTTGCTTGCCTTCCCTGCATTGCCTAGCCTTGCGTTGTCGTGCCTTAGCCTTATCTCGCCTGACCGTGCCTTCCTTTGCTTTAAGCTTTCCTTGCATTGTCGTGCATTGCCTAGCCTTGCGTTGTCGTGCATTAGCCTTGCCTAGCCTCACCGTGCCTTGCCTTGCGTTACCCTTTACTTGCCTTGTCGTGCATTTCCTAGCCGTCTGTTGTCGTGCCTTAGCCTTGTTTCCCCTTGCCGTTGCGTGCCTTTTGTTACACTTGCCTTGCCTGGCTTTGCCTTGCCTTCCTTTCCTTCCGTTACTCTTTCCTTGCCTTGCCGTGCATTGCCTAGCCTTGCATTGTCGTGCCTTATCCTTGCCTCACCTGACCGTGCTTTCCCATGCGTTACCCTTTCCTTGCCTTGTTGTGCATTGCCTAGCCGTGCGTTGTCGTGCCTTAGCCTTGTTTCCCCTTGCCGTGCCGTTCCTTCCGTTACACTTGCCTTTCCTTCCTTTTCCTTGCCTTGCTTACCTTCCGTTACTCTTTGCTTGCCTTCCCTGAATTTCCTAGCCTTGCCTTGTCGTGCCTTAGCCTTATCTCGCCTGACATTGCCTTCCTTTGCTTTAAGTTTCCTTGCATTGTCGTGCATCGCCTAGCCTTGCGTTTTCGTACATTAGCCTTGCCTAGCCTCACCGTGCCTTTCCTTGCGTTACCCTTTGCTTGCCTTGCCGTGCATTGCCTAGCCGTGCGTTGTCGTGCCTTAGCCTTGTTTCCCATTGCCGTGCCGTTCCTTCCGTTACACTTGCCTTTCTTTGCTTTCCCTTGCCTTCCTTACCTTCCGTTACTCTTTGCTAGCCTTCCGTGCATTGCCTAGCCTTGCGTTGTCGTGCCTTAGCCTTGCCTCGCCTGAACGTGCTTTCCCATGCGTTACCCTTTCCTTGCCTTGCCGTGCATTGCCTAGCCTACGTTGCCGTGCCTTAGCCTTGTTTCCCCTTGCCGTGCCGTTCCTTCCATTACCCTTGCCTTCCCTTGCTTTCCCTTGCCTTCCTTGCGTTCCGTTACTCTTTGCTTGCTTTCCGTGCATTGCCTAGCCTTGCGTTGTCATGCCTTAGGCTTGCCTCGCCTGACCGTGCTTTCCCATGCGTTACCCTTTCCTTGCCTTGCCGTGCATTGCCTAGCGTGCGTTGTCGTGCCTTAGCCTTGTTTCCCCTTGCCGTGCCGTTCCTTCCGTTACCATTGCCTTTCCTTGCTTTCCCTTGCCTTCCTTACCTTCCGTTACTCTTTGCTTGCCTTCCGTGCATTACCAAGCCTTGCGTTGTCGTGCCTTAGCGTTGCCTCCCCTGACCATTCTTTCCCATGCGTTACCCTTTCCTTCCCTTGCCGTGCATTGCCTAGCGTGCGTTGTCGTGCCTTAGACTTGTTTCCCCTTGCCGTGCCGTTCCTTCCGTTACCATTGCCTTTCCTTGCTTTCCTTTGCCTTCCTTACCTTCCGTTACTCTTTCCTTGCCTTCCCTGCATTGCCTAGCCTTGCGTTGTCGTGCCTTAGCCTTATCTCGTCTGGCCGTGCCTTCCTTTGCTTTAAGCTTTACTTGCATTGTCGTGCATTGCCTAGCCTTGCGTTGTCGTGCATTAGCCTTGCCTAGCCTCACCGTGCCTTGCCTTGCGTTACCCTTTACTTGCCTTGCCGTGCATTTCCTAGCCGTCTGTTGTCGTGCCTTAGCCTTGTTTCCCCTTGCCGTTGCGTGCCTTTTGTTACACTTGCCTTGCCTGGCTTTGCCTTGCCTTCCTTTCCTTCCGTTACTCTTTCCTTGCCTTGCCGTGCATTGCCTAGCCTTGCATTGTCGTTCCTTATCCTTGCCTCACCTGACCGTGCCTTCCCCTGCGTTACCGTTTCCTTGCCTTGCCGTGCATTGCTTAGCCGTGCGTTGTCGTGCCTTAGCCTTGTTTCCCCTTGCCGTGCCGTTCCTTCCGTTACCCTTGCCTTCCCTTGCTTTCCCTTGCCTTCCTTGCGTTCCGTTACTCTTTGCTTGCTTTCCGTGCATTGCCTAGCCTGCGTTGTCGTGCCTTAGCCTTGCCTCGCCTGACCGTGCATTCCCATGCGTTACCCTTTCCTTGCCTTGCCGTGCATTGCCTGTCGTGCGTTGTCGTGCCTTAGCCTTGTTTCCCCTTGCCGTGCCGTTCCTTCCGTTACCATTGCCTTTCCTTGCTTTCCCTTGCCTTCCTTACCTTCCGTTACTCTTTGCTTGCCTTCCGTGCATTGCCTAGCCTTGCGTTGTCGTGCCTTAGCCTTATCTCGCCTGACCGTGCCTTCCTTTGCTTTAAACTTTCCTTGCATTGTCGTGCATTGCCTAGCCTTGCGTTTTCGTGCATTAGCCTTGCCTAGCCTCACCGTGCCTTTCCTTGCGTTACCCTTTGCTTGCCTTGCCGTGCATTGCCTAGCCGTGCGTTGTCGTGCCTTAGCCTTGTTTCCCCTTGCCGTGCCGTTCCTTCCGTTACACTTGCCTTTCTTTGCTTTCCCTTTCCTTCCTTACCTTCCGTTACTCTTTGCTTGCCTTCCGTGCATTGCCTAGCCTTGAGTTGTCGTGCCTTAGCCTTGCCTCGCCTGACCGTGCTTTCGCATGCGTTACCCTTTCCTTGCCTTGCCGTGCATTGCCTAGCGTGCGTTGTCGTGCCTTAGCCTTGTTTCCCCTTGCCGTGCCGTTCCTTCCGTTACCATTGCCTTTCCTTGCTTTCCCTTGACTTCCTTACCTTCCGTTACTCTTTGCTTGCCTTCAGTGCATTGCCTAGCCTTGCGTTGTCGTGCCTTAGCCTTATCTCGCCTGACCGTGCCTTCCTTTGCTTTAAGCTTTCCTTGCATTTTCGTGCATTGCCTAGCCTTACGTTGTCGTGCATTAACCTTGCCTAGCCTCAGCGAGCCTTGCCTTGCGTTACCCTTTCCTTGCCTTGCCGTGCATTTCCTAGCCGTGTGTTGTCGTGCCTTAGCCTTGTTAACCCTTGCCGTGCCGTTCCTTCCGTTACCCTTGCCTTCCCTTGCATTCTCTTTCCTTCCTTGCATTCCGTTACTCCTTGCTTGCTTTCCGTGCATTGCCTAGCCTTGCGTTGGCTTTCCTTAGCCTTGTTTCCCCTTGCCGTTGCGTGCCTTTTGTTACACTTGCCTTGAGTGGCTTTGCCTTGCCTTCCTTTCCTTGCGTTACTCTTTCCTTGCCTTGCCGTGCATTGCCTAGCCCTGCGTTGTCGTGCCTTAGCCTTGTTACCCCTTGCCGTGCCGTTCCTTCCGTTACCCTTGCCTTTCCTTGCTTTCCCTTGCCTTCCTTACGTTCCGTTACTCTTTGCTTGCTTTCCGTGCATTGCCTAGCCTTGCGTTGTCATGCCTTAGGCTTGCCTCGCCTGACCGTGCTTTCCCATGCGTTACCCTTTCCTTGCCTTGCCGTGCATTGCATAGCCTACGTTGCCGTGCCTTAGCCTTGTTTCCCCTTGCCGTGCCGTTCCTTCCGTTACCCTTGCCTTCCCTTGCTTTCCCTTGCCTTCCTTTCCTTCCGTTACTCTTTCCTTGCCTTGCCGTGCATTGCCTAGCCTTGCATTGTCGTGCCTTATCCTTGCCTCACCTTACCGTGCATTTCCCTGCGTTACCCTTTCCTTGCCTTGCCGTGCATTGCCTAGGCTTGCGTTGTCGTGCCTTAGCGTTGCCTCGCCTAACCTTGCTTTCAAATGCGTTACCCTTTCCTTGCCTTGCCGTTCATTGCCTAGCGTTCGGTGTCGTGCCTTAGACTTGTTTCCCCTTGCCGTGCCGTTCCTTCCGTTACCCTGGCCTTTCCTTCCTTTTCCTTACCTTGCTTACCTTCCGTTACTCTTTGCTTGCCTTCCCTGAATTGCCTAGCCTTGCGTTATCGTGCCTTTGCCTTATCTCGCCTAACCTTGCCTTCCTTTGCTTTAAGCTTTCCTTCATTGTCGTGCATTGCCTAGCCTTGCGTTTTCGTGCATTAGCCTTGCCTAGCCTCACAGTGCCTTGCCTTGCGTTACCCTTTCCTTGCCTTGCCGTGCATTGCCAAGCCATGCGTTGTCGTGCCTTAGCCTTGATTCCCCTTGCCGTGTCGTGCCTTTTGTTACACTTGCCTTGCCTGGCTTTGCCTTGCCTTTCTTTCCTTCCGTTACTCTTTCCTTGCCTTGCCGTGCATTGCCTAGCCTTGCATTGTCGTGCCTTATCCTTGCCTCACCTTACCGTGCATTCCCCTGCGTTACCCTTTCCTTGCCTTGCCGTGCATTGCCTAGCCTTGCGTTGTCGTGCCTTAGCGTTGCCTCGCCTGACCGTGCTTTCAAATGCGTTACCCTTTCCTTGCCTTGCCGTTCATTGCCTAGCGTTCGGTGTCGTGCCTTAGACTTGTTTCCCCTTGCCGTGGCGTTCCTTCCGTTACCCTGGCCTTTCCTTCCTTTTCCTTGCCTTGCTTACCTTCCGTTACTCTTTGCTTGCCTTGCCGTGCATTGCCTAGACTTGCATTGTCGTGCCTTAGCCTTATCTCGCCTGACCGTGCCTTCCTTTGCTTTAAGCTCTCCTTGGATTGTCGTGCATTGCCTAGCCTTGCGTTGTCGTGCATTAGCCGTGCCTAGCCTCACCGTGCCTTGCCTTGCGTTACCCTTTCCTTGCCTTGCCGTGCATGGCCTATCCGTGCGTTGTCGTGCCTTAGCCTTGTTTCCCCTTGCCGTGGCGTGCCTTTTGTTACACTTGCCTTGCCTGGCTTTGCCTTGCCTTCCTTTCCTTCCGTTACTCTTTCCTTGCCTTGCCGTGCATTGCCTAGCCTTGCATTTTCGTGCCTTATCGTTGCCTCACCTGACCGTGCCATCCCTTGCGTTACCCTTTCCTTGCCTTGCCGTGCATTGCCTAGCCCTGCGTTGTCGTGCCTTAGCCTTGTTACCCCTTGCCGTGCCGTTCCTTCCGTTACCCTTGCCTTCCCTTGCTTTCCCTTGCCTTCCTTGCGTTCCGTTACTCTTTGCTTGCTTTCTGTGCATTGCCTAGCCTTGCGTTGTCATGCCTTAGGCTTGCCTCGCCTGACCGTGCTTTCCCATGCGTTACCCTTTCCTTGCCTTGCCGTGCATTGCCTAGCGTGCGTTGTCGTGCCTTAGCCTTGTTTCCCCTTGCAGTGCCTTTCCTTCCTTTCCCTTGCCTTCCTTACCTTCCGTTACTCTTTGCTTGCCTTCCGTGCATTGCCTAGCCTTGCGTTGTCGTGCCTTAGCCTTGCCTCGCCTGACCGTGCTTTCCCATGCGTTACCCTTTCCTTGCCTTGCCGTTCATTGCCTAGCGTTCGGTGTCGTGCCTTAGACTTGTTTCCCCTTGCCGTGCCGTTCCTTCCGTTACCCTTGCCCTTCCTTGCTTTTCCTTGCCTTGCTTACCTTCCGTTACTCTTTGCTAGCCTTCCCTGAATTGCCTAGCCTTGCGTTTTCGTGCCTTTGCCTTATCTCGCGTGACCTTGCCTTCCTTTGCTTTAAGCTTTCCTTGCATTGTCGTGCATTGACTAGCCTTGCGTTTTCGTGCATTAGCCTTGCCTAGCCTCACCGTGCCTTGCCTTGCTTTACCCTTTGCTTGCCTTGCCGTGCATTACCTAGCCGTGCGTTGTCGTGCCTTAGCCTTGTTTCCCCTTGCCGTGCAGGTCCTTCCGTTACACTTGCCTTTCTTTGCTTTCCCTTGCCTTCCTTACCTTCCGTTTCTCTTTGCTTGCCTTCCGTGCATTGCCTAGCCTTGCGTTGTCGTGCCTTAGCATTGCCTCGCCTGAACGTGCTTTCCCATGCGTTACCCTTTCCTTGCCTTGCCGTGCATTGCCCAGCCTGCGTTGCCGTGCCTTAGCCTTGTTTCCCCTTGCCGTGCAGTTCCTTCCGTTACCCTTGCCTTTCCTTGCTTTTCCTTGCCTTGCTTACCTCCGTTACTCTTTGCTTCCCTTCCCTGCATTGCGTAGCCTTGCGTTGTCGTGCCTTAGCCTTATCTCGCCTGACCGTGCCTTCCTTTGCTTTGAGCTTTCCTTGCATTGTCGTGCATTGCCTAGCCTTGCGTTGTCGTGCATTAGCCTTGCCTAGCCTCACCGTGCCTTGCCTTGCGTTACCCTTTCCTTGCCTTGCCGTGCATTGCCTAGCCGTGCGTTGTCGTGCCTTAGCCTTGTTTCCCCTTGCCGTAGCGTGCCTTTTGTTACACTTGCCTTGCCTGGCTTTGACTTGCCTCCCTTTCCTTCCGTTACCCCTTGCCGTGCAGCCCCTTGCCGTGCAGTTCCTCCCGTTACCCTTGCCTTCCCTTGCTTTCCCTTGCCTTCCTTGCGTTCCGTTACTCTTTGCTTGCTTTCCGTGCATTGCCTAGCCTTGCGTTGTCATGCTTTAGCCTTGCATCGCCTGACCGTGCTTTCCCATGCGTTACCCTTTCCTTGCCTTGCCGTGCATTGCCTAGCGTGCGTTGTCGTGCCTTAGCTTTGTTTCCCCTTGCCGTGCCGTTCCTTCCGTTACCATTGCCTTTCCTTGCTTTCCCTTGCCTTCCTTACCTTCCGTTACTCTTTGCTTGCCTTCCGTGCATTGCCAAGCCTTGCGTTGTCGTGCCTTAGCGTTGCCTCCACTGACCGTTCTTTCCCATGCGTTACCCTTTCCTTCCCTTGCCGTGCATTGCCTAGCGTGCGTTGTCGTGCCTTAGACTTGTTTCCCCTTGCCGTGCCGTTCCTTCCGTTACCATTGCCTTTCCTTGCTTTCCTTTGCCTTCCTTACCTTCCGTTACTCTTTCCTTGCCTTCCCTGCATTGCCTAGCCTTGCGTTGTCGTGCCTTAGCCTTATCTCTTCTGACCGCGCCTTCCTTTGCTTTAAGCTTTACTTGCATTGTCGTGCTTTGCCTAGCATTGCGTTGTCGTGCATTAGCCTTGCCTAGCCTCACCGTGCCTTGCCTTGCGTTACCCTTAACTTGCCTTGCCGTGCATTTCCTAGCCGTCTGTTGTCGTGCCTTAGCCTTGTTTCCCCTTGCCGTTGCGTGCCTTTTGTTACACTTGCCTTGCCTGGCTTTGCCTTGCCTTCCTTTCCTTCCGTTACTCTTTGCTTGCCTTCCGTGCATTGCCTAGCCCTGCGTTGTCGTGACTTAGCCTTATCTCGCCTGACCGTGCCTTCCTTTGCTTTAAGCTTTCCTTTTATTGTCGTGCATTGCCTAGCCTTGCGTTGTCGTGCATTAGCCTTGCCTAGCCTCACCGTGCCTTGCCTTGCGTTACCCTTTCCTTGCCTTGCCGTGCATTGCCTAGCCCTGCGTTGTCGTGCCTTAGCCTTATCTCGCCTGACCGTGCCTTCCTTTGCTTTAAGCTTTCCTTGCATTGTCGTGCATTGCCTAGCCTTGCCTTGCCGTGCATTGCCTAGCGTGCGTTGTCGTGCCTTAGATTTGTTTCCCCTTGCCGTGCCGTTCCTTCCGTTACCATTGCCTTTCCTTGCTTTCCCTTGCCTTCCTTACCTTCCGTTACTATTTGCTTGCTTTCCGTGCATTGCCTAGCCTTGCGTTGTCATGCCTTAGCCTTGCCTCGCCTGACCGTGCTTTCCCATGCGTTACCCTTTCCTTGCCTTGCCGTACATTGCCTAGCGTGCGTTGTCGTGCCTTAGCCTTGTTTCCCCTTGCCGTGCCGTTCCTTCCGTTACAGTTGCCTTTCCTTGCTTTCCCTTGCCTTCCTTACCTTCCGTTACTCTTTGCTTGCCTTCCGTGCATTGCCTAGCCTTGCGTTGTCGTGCCTTAGCCTTGCCTCGCCTGACCGTGCTTTCCCATGCGTTACCCTTTCCTTTCCTTGCCGTTCATTGCCTAGCGTTCGGTGTCGTGCCTTAGACTTGTTCCCCCTTGCCGTGCCGTTCCTTCCGTTACCCTTGCCTTCCCTTGCTTTCCCTTTCCTTCCTTGCATTCCGTTACTCCTTGCTTGCTTTCCGTGCATTGCCTAGCCTTGCGTTGGCTTTCCTTAGCCTTGTTTCCCCTTGCCGTTGCGTGCCTTTTGTTACACTTGAATTGCCTGGCTTTGCCTTGCCTTCCTTTCCTTGCGTTACTCTTTCCTTGCCTTGCCGTGCATTGCCTAGCCCTGCGTTGTCGTTCCTTAGCCTTGTTACCCCTTGTCGTGCCGTTCCTTCCGTTACCCTTGCCTTTCCTTGCTTTCCCTTGCCTTCCTTACCTTCCGTTACTCTTTGCTTGCCTTCCGTGCATTGCCTAGCCCTGCGTTGTCGTGCCTTAGCCTTATCTCGCCTGACCGTGCCTTCCTTTGCTTTAAGCTTTCCTTTTATTGTCGTGCATTGCCTAGCCTTGCGTTGTCGTGCATTAGCCTTGCCTAGCCTCGCCGTGCCTTGCCTTGCGTTACCCTTTCCTTGCCTTGCCGTGCATTGCCTAGCCGTGCGTTGTCGTGCCTTAGCCTTGATTCCCCTTGCCGTGGCGTGCCTTTTGTTACACTTGCCTTGCCTGGCTTTGCCTTGCCTTCCTTTCCTTCCGTTACTCTTTCCTTGCCTTGCCGTGCATTGCCTAGCCTTGCATTAACGTGCCTTATCCTTGCCTCACCTTACCGTGCATTCCCCTGCGTTACCCTTTCCTTGCCTTGCCGTGCATTGCCTAGCCTTGCGTTGTCGTGCCTTAGCGTTGCCTCGCCTGACCGTGCTTTCAAATGCGTTAAACTTTCCTTGCCTTGCCGTTCATTGCCTAGCGTTCGGTGTCGTGCCTTAGACTTGTTTCCCCTTGCCGTGCCGTTCCTTACGTTACCCTGGCCTTTCCTTCCTTTTCCTTGCCTTGCTTACCTTCCGTTACTCTTTGCTTGCCTTCCCTGAATTGCCTAGCCTTGCGTTGTCGTGCCTTTGCCTTATCTCGCCTGACCTTGCCTTCCTTTGCTTTAAGCTTTCCTTGCATTGTCGTGCATTGCCTAGCCTTGCGTTGTCGTGCATTAACCTACACTTGCCTTTCTTTGCTTTCCCTTGCCTTCCTTACCTTCCGTTACTCTTTGCTAGCCTTCCGTGCATTGCCTAGCCTTGCGTTGTCGTGCCTTAGCCTTCCCTCGCCTGAACGTCCTTTCCCATGCGTTACCCTTTCCTTGCCTTGCCGTGCATTGCCTAGCGTACGTTGCCGTGCCTTAGCCTTGTTTCCCCTTGCCGTGCCGTTCCTTCCGTTACCATTGCCTTTCCTTGCTTTCCCTTGCCTTCCTTACCTTCCGTTACTCTTTGCTTGCCTTCCGTGCATTGCCAAGCCTTGCGTTGTCGTGCCTTAGCGTTGCCTCCACTGACCGTTCTTTCACATGCGTTACCCTTTCCTTCCCTTGCCGTGCATTGCCTAGCGTGCGTTGTCGTGCCTTAGACTTGTTTCCCCTTGCCGTGCCGTTCCTTCCGTTACCATTGCCTTTCCTTGCTTTCCTTTGCCTTCCTTACCTTCCGTTACTCTTTCCTTGCCTTCCCTGCATTGCCTAGCCTTGCGTTGTCGTGCCTTAGCCTTATCTCGCCTGACCGTGCCTTCCTTTGCTTTAAGCTTTCCTTGCATTGTCGTGCATTGCGTACCCTTGCGTTTTCGTGCATTAGCCTTTCCTAGCCTCACCGTGCCTTTCCTTGCGTTACCCTTTGCTTGCCTTGCCGTGCATTGCCTAGCCGTGCGTTGTCGTGCCTTAGCCTTGTTTCCCCTTGCCGTGCCGTTCCTTCCGTTACACTTGCCTTTCTTTGCTTTCCCTTGCTTTCCTTACCTTCCGTTACTCTTTGCTTGCCTTCCGTGCATTGCCAAGCCTTGCGTTGTCGTGCCTTAGCCTTGCCTCCCCTGACCGTGCTTTCCCATGCGTTACCCTTTCCTTGGCTTGCCGTGCATTGCCTAGCGTGCGTTGTCGTGCCTTAGACTTGTTTCCCCTTGCCGTGCCGTTCCTTCCGTTACCATTGCCTTTCCTTGCTTTCCCTTGCCTTCCTTACCTTCCGTTACTCTTTGCTTGCCTTCCCTGCATTGCCTAGCCTTGCGTTGTCGTGCCTTAGCCTTATCTCGCCTGACCGTGCCTTCCTTTGCTTTAAGCTTTACTTGCATTGTCGTGCATTGCCTAGCCTTGCGTTGTCGTGCATTAGCCTTGCCTAGCCTCACCGTGCCTTGCCTTCCGTTACCCTTTCCTTGCCTTGCCGTGCATTTCCTAGCCGTGTGTTGTCGTGCCTTAGCCTTGTTTCCCCTTGCCATTGCGTGCCTTTTATTACACTTGCCTTGCCTGGCTTTGCCTTGCCTTCCTTTCCTTCCGTTACTCTTTCCTTGCCTTGCCGTGCATTGCCTAAGCCCTGCGTTGTCGTGCCTTAGCCTTGTTACCCCTTGCCGTGCCGTTCCTTCCGTTACCCTTGCCTTCCCTTGCTTTCCCTTGCCTTCCTTGCGTTCCGTTACTCTTTGCTTGCTTTCCGTGCATTGCCTAGCCTTGCGTTGTCATGCCTTAGGCTTGCCTCGCCTGACCGTGCATTCCCATGCGTTACCCTTTCCTTGCCTTGCCGTGCATTGCCTAGCGTGCGTTGTCGTGCCTTAGCCTTGTTTCCCCTTGCCGTTGCGTGCCTTTTGTTACACTTGCCTTGCCTGGCTTTGCCTTGCCTTCCTTTCCTTGCGTTACTCTTTCCTTGCCTTGCCGTGCATTGCCTAGCCCTGCGTTGTCGTGCCTTAGCCTTGTTACCCCTTGCCGTGCCGTTCCTTCCGTTACCCTTGCCTTTCCTTGCTTTCCCTTGCCTTCCTTGCGTTCCGTTACTCTTTGCTTGCTTTCCGTGCATTGCCTAGACTTGCGTTGTCATGCCTTAGGCTTGCCTCGCCTGACCGTGCTTTCCCATGCGTTACCATTTCCTTGCCTTGCCGTGCATTGCCTAGCATGCGTTGTCGTGCCTTAGCCTTGTTTCCCCTTTCCGTGCCGTTCCTTCCGTTACACTTGCCTTTCCTTGCTTTCCCTTGCCTTCCTTACCTTCCGTTACTCTTTGCTTGCCTTCCGTGCATTGCCTAGCCTTGCGTTGTAGTACCTTAGCCTTATCTCGCCTGACCGTGCCTTCCTTTGCTTTAAGCTTTCCTTGCATTGTCGTGCATTGCCTAGCCTTGCGTTGTCGTGCATTAGCCTTGCCTAGCCTCACCGTGCCTTGCCTTGCGTTACCCTTTCCTTGCCTTGCCGTGCATTGCCTAGCCGTGCGTTGTCGTGCCTTAGCCTTGATTCCGCTTGCCGTGGCGTGCCTTTTGTTACACTTGCCTTGCCTTGCCTTCCTTTCCTTCCGTTACTCTTTCCTTGCCTTGCCGTGCATTGCCTAGCCTTGCATTGTCGTGCCTTATCCTTGCCTCACCTTACCGTGCATTCCCCTGCGTTACCCTTTCCTTGCCTTGCCGTGCATTGCCTAGGCTTGCGTTGTCGTGCCTTAGCGTTGCCTCGCCTAACCGTGCTTTCAAATGCGTTACCCTTTCCTTTCCTTGCCGTTCATTGCCTAGCGTTCGGTGTCGTGCCTTAGACTTGTTTCCCCTTGCCGTGCCGTTCCTTCCGTTACCCTGGCCTTTCCTTCCTTTTCCTTACCTTGCTTACCTTCCGTTACTCTTTGCTTGCCTTCCCTGAATTGCCTAGCCTTGCGTTATCGTGCCTTTGGCTTATCTCGCCTGACCTTGCCTTCCTTTGCTTTAAGCTTTCCTTCATTGTCGTGCATTGCCTAGCCTTGCGTTTTCGTGCATTAGCCTTGCCTAGCCTCACAGTGCCTTGCCTTGCGTTACCCTTTCCTTGCCTTGCCGTGCATTGCCAAGCCATGCGTTGTCGTGCCTTAGCCTTGATTCCCCTTGCCGTGTCGTGCCTTTTGTTACACTTGCCTTGCCTGGCTTTGCCTTGCCTTTCTTTCCTTCCGTTACTCTTTCCTTGCCTTGCCGTGCATTGCCTAGCCTTGCATTGTCGTGCCTTATCCTTGCCTCACCTTACCGTGCATTCCCCTGCGTTACCCTTTCCTTGCCTTGCCGTGCATTGCCTAGCCTTGCGTTGTCGTGCCTTAGCGTTGCCTCGCCTGACCGTGCTTTCAAATGCGTTACCCTTTCCTTGCCTTGCCGTTCATTGCCTAGCGTTCGGTGTCGTGCCTTAGACTTGTTTCCCCTTGCCGTGCCGTTCCTTCCGTTACCCTGGCCTTTCCTTCCTTTTCCTTGCCTTGCTTACCTTCCGTTACTCTTTGCTTGCCTTGCCGTGCATTGCCTAGACTTGCTTTGTCGTGCCTTAGCCTTATCTCGCCTGACCGTGCCTTCCTTTGCTTTAAGCTCTCCTTGGATTGTCGTGCATTGCCTAGCCTTGCGTTGTCGTGCATTAGCCGTGCCTAGCCTCACCGTGCTTTGCCTTGCGTTACCCTTTCCTTGCCTTGCCGTGCATGGCCTATCCGTGCGTTGTCGTGCCTTAGCCTTGTTTCCCCTTGCCGTGGCGTGCCTTTTGTTACACTTGCCTTGCCTGGCTTTGCCTTGCCTTCCTTTCCTTCCGTTACTCTTTCCTTGCCTTGCCGTGCATTGCCTAGCCTTGCATTTTCGTGCCTTATCGTTGCCTCACCTGACCGTGCCATCCCTTGCTTTACCCTTTCCTTGCCTTGCCATGCATTGCCTAGCCCTGCGTTGTCGTGCCTTAGCCTTGTTACCCCTTGCCGTGCCGTTCCTTCCGTTACCCTTGCCTTCCCTTGCTTTCCCTTGCCTTCCTTGCGTTCCGTTACTCTTTGCTTGCTTTCCGTGCATTGCCTAGCCTTGCGTTGTCATGCCTTAGACTTGCCTCGCCTGACCGTGCTTTCCCATGCGTTACCCTTTCCTTGCCTTGCCGTGCATTGCCTAGCGTGCGTTGTCGTGCCTTAGCCTTGTTTCCCCTTGCAGTGCCTTTCCTTCGTTTCCCTTGCCTTCCTTACTTTCCGTTACTCTTTGCTTGCCTTCCGTGCATTGCCTAGCCTTGCGTTGTCGTGCCTTAGCCTTGCCTCGCCTGACCGTGCTTTCCCATGCGTTACCCTTTCCTTGCCTTGCCGTTCATTGCCTAGCGTTCGGTGTCGTGCCTTAGACTTGTTTCCCCTTGCCGTGCCGTTCCTTCCGTTACCCTTGCCCTTCCTTGCTTTTCCTTGCCTTGCTTACCTTCCGTTACTCTTTGCTTGCCTTCCCTGAATTGCCTAGCCTTGCGTTGTCGTGCCTTTGCCTTATCTCGCGTGACCTTGCCTTACTTTGCTTTAAGCTTTCCTTGCATTGTCGTGCATTGCCTAGCCTTGCGTTTTCGTGCATTAGCCTTGCCTAGCCTCACCGTGCCTTGCCTTGCTTTACCCTTTGCTTGCCTTGCCGTGCATTACCTAGCCGTGCGTTGTCGTGCCTTAGCCTTGTTTCCCCTTACCGTGCAGGTCCTTCCGTTACACTTGCCTTCCCTTGCTTTCCCTTGCCTTCCTTTCCTTCCGTTTCTCTTTGCTTGCCTTCCGTGCATTGCCTAGCCTTGCGTTGTCGTGCCTTAGCATTGCCTCGCCTGAACGTGCTTTCCCATGCGTTACCCTTTCCTTGCCTTGCCGTGCATTGCCCAGCCTGCGTTGCCGTGCCTTAGCTTGTTTCCCCTTGCCGTGCAGTTCCTTCCGTTACCCTTGCCTTTCCTTGCTTTTCCTTGCCTTGCTTACCTTCCGTTACTCTTTGCTTCCCTTCCCTGCATTGCGTAGCCTTGCGTTGTCGTGCCTTAGCCTTATCTCGCCTGACCGTGCCTTCCTTTGCTTTGAGCTTTCCTTGCATTGTCGTGCATTGCCTAGCCTTGCGTTGTCGTGCATTAGCCTTGCCTAGCCTCACCGTGCCTTGCCTTGCGTTACCCTTTCCTTGCCTTGCCGTGCATTGCCTAGCCGTGCGTTGTCGTGCCTTAGCCTTGTTTCCCCTTGCCGTGGCGTGCCTTTTGTTACACTTGCCTTGCCTGGCTTTGACTTGCCTTCCTTGCGTTCCGTTACTCTTTGCTTGCTTTCCGTGCATTGCCTAGCCTTGCGTTGTCATGCCTTAGGCTTGCATCGCCTGACCGTGCTTTCCCATGCGTTACCCTTTCCTTGCCTTGCCGTGCATTGCCTAGCGTGCGTTGTCGTGCCTTAGCTTTGTTTCCCCTTGCCGTGCCGTTCCTTCCGTTACCATTGCCTTTCCTTGATTTCCCTTGCCTTCCTTACCTTCCGTTACTCTTTGCTTGCCTTCCGTGCATTGCCAAGGCTTGCGTTGTCGTGCCTTAGCGTTGCCTCCACTGACCGTTCTTTCCCATGCGTTACCCTTTCCTTCCCTTGCCGTGCATTGCCTAGCGTGCGTTGTCGTGCCTTAGACTTTTTTTCCCCTTGCCGTGCCGTTCCTTCCGTTACCATTGCCTTTCCTTGCTTTCCTTTGCATTCCTTACCTTCCGTTACTCTTTCCTTGCCTTCCCTGCATTGCCTAGCCTTGCGTTGTCGTGCCTTAGCCTTATCTCTTCTGACCGTGCCTTCCTTTGCTTTAAGCTTTACTTGCATTGTCGTGCATTGCCTAGCCTTGCGTTGTCGTGCATTAGCCTTGCCTAGCCTCACCGTGACTTCCCTTGCGTTACCCTTTACTTGCCTTGCCGTGCATTTCTTAGCCGTCTGTTGTCGTGCCTTAGCCTTGTTTCCCCTTGCCGTTGCGTGCCTTTTGTTACACTTGCCTTGCCTGGCTTTGCCTTGCCTTCCTTTCCTTCCGTTACTCTTTCCTTGCCTTGCCGTGCATTGCCTAGCCTTGCATTGTCGTGCCTTATCCTTGCCTCACCTGACCGTGACTTCCCCTGCGTTACCCTTTCCTTGCCTTGCCGTGCATTGCCTAGCCCTGCGTTGTCGTACCTTAGCCTTGTTACCCCTTGCCCTGCCGTTCCTTCCGTTACCCTTGCCTTCCCTTGCTTTCCCTTGCCTTCCTTGCGTTCCGTTACTATTTGCTTGCTTTCCGTGCATTGCCTAGCCTTGCGTTGTCATGCCTTAGCCTTGCCTCGCCTGACCGTGCTTTCCCATGCGTTACCCTTTCCTTGCCTTGCCGTGCATTGCCTAGCGTGCGTTGTCGTGCCTTAGCCTTGTTTCCCCTTGCCGTGCCGTTCCTTCCGTTACAGTTGCCTTTCCTTGCTTTCCCTTGCCTTCCTTACCTTCCGTTACTCTTTGCTTGCCTTCCGTGCATTGCCTAGCCTTGCGTTGTCGTGCCTTAGCCTTGCCTCGCCTGACCGTGCTTTCCCATGCGTTACCCTTTCCTTGCCTTGCCGTTCATTGCCTAGCGTTCGGTGTCGTGCCTTAGACTTGTTCCCCCTTGCCGTGCCGTTCCTTCCGTTACCCTTGCCTTCCCTTGCTTTCCCTTTCCTTCCTTGCATTCCGTTACTCCTTGCTTGCTTTCCGTGCATTGCCTAGCCTTGCGTTGGCTTTCCTTAGCCTTGTTTCCCCTTGCCGTTGCGTGCCTTTTGTTACACTTGCCTTGCCTGGCTTTGCCTTGCCTTCCTTTCCCTGCGTTACTCTTTCCTTGCCTTGCCGTGCATTGCCTAGCCCTGCGTTGTCGTGCCTTAGCCTTGTTACCCCTTGTCGTGCCGTTCCTTCCGTTACCCTTGCCTTTCCTTTCTTTCCCTTGCCTTCCTTACCTTCCGTTACTCTTTGCTTGCCTTCCGTGCATTGCCTAGCCCTGCGTTGTCGTGCCTTAACCTTATCTCGCCTGACCGTGCCTTCCTTTGCTTTAAGCTTTCCTTTTATTGTCGTGCATTGCCTAGCCTTGCGTTGTCGTGCATTAGCCTTGCCTAGCCTCACCGTGCCTTGCCTTGCGTTACCCTTTCCTTGCCTTGCCGTGCATTGCCTAGCCGTGCGTTGTCGTGCCTTAGCCTTGATTCCCCTTGCCGTGGCGTGCCTTTTGTTACACTTGCCTTGCCTGGCTTTGCCTTGCCTTCCTTTCCTTCCGTTACTCTTTCCTTGCCTTGCCGTGCATTGCCTAGCCTTGCATTGTCGTGCCTTATCCTTGCCTCACCTTACCGTGCATTCCCCTGCGTTACCCTTTCCTTGCCTTGCCGTGCATAGCCTAGCCTTGCGTTGTCGTGCCTTAGCGTTGCCTCTCCTGACCGTGCTTTCAAATGCGTTACCCTTTCCTTGCCTTGCCGTTCATTGCCTAGCGTTCGGTGTCGTGCCTTAGACTTGTTTCCCCTTGCCGTGCCGTTCCTTACGTTACCCTGGCCTTTCCTTCCTTTTCCTTGCCTTGCTTACCTTCCGTTACTCTTTGCTTGCCTTCCCTGAATTGCCTAGCCTTGCGTTGTCGTGCCTTTGCCTTATCTCGCCTGACCTTGCCTTCCTTTGCTTTAAGCTTTCCTTGCATTGTCGTGCATTGCCTAGCCTTGCGTTTTCGTGCCTTAGCCTTGATTCCCCTTGCCGTGCCGTTCCTTCCGTTACACTTGCCTTTCTTTGCTTTCCCTTGCCTTCCTTACCTTCCGTTACTCTTTGCTTGCCTTCCGTGCATTGCCAAGCCTTGCGTTGTCGTGCATTAGCGTTGCCTCCACTGACCTTTCTTTCACATGCGTTACCCTTTCCTTCCCTTGCCGTGCATTGCCTAGCGTGCGTTGTCGTGCCTTAGACTTGTTTCCCCTTGCCGTGCCGTTCCTTCCGTTACCATTGCCTTTCCTTGCTTTCCTTTGCCTTCCTTACCTTCCGTTACTCTTTCCTTGCCTTCCCTGCATTGCCTAGCCTTGCGTTGTCGTGCCTTAGCCTTATCTCTTCTGGCCGTCCCTTCCTTTGCTTTAAGCTTTACTTGCAATGTCGTGCATTGCCTAGCCTTGCGTTGTCGTGCATTAGCCTTGCCTAGCCTCACCGTGCCTTGCCTTGCGTTACCCTTTACTTGCCTTGCCGTGCATTTCCTAGCCGTCTGTTGTCGTGCCTTAGCCTTGTTTCCCCTTGCCGTTGCGTGCCTTTTGTTACACTTGCCTTGCCTGGCTTTGCCTTGCCTTCCTTTCCTTCCGTTACTCTTTCCTTGCCTTGCCGTGCATTGCCTAGCCTTGCATTGTCGTGCCTTATCCTTGCCTCACCTGACCGTGCCTTCCCCTGCGTTACCGTTTCCTTGCCTTGCCGTGCATTGTCTAGCCGTGCGTTGTCGTGCCTTAGCCTTGTTTCCCCTTGCCGTGCCGTTCCTTCCGTTACCCTTGCCTTCCCTTGCTTTCCCTTGCCTTCCTTGCGTTCCGTTACTCTTTGCTTGCTTTCCGTGCATTGCCTAGCCTTGCGTTGTCGTGCCTTAGCCTTGCCTCGCCTGACCGTGCTTTCCCATGCTTTACCCTTTCCTTGCCTTGCCGTGCATTGCCTAGCGTGCGTTGTCGTGCCTTAGCCTTGTTTCCCCTTGCCGTGCCGTTCCTTCCGTTACACTTGCCTTTCCTTGCTTTCCCTTTCCTTCCTTACCTTCCGTTACTCTTTGCTTGCCTTCCGTGCATTGCCTAGCCTTGCGTTGTCGTGCCTTAGCCTTATCTCGCCTGACCGTGCCTTCCTTTGCTTTAAGCTTTCCTTGCATTTTCGTGCATTGCCTAGCCTTACGTTGTCGTGCATTAACCTTGCCTAGCCTCAGCGAGCCTTGCCTTGCGTTACCCTTTCCTTGCCTTGCCGTGCATTTTCTAGCCGTGTGTTGTCGTGCCTTAGCCTTGTTAACCCTTGCCGTGCCGTTCCTTCCGTTACCCTTGCCTTCCCTTGCATTCCCTTTCCTTCCTTGCATTCCGTTACTCCTTGCTTGCTTTCCGTGCATTGCCTAGCCTTGCGTTGGCTTTCCTTAGCCTTGTTTCCCCTTGCCGTTGCGTGCCTTTTGTTACACTTGCCTTGCCTGGCTTTGCCTTGCCTTCCTTTCCTTGCGTTACTCTTTCCTTGCCTTGCCGTTCATTGCCTAGCCCTGCGTTGTCGTGCCTTAGCCTTGTTACCGCTTGCCGTGCCGTTCCTTCCGTTACCCTTGCCTTTCCTTGCTTTCCCTTGCCTTCCTTGCGTTCCGTTACTCTTTGCTTGCTTTCCGTGCATTGCCTAGCCTTGCGTTGTCATGCCTTAGGCTTGCCTCTCCTGACCGTGCTTTCCCATGCGTTACCATTTCCTTGCCTTGCCGTGCATTGCCTAGCGTGCGTTGTCGTGCCTTAGCCTTGTTTCCCCTTGCCGTGCCGTTCCTTCCGTTACCCTTGCCTTTCCTTGCTTTCCCTTGCCTTCCTTGCCTTCCGTTACTCTTTGCTTGCCTTCCGTGCATTGCCTAGCCTTGCGTTACCCTTTCCTTGCCTTGCCGTGCATTGCCTAGCCGTGCGTTGTCGTGCCTTAGCCTTGTTTCCCCTTGCCGTGGCGTGCCTTTTGTTACACTTGCCTTGCCTGGCTTTGCCTTGCCTTCCTTTCCTTCCGTTACTCTTTCCTTGCCTTCCGTGCATTGCCTAGCCTTGCATTGTCGTGCCTTATCCTTGCCTCACCTTACCGTGCATTCCCCTGCGTTACCCTTTCCTTGCCTTGCCGTGCATTGCCTAGCCTTGCGTTGTCGTGCCTTAGCGTTGCCTCGCCTGACCGTGCTTTCAAATGCGTTACCCTTTCCTTGCCTTGCCGTTCATTGCCTAGCGTTCGGTGTCGTGCCTTAGACTTGTTTCCCCTTGCCGTGCCGTTCCTTCCGTTACCCTGGCCTTTCCTTCCTTTTCCTTGCCTTGCTTACCTTCCGTTACTCTTTGCTTGCCTTGCCGTGCATTGCCTAGACTTGCAGTGTCGTGCCTTAGCCTTATCTCGCCTGACCGTGCCTTCCTTTGCTTTAAGCTTTCCTTGGATTGTCGTGCATTGCCTAGCCTTGCGTTGTCGTGCATTAGCCGTGCCTAGCCTCACCGTGCCTTGCCTTGCGTTACCCTTTCCTTGCCTTGCCGTGCATGGCCTATCCGTGCGTTGTCGTGCCTTAGCCTTGTTCCCCTTGCCGTGGCGTGCCTTTTGTTACACTTGCCTTGCCTGGCTTTGCCTTGCCTTCCTTTCCTTCCGTTACTCTCCCTTGCCTTGCCGTGCATTGCCTAGCCTTGCATTTTCGTGCCTTATCGTTGCCTCACCTGACCCTGCCATCCCTTGCGTTACCCTTTCCTTGCCTTGCCGTGCATTGCCTAGCCCTGCGTTGTCGTGCCTTAGCCTTGTTACCCCTTGCCGTGCCGTTCCTTCCGTTACCCTTGCCTTCCCTTGCTTTCCCTTGCCTTCCTTGCGTTCCGTTACTCTTTGCTTGCTTTCCGTACATTGCCTAGCCTTGCGTTGTCATGCCTTAGGCTTGCCTCGCCTGACCGTGCTTTCCCATGCGTTACCCTTTCCTTGCCTTGCCGTGCATTGCCTAGCGTGCGTTGTCGTGCCTTAGCCTTGTTTCCCCTTGCAGTGCCGTTCCTTCCTTTCCCTTGCCTTCTTACCTTCCGTTACTCTTTGCTTGCCTTCCGTGCATTGCCTAGCCTTGCGTTGTCGTGCCTTAGCCTTGCCTCGCCTGACCGTGGTTTCCCATGCGTTACCCTTTCCTTGCCTTGCCGTTCATTGCCTAGCGTTCGGTGTCGTGCCTTAGACTTGTTTCCCCTTGCCGTGCCGTTCCTTCCGTTACCCTTGCCTTTCCTTGCTTTACCTTGCCTTGCTTACCTTCCGTTACTCTTTGCTTGCCTTCCCTGAATTGCCTAGCCTTGCGTTGTCGTGCCTTTGCCTTATCTCGCGTGACCTTGCCTTCCTTTGCTTTAAGCTTTCCTTGCATTGTCGTGCATTGCCTAGCCTTGCGTTTTCGTGCATTAGCCTTGCCTAGCCTCACCGTGCCTTGCCTTGCTTTACCCTTTGCTTGCCTTGCCGTGCATTACCTAGCCGTGCGTTGTCGTGCCTTAGCCTTGTTTCCCCTTGCCGTGCAGATCCTTCCGTTACACTTGCCTTTCTTTGCTTTCCCTTGCCTTCCTTACCTTCCGTTTCTCTTTGCTTGCCTTCCGTGCATTGCCTAGCCTTGCGTTGTCGTGCCTTAGCATTGCCTCGCCTGACCGTGCTTTCCCATGCGTTACCATTTCCTTGCCTTGCCGTGCATTGCCTAGCGTGCGTTGTCGTGCCTTAGCCTTGTTTCCCCTTGCCGTGCCGTTCCTTCCGTTACACTTGCCTTTCCTTGCTTTCCCTTGCCTTCCTTACATTCCGTTACTCTTTGCTTGCCTTCCGTGCATTGCCTAGCCTTGCGTTGTAGTGCCTTAGCCTTATTTCGCCTGACCGTGCCTTCCTTTGCTTTAAGCTTTCCTTCATTGTCGTGCATTGCCTAGCCTTGAGTTGTCGTGCATTAGTCTTGCCTAGCCTCACAGTGCCTTGCCTTGCGTTACCCTTTCTTTGCCTTGCCGTGCATTGCCCAGCCTGCGTTGCCGTGCCTTAGCCTTGTTTCCCCTTGCCTTCCCTTGCCTTCCTTACCTTCCGTTTCTCTTTGCTTGCCTTCCGTGCATTGCCTAGCCTTGCGTTGTCGTGCCTTAGCATTGCCTCGCCTGAACGTGCTTTCCCATGCGTTACCCTTTCCTTGCCTTGCCGTGCATTTCCCAGCCTGCGTTGCCGTGCCTTAGCCTTGTTTCCCCTTGCCGTGCCGTTCCTTCCGTTACCCTGGCCTTTCCTTCCTTTTCCTTGCCTTGCTTACCTTCCGTTACTCTTTGCTTGCCTTGCCGTGCATTGCCTAGACTTGCATTGTCGTGCCTTAGCCTTATCTCGCCTGACCGTGCCTTCCTTTGCTTTGAGCTTTCCATGCATTGTCGTGCATTGCCTAGCCTTGCGTTGTCGTGCATTAGCCTTGCCTAGCCTCACCGTGCCTTGCCTTGCGTTACCCTTTCCTTGCCTTGCCGTGCATTGCCTAGCCGTGCGTTGTCGTGCCTTAGCCTTGTTTCCCCTTGCCGTGGCGTGCCTTTTGTTACACTTGCCTTGCCTGGCTTTGACTTGCCTTCCTTTCCTTCCGTTACTCTTTCCTTGCCTTGCCGTGCATTGCCTAGCCTTGCATTGTCGTGCCTTATCCTTGCCTCACCTGACCGTGCCTTCCCCTGCGTTACCCTTTCCTTGCCTTGCCTTGCATTGCCTAGCCCTGCGTTGCCGTGCCTTAGCCTTGTTACCCCTTGCCCTGCCGTTCCTCCCGTTACCATTGACTTTCCTTGCTTTCCCTTGCCTTCCTTACCTTCCGTTACTCTTTGCTTGCCTTCCGTGCATTGCCAAGCCTTGCGTTGTCGTGCCTTAGCGTTGCCTCCCTTGACCGTTCATTCCCATGCGTTACCCTTTCCTTCCCTTGCCGTGCATTGCCTCGCGTGCGTTGTCGTGCCTTAGACTTGTTTCCCCTTGCCGTGCCGTTCCTTCCGTTACCATTGCCTTTCCTTGCTTTCCTTTGCCTTCCTTACCTTCCGTTACTCTTTCCTTGCCTTCCCTGCATTGCCTAGCCTTGCGTTGTCGTGCCTTAGCCTTATCTCTTCTGGCCGTGCCTTCCTTTGCTTTAAGCTTTACTTGCATTGTCGTGCATTGCCTAGCCTTGCGTTTTCGTGCATTAGCCTTGCCTAGCCTCACCGTGCCTTGCCTTGCGTTACCCTTTCCTTGCCTTGCCGTGCATTTCCTAGCCGTGTGTTGTCGTGCCTTAGCCTTGTTTCCCCTTGCCGTTGCGTGCCTTTTGTTACACTTGCCTTGCCTGGCTTTGCCTTGCCTTCCTTTCCTTCCGTTACACTTTCCTTGCCTTGCCGTGCATTTCCTAGCCTTGCATTGTCGTGCCTTATCCTTGCCTCACCTGACCGTGCCTTCCCCTGCGTTACCCTTTCCTTGCCTTGCCGTGCATTGCCTAGCCGTGCGTTGTCGTGCCTTAGCCTTGTTTCCCCTTGCCGTGCCGTTCCATTCCGTTACGATTGCCTATCCTTGCTTTCCCTTGCCTTCCTTACCTTCCGTTACTCTTTGCTTGCCTTCCGTGCATTGCCTAGCCTTGCGTTGTCGTGCCTTAGCCTTATCTCGCCTGACCGTGCCTTCCTTTGCTTTAAGCTTTCCTTGCATTGTCGTGCATTGCCTAGCCTTGCGTTTTCGTGCATTAGCCTTTCCTAGCCTCACCGTGCCTTTCCTTGCGTTACCCTTTGCTTGCCTTGCCGTGCATTGCCTAGTCGTGCGTTGTCGTGCCTTAGCATTGTTTCCCCTTGCCGTGCCGTTCCTTCCGTTACACTTGCCTTTCTTTGCTTTCCCTTGCTTTCCTTACCTTCCTTTACTCTTTGCTTGCCTTCCGTGCATTGCCAAGCCTTGCGTTGTCGTGCCTTAGCCTTGCCTCCCCTGACCGTGCTTTCCCATGCGTTTCCCTTTCCTTGGCTTGCCGTGCATTGCCTAGCGTGCGTTGTCGTGCCTTAGACTTGTTTCCCCTTGCCGTGCCGTTCCTTCCGTTACCATTGCCTTTCCTTGCTTTCCCTTGCCTTCCTTACCTTCCGTTACTCTTTGCTTGCCTTCCCTGCATTGCCTAGCCTTGCGTTGTCGTGCCTTAGCCTTATCTCGCCTGACCGTGCCTTCCTTTGCTTTAAGCTTTACTTGCATTGTCGTGCATTGCCTAGCCTTGCGTTGTCGTGCATTAACCTTGCCTAGCCTCACCGTGCCTTGCCTTCCGTTACCCTTTCCTTGCCTTGCCGTGCATTTCCTAGCCGTGTGTTGTCGTGCCTTAGCCTTCTTTCCCCTTGCCGTTGCGTGCCTTTTATTACACTTGCCTTGCCTGGCTTTGCCTTGCCTTCCTTTCCTTCCGTTACTCTTTCCTTGCCTTGCCATGCATTGCCTAGCCCTGCGTTGTCGTGCCTTAGCCTTGTTACCCCTTGCCGTGCCGTTCCTTCCGTTACCCTTGCCTTCCCTTGCTTTCCCTTGCCTTCCTTGCGTTCCGTTACTCTTTGCTTGCTTTCCGTGCATTGCCTAGCCTTGCGTTGTCATGCCTTAGGCTTGCCTCGCCTGACCGTGCATTCCCATGCGTTACCCTTTCCTTGCCTTGCCGTGCATTGCCTAGCGTGCGTTGTCGTGCCTTAGCCTTGTTTCCCCTTGCCGTTGCGTGCCTTTTGTTACACTTGCCTTGCCTGGCTTTGCCTTGCCTTCCTTTCCTTGCGTTACTCTTTCCTTGCCTTGCCGTGCATTGCCTAGCCCTGCGTTGTCGTGCCTTAGCCTTGTTACCCCTTGCCGTGCCGTTCCTTCCGTTACCCTTGCCTTTCCTTGCTTTCCCTTGCCTTCCTTGCGTTCCGTTACTCTTTGCTTGCTTTCCGTGCATTGCCTAGCCTTGCGTTGTCATGCCTTAGGCTTGCCTCGCCTGACCGTGCTTTCCCATGCGTTACCATTTCCTTGCCTTGCCGTGCATTGCCTAGCGTGCGTTGTCGTGCCTTAGCCTTGTTTCCCCTTTCCGTGCCGTTCCTTCCGTTACACTTGCCTTTCCTTGCTTTCCCTTGCCTTCCTTACCTTCCGTTACTCTTTGATTGCCTTCCGTGCATTGCCTAGCCTTGCGTTGTAGTGCCTTAGCCTTATCTCGCCTGACCGTGCCTTCCTTTGCTTTAAGCTTTCCTTGCATTGTCGTGCATTGCCTAGCCTTGCGTTGTCGTGCATTAGCCTTGCCTAGCCTCACCGTGCCTTGCCTTGCGTTACCCTTTCCTTGCCTTGCCGTGCATTGCCTAGCCGTGCGTTGTCGTGCCTTAGCCTTGATTCCGCTTGCCGTGGCGTGCCTTTTGTTACACTTGCCTTGCCTGGCTTTGCCTTGCCTTCCTTTCCTTCCGTTACTCTTTCCTTGCCTTGCCGTGCATTGCCTAGCCTTGCATTGTCGTGCCTTATCCTTGCCTCACCTTACCGTGCATTCCCCTGCGTTACCCTTTCCTTGCCTTGCCGTGCATTGCCTAGGCTTGCGTTGTCGTGCCTTAGCGTTGCCTCGCCTAACCGTGCTTTCAAATGCGTTACCCTTTCCTTGCCTTGCCGTTCATTGCCTAGCGTTCGGTGTCGTGCCTTAGACTTGTTTCCCCTTGCCGTGCCGTTCCTTCCGTTACCCTGGCCTTTCCTTCCTTTTCCTTACCTTGCTTACCTTCCGTTACTCTTTGCTTGCCTTCCCTGAATTGCCTAGCCTTGCGTTATCGTGCCTTTGGCTTATCTCGCCTGACCTTGCCTTCATTTGCTTTAAGCTTTCCTTCATTGTCGTGCATTGCCTAGCCTTGCGTTTTCGTGCATTAGCCTTGCCTAGCCTCACAGTGCCTTGCCTTGCGTTACCCTTTCCTTGCCTTGCGGTGCATTGCCAAGCCGTGCGTTGTCGTGCCTTAGCCTTGATTCCCCTTGCCGTGGCGTGCCTTTTGTTACACTTGCCTTGCCTGGCATTGCCTTGCCTTTCTTTCCTTCCGTTACACTTTCCTTGCCTTGCCGTGCATTGCCTAGCCTTGCATTGTCGTGCCTTATCCTTGCCTCACCTTACCGTGCATTCCCCTGCGTTACCCTTTCCTTGCCTTGCCGTGCATTGCCTAGCCTTGCGTTGTCGTGCCTTAGCGTTTCCTCGCCTGACCGTGCTTTCAAATGCGTTACCCTTTCCTTGCCTTGCCGTTCATTGCCTAGCGTTCGGTGTCGTGCCTTAGACTTGTTTCCCCTTGCCGTGCCGTTCCTTCCGTTACCCTGGCCTTTCCTTCCTTTTCCTTGCCTTGCTTACCTTCCGTTACTCTTTGCTTGCCTTGCCGTGCATTGCCTAGACTTGCATTGTCGTGCCTTAGCCTTATCTCGCCTGACCGTGCCTTCCTTTGCTTTAAGCTTTCCTTGGATTGTCGTGCATTGCCTAGCCTTGCGTTGTCGTGCATTAGCCGTGCCTAGCCTCACCGTGCCTTGCCTTGCGTTACCCTTTCCATGCCTTGCCGTGCATGGCCTATCCGTGCGTTGTCGTGCCTTAGCCTTGTTTCCCCTTGCCGTGGCGTGCCTTTTGTTACAATTGCCTTGCCTGGCTTTGCCTTGCCTTCCTTTCCTTCCGTTACTCTTTCCTTGCCTTGCCGTGCATTGCCTAGCCTTGCATTTTCGTGCCTTATCGTTGCCTCGCCTGACCGTGTCATCCCTTGCGTTACCCTTTCCTTGCCTTGCCGTGCATTGCCTAGCCCTGCGTTGTCGTGCCTTAGCCTTGTTACCCCTTGCCGTGCCGTTCCTTCCGTTACCCTTGCCTTCCCTTGCTTTCCCTTGCCTTCCTTGCGTTCCGTTACTCTTTGCTTGCTTTCCGTCCATTGCCTAGACTTGCGTTGTCATGCCTTAGGCTTGCCTCGCCTGACCGTCCTTGGCTTGCCGTGCATTGCCTAGCGTGCGTTGTCGTGCCTTAGCCTTGTTTCCCCTTGCAGTGCCGTTCCTTCCTTTCCCTTGCCTTCCTTACCTTCCGTTACTCTTTGCTTGCCTTCCGTGCATTGCCTAGCCTTGCGTTGTCGTGCCTTAGCCTTGCCTCGCCTGACCGTGCTTTCCCATGCGTTACCCTTACCTTGCCTTGCCGTTCATTGCCTAGCGTTCGGTGTCGTGCCTTAGACTTGTTTCCCCTTGCTGTGCCGTTCCTTCCGTTACCCTTGCCTTTCCTTGCTTTTCCTTGCCTTGCTTACCTTCCGTTACTCTTTGCTTGCCTTCCCTGAATTGCCTAGCCTTGCGTTGTCGTGCCTTTGCCTTATCTCGCGTGACCTTGCCTTCCTTTGCTTTAAGCTTTCCTTGCATTGTCGTGCATTGCCTAGCCTTGCGTTGTCGTGCATTAACCCTGCCTAGCCTCACCGTGCCTTGCCTAGCTGTACCCTTTGCTTGCCTCGCCGTGCATTACCTAGCCGTGCGTTGTCGTGCCTTAGCCTTGTTTCCCCTTTCCGTGCAGGTCCTTCCGTTACACTTGCCTTTCTTTGCTTTCCCTTGCCTTCCTTACCTTCCGTTTCTCTTTGCTTGCCTTACGTGCATTGCCTAGCCTTGCGTTGTCGTGCCTTAGCATTGCCTCGCCTGAACGTGCTTTCCCATGCGTTACCCTTTCCTTGCCTTGCCGTGCATTGCCCAGCCTGCGTTGCCGTGCCTTAGCCTTGTTTCTCCTTGCCGTGCAGTTCCTTCCGTTACCCTTGCCTTTCCTTGCTTTTCCTTGCCTTGCTTACCTTCCGTTACTCTTTGCTTCCCTTCCCTGCATTGCGTAGCCTTGCGTTGTCGTGCCTTAGCCTTATCTCGCCTGACCGTGCCTTCCTTTGCTTTGAGCTTTCCTTGCATTGTCGTGCATTGCCTAGCCTTGCGTTGTCGTGCATTAGCCTTGCCTAGCCTCACCGTGCCTTGCCTTGCGTTACCCTTTCCTTGCCTTGCCGTACATTGCCTAGCCGTGCGTTGTCGTGCCTTAGCCTTGTTTCCCCTTGCCGTGGCGTGCCTTTTGTTACACTTGCCTTGCCTGGCTTTGACTTGCCTTCCTTTCCTTCCGTTACTCTTTCCTTGCCTTGCCGTGCATTGCCTAGCCTTGCATTGTCGTGCCTTATCCTTGCCTCACCTGACCGTGCCTTCCCCTGCGTTACCCTTTCCTTGCCTTGCCTTGCATTGCCTAGCCCTGCGTTGCCGTGCCTTAGCCTTGTTACCCCTTGCCGTGCCGTTCCTCCCGTTACCCTTGCCTTCCCTTGCTTTCCCTTGCCTTCCTTGCGTTCCGTTACTCTTTGCTTGCTTTCCGTGCATTGCCTAGCCTTGCGTTGTCATGCTTTAGCCTTGCATCGCCTGACCGTGCTTTCCCATGCGTTACACTTTCCTTGCCTTGCCGTGCATTGCCTAGCGTGCGTTGTCGTGCCTTAGCTTTTTTTCCCCTTGCCGTGCCGTTCCTTCCGTTACCATTGACTTTCCTTGCTTTCCCTTGCCTTCCTTAACTTCCGTTACTCTTTGCTTGCCTTCCGTGCATTGCCAAGCCTTGCGTTTTTGTGCCTTAGCGTTGCCTCCCTTGACCGTTCTTTCCCATGCGTTACCCTTTCCTTCCCTTGCCGTGCATTGCCTCGCGTGCGTTGTCGTGCCTTAGACTTGTTTCCCCTTGCCGTGCCGTTCCTTCCGTTACCATTGCCTTTCCTTGCTTTCCTTTGCCTTCCTTACCTTCCGTTACTCTTTCCTTGCCTTCCCTGCATTGCCTAGCCTTGCGTTGTCGTGCCTTAGCCTTATCTCTTCTGGCCGTGCCTTCCTTTGCTTTAAGCTTTACTTGCATTGTCGTGCATTGCCTAGCCTTGCGTTGTCGTGCATTAGCCTTGCCTAGCCTCACCGTGCCTTGCCTTGCGTTACCCTTTCCTTGCCTTGCCGTGCATTTCCTAGCCGTGTGTTGTCGTGCCTTAGCCTTCTTTCCCCTTGCCGTTGCGTGCCTTTTGTTACACTTGACTTGCCTGGCTTTGCCTTGCCTTCCTTTCCTTCCGTTACTCTTTCCTTGCCTTGCCGTGCATTGCCTAGCCTTGCATTGTCGTGCCTTATCCTTGCCTCACCTGACCGTGCCTTCCCCTGCGTTCCCCTTTCCTTGCCTTGCCGTGCATTGCCTAGCCGTGCGTTGTCGTGTCTTAGACTTGTTTCCCCTTGCCGTTGCGTGCCGTTTGTTACACTTGCCTTGCCTGGCTTTGCCTTGCCTTCCTTACCTTCCGTTACTCTTTGCTTGCCTTCCGTGCATTGCCTAGCCTTGCGTTGTCGTGCCTTAGTCTTATCTCGCCTGACCGTGCCTTCCTTTGCTTTAAGCTTTCCTTGCATTGTCGTGCATTGCCTAGCCTTGCGTTTTCGTGCCTTAGCCTTGCCTCCCCTGACCGTGCTTTCCCATGCGTTACCCTTTCCTTGGCTTGCCGTGCATTGCCTAGCGTGCGTTGTCGTGCCTTAGACTTGTTTCCCCTTGCCGTGCCGTTCCTTCCGTTACCATTGCCTTTCCTTGCTTTCCCTTGCCTTCCTTACCTTCCGTTACTCTTTGCTTGCCTTCCCTGCATTGCCTAGCCTTGCGTTGTCGTGCCTTAGCCTTATCTCGCCTGACCGTGCCTTCCTTTGCTTTAAGCTTTACTTGCATTGTCGTGCATTGCCTAGCCTTGCGTTGTCGTGCATTAGCCTTGCCTAGCCTCACCGTGCCTTGCCTTCCGTTACCCTTTCCTTGCCTTGCCGTGCATTTCCTAGCCGTGTGTTGTCGTGCCTTAGCCTTGTTTCCCCTTGCCGTTGCGTGCCTTTTATTACACTTGCCTTGCCTGGCTTTGCCTTGCCTTCCTTTCCTTCCGTTACTTTTTCCTTGCCTTGCCGTGCATTGCCTAGCCCTTCGTTGTCGTGCCTTAGCCTTGTTTCCCCTTGCCGTGCCGTTCCTTCCGTTACACTTGCCTTTCTTTACTTTCCCTTGCCTTCCTTAAGTTCCGTTACTCTTTGCTTGCCTTCCGTGCATTGCCTAGTCTTGCGTTGTCGTGCCTTAGCCTTGCCTCGCCTAAACGTGCTTTCCCATGCGTTACCCTTTCCTTGCCTTGCCGTGCATTGCTCAGCCTGCGTTGCAGTGACTTAGCCTTGTTTCCGCTTCCCGTGCCGTTCCTTCCGTTACCCTTGCCTTTCCTTGCTTTTCCTTGCCTTCCTTACGTTCCGTTACTCTTTGCTTGCCTTCCCTGCATTGCCTAGCCTTGCGTTGTCGTGCCTTAGCCTTATCTCGCCTGACCGTGCCTTCCTTTGCTTTAAGCTTTCCTTGCCTTGCCGTGCATTGCCTAGCCTTGCATTGTCGTGCCTTATCCTTGCCTCACCTGACCGTGCCTTCCCCTGCGTTACCCTTTCCTTGCCTTGCCGTGCATTGCCTAGCCCTGCGTTGTCGTGCCTTAGCCTTGTTACCCCTTGCCGTGCCGTTCCTTCCGTTACCCTTGCCTTCCCTTGCTTTCCCTTGCCTTCCTTGCGTTCCGTTACTCTTTGCTTGCCTTCCGTGCATTGCCTAGCCTTGCGTTGTCGTGCCTTAGCCTTGCTTCGCCTGACCGTGCTTTCCCATGCGTTACCCTTTCCTTGCCTTGCCGTTCATTGCCTAGCGTTCGGTGTCGTGCCTTAGACTTGTTCCCCCTTGCCGTGCCGTTCCTTCCGTTACCCTTGCCTTTCCTTGCTTTTCCTTGCCTTGCTTACCTTCCGTTACTCTTTGCTTGCCTTCCCTGAATTGCCTAGCCTTGCGTTGTCGTGCCTTTGCCTTATCTCGCCTGACCTTGCCTTCCTTTGCTTTAAGCTTTCCTTGCATTGTCGTGCATTGCCTAGCCTTGCGTTTTCGTGCATTAGCCTTGCCTAGCCTCACCGTGCCTTTCCTTGCGTTACCCTTTGCTTGCCTTGCCGTGCATTGCCTAGCCGTGCGTTGTCGTGCCTTAGCCTTGTTTCCCCTTGCCGTGCCGTTCCTTCCATTACCCTTGCCTTCCCTTGCTTTCCCTTGCCTTCCTTGCGTTCCGTTACTCTTTGCTTGCTTTCCGTGCATTGCCTAGCCTTGCGTTGTCGTGCCTTAGCCTTGCCTCGCCTGACCGTGCTTTCCCATGCGTTACCCTTTCCTTGCCTTGCCGTGCATTGCCTAGCGGGCGTTGCCGTGCCTTAGCCTTGTTTCCCCTTGCCGTGCCGTTCCTTCCCTTACCCTTGCCTTTCCTTGCTTTTCCTTGCCTTCCTTACCTTCCGTTACTCTTTGCTTGCCTTCCCTGAATTGCCTAGCCTTGCGTTGTCGTGCCTTAGCCTTATCTCGCCTGACCTTGCCTTCCTTTGCTTTAAGCTTTCCTTGCATTGTCGTGCATCGCCTAGCCTTGCGTTTTCGTGCATTAGCCTTGCCTAGCCTCACCGTGCCTTTCCTTGCGTTACCCTTTGCTTGCCTTGCCGTGCATTGCCTAGCGTGCGTTGTCGTGCCTTAGCCTTGTTTCCCCTTACCGTGCCGTTCCTTCTGTTACCATTGACTTTCCTTGCTTTCCCTTGCCTTCCGTACCTTCCGTTACTCTTTGCTTGCCTTCCGTGCATTGCCTAGCCTTGCGTTGTCGTGCCTTAGCCTTATCTCGCCTGACCGTGCCTTCCTTTGCTTTAAGCTTTCCTTGCATTGTCGTGCATTGCCTAGCCTTGCGTTTTCGTGCATTAGCCTTGCCTAGCCTCACCGTGCCTTTCCTTGCGTTACCCTTTGCTTGCCTTGCCGTGCATTGCCTAGCCGTGCGTTGTCGTGCCTTAGCCTTGTTTCCCCTTGCCGTGCCGTTCCTTCCGTTACACTTGCCTTTCTTTGCTTTCCCTTTCCTTCCTTACCTTCTGTTACTCTTTGCTTGCCTTCCGTGCATTGCCTAGCCTTGGGTTTTCGTGCCTTAGCCTTGCCTCGCCTGACCGTGCTTTCCCATGCGTTACCCTTTCCTTGCCTTGCCGTGCATTGCTCAGCCTGCGTTGCCGTGCCTTAGCCTTGTTTCCGCTTCCCGTGCCGTTCCTTCCGTTACCCTTGCCTTTCCTTGCTTTTCCTTGCCTTCCTTACGTTCCGTTACTCTTTGCTTGCCTTCCCTGCATTGCCTAGCCTTGCGTTGTCGTGCCTTAGCCTTATGACGCCTGACCGTGCCTTCCTTTGCTTTAAGCTTTCCTTGCCTTGCCGTGCATTGCCTAGCCTTGCATTGTCGTGCCTTAGCCTTATCTCGCCTGACCGTGCCTTCCTTTGCTTTAAGCTTTCCTTGGATTGTCGTGCATTTCCTAGCCTTGCGTTGTCGTGCATTAGCCGTGCCTAGCCTCACCGTGCCTTGCCTTGCGTTACCCTTTCCTTGCCTTGCCGTGCATGGCCTATCCGTGCGCTGTCGTGCCTTAGCCTTGTTTCCCCTTGCCGTGGCGTGCCTTTTGTTACACTTGCCTTGCCTGGCTTTCCCTTGCCTTCCTTTCCTTCCGTTACTCTTTGCTTGCCTTCCCTGCATTGCCTAGCCTTGCGTTGTCGTGCCTTAGCCTTATCTCGCCTGACCGTGCCTTCCTTTGCTTTAAGCTTTCCTTGCCTTGCCGTGCATTGCCTAGCCTTGCATTGTCGTGCCTTAGCCTTATCTCTCCTGACCGTGCCTTCCTTTGCTTTAAGCTTTCCTTGGATTGTCGTGCATTTCCTAGCCTTGCGTTGTCGTGCATTAGCCGTGCCTAGCCTCACCGTGCCTTGCCTTGCGTTACCCTTTCCTTGCCTTGCCGTGCATTGCCTAGCCCTGCGCTGTCGTGCCTTAGCCTTGTTTCCCCTTGCCGTGCCGTTCCTTCCTTTCCCTTGCTTTCCTTACCTTCCGTTACTCTTTGCTTGCCTTCCCTGAATTGCCTAGCCTTGCGTTGTCGTGCCTTTGCCTTATCTCGCCTGACCTTGCCTTCCTTTGCTTTAAGCTTTCCTTGCATTGTCGTGCATTGCCTAGCCTTGCGTTTTCGTGCATTAGCCTTTCCTAGCCTCACCGTCCCTTGCCTTGCATTACCCTTTGCTTGCCTTGCCGTGCATTACCTAGCCGTGCGTTGTCGTGCCTTAGCCTTGTTTCCCCTTGCCGTGCAGGTCCTTCCGTTACACTTGCCTTTCTTTGCTTTCCCTTGCCTTCCTTACCTTCCGTTTCTCTTTGATTGCCTTCCGTGCATTGCCTAGCCTTGCGTTGTCGTGCCTTAGCATTGCCTCGCCTGAACTTGCTTTCCCATGCGTTACCCTTTCCTTGCCTTGCCGTGCATTGCCCAGCCGGCGTTGCCGTGCCTTAGCCTTGTTTCCCCTTGCCGTGCAGTTCCTTCCGTTACCCTTGCCTTTCCTTGCTTTTCCTTGCCTTGCTTACCTTCCGTTACTCTTTGCTTCCCTTCCCTGCATTGCGTAGCCTTGCGTTGTCGTGCCTTAGCCTTATCTCGCCTGACCGTGCCTTCCTTTGCTTTGAGGTTTCCTTGCATTGTCGTGCATTGCCTAGCCTTGCGATGTCGTGCATTAGCCTTGCCTAGCCTCACCGTGCCTTGCCTTGCGTTACCCTTTCCTTGCCTTGCCGTGCATTGCCTAGCCGTGCGTTGTCGTGCCTTAGCCTTGTTTCCCCTTGCCGTGGCGTGCCTTTTGTTACACTTGCCTTGCCTGGCTTTGACTTGCCTTCCTTTCCTTCCGTTACTCTTTCCTTGCCTTGCCGTGCATTGCCTAGCCTTGCATTGTCGTGCCTTATCCTTCCCTCACCTGACCGTGCCTTCCCCTGCGTTACCCTTTCCTTGCCTTGCCTTGCATTGCCTAGCCCTGCGTTGCCGTGCCTTAGCCTTGTTACCCCTTGCCGTGCCGTTCGTCCCGTTACCCTTGCCTTCCCTTGCTTTCCCTTGCCTTCCTTGCGTTCCGTTACTCTTTGCTTGCTTTCCGTGCATTGCCTAGCCTTGCGTTGTCGTGCCTTAGCCTTGCCTCGCCTGACCGTGCTTTCCCATGCGTTACCCTTTCCTTGCCTTGCCGTGCATTGCCTAGCGTGCGTTGTCGTGCCTTAGCCTTGTTTCCCCTTGCCGTGCCGTTCCTTCCGTTACCATTGCCTTTCCTTGCTTTCCCTTGCCTTCCTTACCTTCCGTTACTCTTTGCTTGCCTTCCGTGCATTGCCTAGCCTTGCGTTGTCGTGCCTTAGCCTTATCTCGCCTGACCGTGCCTTCCTTTGCTTTAAACTTTCCTTGCATTGTCGTGCATTGCCTAGCCTTGCGTTTTCGTGCATTAGCCTTGCCTAGCCTCACCGTGCCTTTCCTTGCGTTACCCTTTGCTTGCCTTGCCGTGCATTGCCTAGCCGTGCGTTGTCGTGCCTTAGCCTTGTTTCCCCTTGCCGTGCCGTTCCTTCCGTTACACTTGCCTTTCCTTGCTTTCCCTTTCCTTCCTTACCTTCCGTTACTCTTTGCTTGCCTTCCGTGCATTGCCTAGCCTTGCGTTGTCGTGCCTTAGCCTTATCTCGCCTGACCGTGCCTTCCTTTGCTTTAAGCTTTCCTTGCATTTTCGTGCATTGCCTAGCCTTACGTTGTCGTGCATTAACCTTGCCTAGCCTCAGCGAGCCTTGCCTTGCGTTACCCTTTCCTTGCCTTGCCGTGCATTTTCTAGCCGTGTGTTGTCGTGCCTTAGCCTTGTTAACCCTTGCCGTGCCGTTCCTTCCGTTACCCTTGCCTTCCCTTGCATTCCCTTTCCTTCCTTGCATTCCGTTACTCCTTGCTTGCTTTCCGTGCATTGCCTAGCCTTGCGTTGGCTTTCCTTAGCCTTGTTTCCCCTTGCCGTTGCGTGCCTTTTGTTACACTTGCCTTGCCTGGCTTTGCGTTGCCTTCCTTTCCTTGCGTTACTCTTTCCTTGCCTTGCCGTTCATTGCCTAGCCCTGCGTTGTCGTGCCTTAGCCTTGTTACCGCTTGCCGTGCCGTTCCTTCCGTTACCCTTGCCTTTCCTTGCTTTCCCTTGCCTTCCTTGCGTTCCGTTACTCTTTGCTTGCTTTCCGTGCATTGCCTAGCCTTGCGTTGTCATGCCTTAGGCTTGCCTCTCCTGACCGTGCTTTCCCATGCGTTACCATTTCCTTGCCTTGCCGTGCATTGCCTAGCGTGCGTTGTCGTGCCTTAGCCTTGTTTCCCCTTGCCGTGCCGTTCCTTCCGTTACACTTGCCTTTCCTTGCTTTCCCTTGCCTTCCTTACATTCCGTTACTCTTTGCTTGCCTTCCGTGCATTGCCTAGCCTTGCGTTGTAGTGCCTTAGCCTTATCTCGCCTGACCGTGCCTTCCTTTGCTTTAAGCTTTCCTTCATTGTCGTGCATTGCCTAGCCTTGCGTTGTCGTGCATTAGCCTTGCCTAGCCTCACAGTGCCTTGCCTTGCGTTACCCTTTCCTTGCCTTGCCGTGCATTGCCAAGCCGTGCGTTGTCGTGCCTTAGCCTTGATTCCCCTTGCCGTGGCGTGCCTTTTGTTACACTTGCCTTGCCTGGCTTTGCCTTGCCTTCCTTTCCTTCCGTTACTCTTTCCTTGCCTTGCCGTGCATTGCCTAGCCTTGCATTGTCGTGCCTTATCCTTGCCTCACCTTACCGTGCATTCCCCTGCGTTACCCTTTCCTTGCCTTGCCGTGCATTGCCTAGCCTTGCGTTGTCGTGCCTTAGCGTTGCCTCGCCTGACCGTGCTTTCAAATGCGTTACCCTTTCCTTGCCTTGCCGTTCATTGCCTAGCGTTCGGTGTCGTGCCTTAGACTTGTTTCCCCTTGCCGTGCCGTTCCTTCCGTTACCCTGGCCTTTCCTTCCTTTTCCTTGCCTTGCTTACCTTCCGTTACTCTTTGCTTGCCTTGCCGTGCATTGCCTAGACTTGCAGTGTCGTGCCTTAGCCTTATCTCGCCTGACCGTGCCTTCCTTTGCTTTAAGCTTTCCTTGGATTGTCGTGCATTGCCTAGCCTTGCGTTGTCGTGCATTAGCCGTGCCTAGCCTCACCGTGCCTTGCCTTGCGTTACCCTTTCCTTGCCTTGCCGTGCATGGCCTATCCGTGCGTTGTCGTGCCTTAGCCTTGTTCCCCTTGCCGTGGCGTGCCTTTTGTTACACTTGCCTTGCCTGGCTTTGCCTTGCCTTCCTTTCCTTCCGTTACTCTCCCTTGCCTTGCCGTGCATTGCCTAGCCTTGCATTTTCGTGCCTTATCGTTGCCTCACCTGACCGTGCCATCCCTTGCGTTACCCTTTCCTTGCCTTGCCGTGCATTGCCTAGCGTTGCGTTGCGTTACCCTTTCCTTGCCTTGCCGTGCATTGCCTAGCCGTGCGTTGTCGTGCCTTAGCCTTGTTACCCCTTGCCGTGCCGTTCCTTCCGTTACCCTTGCCTTCCCTTGCTTTCCCTTGCCTTCCTTGCGTTCCGTTACTCTTTGCTTGCTTTCCGTCCATTGCCTAGCCTTGCGTTGTCATGCCTTAGGCTTTCCTCGCCTGACCGTGCTTTCCCATGCGTTACCCTTTCCTTGCCTTGCCGTGCATTGCCTAGCGTGCGTTGTCGTGCCTTAGCCTTGTTTCCCCTTGCAGTGCCGTTCCTTCCTTTCCCTTGCCTTCCTTACCTTCCGTTACTCTTTGCTTGCCTTCCGTGCATTGCCTAGCCTTGCGTTGTCGTGCCTTAGCCTTGCCTCGCCTGACCGTGCTTTCCCATGCGTTACCCTTACCTTGCCTTGCCGTTCATTGCCTAGCGTTCGGTGTCGTGCCTTAGACTTGTTTCCCCTTGCCGTGCCGTTCCTTCCGTTACCCTTGCCTTTCCTTGCTTTTCCTTGCCTTGCTTACCTTCCGTTACTCTTTGCTTGCCTTCCCTGAGTTGCCTAGCCTTGCGTTGTCGTGCCTTTGCCTTATCTCGCGTGACCTTGCCTTCCTTTGCTTTAAGCTTTCCTTGCATTGTCGTGCATTGCCTAGCCTTGCGTTTTCGTGCATTAGCCTTGCCTAGCCTCACCGTGCCTTGCCTTGCTTTACCCTTTGCTTGCCTTGCCGTGCATTACCTAGCCGTGCGTTGTCGTGCCTTAGCCTTGTTTCCCCTTGCCGTGCAGGTCCTTCCGTTACACTTGCCTTTCTTTGCTTTCCCTTGCCTTCCTTACCTTCCGTTTCTCTTTGCTTGCCTTCCGTGCATTGCCTAGCCTTGCGTTGTCGTGCCTTAGCATTGCCTCGCCTGAACGTGCTTTCCCATGCGTTACCCTTTCCTTGCCTTGCCGTGCATTGCCCAGCCTGCGTTGCCGTGCCTTAGCCTTGTTTCTCCTTGCCGTGCAGTTCCTTCCGTTACCCTTGCCTTTCCTTGCTTTTCCTTGCCTTGCTTACCTTCCGTTACTCTTTGCTTCCCTTCCCTGCATTGCGTAGCCTTGCGTTGTCGTGCCTTAGCCTTATCTCGCCTGACCGTGCCTTCCTTTGCTTTGAGCTTTCCTTGCATTGTCGTGCATTGCCTAGCCTTGCGTTGTCGTGCATTAGCCTTGCCTAGCCTCACCGTGCCTTGCCTTGCGTTACCCTTTCCTTGCCTTGCCGTGCATTGCCTAGCCGTGCGTTGTCGTGCCTTAGCCTTGTTTCCCCTTGCCGTGGCGTGCCTTTTATTACACTTGCCTTGCCTGGCTTTGACTTGCCTTCCTTTCCTTCCGTTACTCTTTCCTTGCCTTGCCGTGCATTGCCTAGCCTTGCATTGTCGTGCCTTATCCTTGCCTCACCTGACCGTGCCTTCCCCTGCGTTACCCTTTCCTTGCCTTGCCTTGCATTGCCTAGCCCTGCGTTGCCGTGCCTTAGCCTTGTTACCCCTTGCCGTGCCGTTCCTCCCGTTACCCTTGCCTTCCCTTGCTTTCCCTTGCCTTCCTTGCGTTCCGTTACTCTTTGCTTGCTTTCCGTGCATTGCCTAGCCTTGCGTTGTCATGCTTTAGCCTTGCATCGCCTGACCGTGCTTTCCCATGCGTTACCCTTTCCTTGCCTTGCCGTGCATTGCCTAGCGTGCGTTGTCGTGCCTTAGCTTTTTTTCCCCTTGCCGTGCCGTTCCTTCCGTTACCATTGACTTTCCTTGCTTTCCCTTGCCTTCCTTAACTTCCGTTACTCTTTGCTTGCCTTCCGTGCATTGCCAAGCCTTGCGTTGTTGTGCCTTAGCGTTGCCTCCCTTGACCGTTCTTTCCCATGCGTTACCCTTTCCTTCCCTTGCCGTGCATTGCCTCGCGTGCGTTGTCGTGCCTTAGACTTGTTTCCCCTTGCCGTGCCGTTCCTTCCGTTACCATTGCCTTTCCTTGCTTTCCTTTGCCTTCCTTACCTTCCGTTACTCTTTCCTTGCCTTCCCTGCATTGCCTAGCCTTGCGTTGTCGTGCCTTAGCCTTATCTCTTCTGGCCGTGCCTTCCTTTGCTTTAAGCTTTACTTGCATTGTCGTGCATTGCCTAGCCTTGCGTTGTCGTGCATTAGCATTGCCTGGCCTCCTTGCCTTGCCGTGCATTGCCTAGCCCTGCGTTGTCGTGCCTTAGCCTTGTTTCCCCTTGCCGTGCCGTTCCTTCCGTTACACTTGCCTTTCTTTGCTTTCCCTTGCCTTCCTTACCTTCCGTTACTCTTTGCTTGCCTTCCGTGCATTGCCTAGTCTTGCGTTGTCGTGCCTTAGCCTTGCCTCGCCTGAACGTGCTTTCCCATGCGTTACCCTTTCCTTGCCTTGCCGTGCATTGCTCAGCCTGCGTTGCAGTGACTTAGCCTTGTTTCCGCTTCCCTTGCTGTTCCTTCCGTTACCCTTGCCTTTCCTTGCTTTTCCTTGCCTTCCTTACGTTCCGTTACTCTTTGCTTGCCTTCCCTGCATTGCCTAGCCTTGCGTTGTCGTGCCTTAGCCTTATCTCGCCTGACCGTGCCTTCCTTTGCTTTAAGCTTTCCTTGCCTTGCCGTGCATTGCCTAGCCTTGCATTGTCGTGCCTTATCCTTGCCTCACCTGACCGTGCCTTCCCCTGCGTTACCCTTTCCTTGCCTTGCCGTGCATTGCCTAGCCCTGCGTTGTCGTGCCTTAGCCTTGTTACCCCTTGCCGTGTCGTTCCTTCCGTTACCCTTCCCTTCCCTTGCTTTCCCTTGCCTTCCTTGCGTTCCGTTACTCTTTGCTTGCTTTCCGTGCATTGCCTAGCCTTGCGGTGTCATGCCTTAGCCTTGCCTCGCCTGACCGTGCTTTCCCATGCGTTACCCTTTCCTTGCCTTGCCGTTCATTGCCTAGCGTTCGGTGTCGTGCCTTAGACTTGTTCCCCCTTGCCGTGCCGTTCCTTCCGTTACCCTTGCCTTTCCTTGCTTTTCCTTGCCTTGCTTACCTTCCGTTACTCTTTGCTTGCCTTCCCTGAATTGCCTAGCCTTGCGTTGTCGTGCCTTACCCTTATCTCGCCTGACCTTGCCTTCCTTTGCTTTAACCTTTCCTTGCATTGTCGTGCATCGCCTAGCCTTGCGTTTTCGTGCATTAGCCTTGCCTAGCCTCACCGTGCCTTTCCTTGCGTTACCCTTTGCTTGCCTTGCCGTGCATTGCCTAGCCGTGCGTTGTCGTGCCTTAGCCTTGTTTCCCCTTGCCGTGCCGTTCCTTCCGTTACTCTTTGCTTGCCTTCCCTGCATTGCCTAGCCTTGCGTTGTCGTGCCTTAGCCTTGCCTCGCCTGACCGTGCTTTCCCATGCGTTACCATTTCCTTGCCTTGCCGTGCATTGCCTAGCGTGCGTTGTCGTGCCTTAGCCTTGTTTCCCCTTGCCGTGCCGTTCCTTCCGTTACCATTGCCTTTCCTTGCTTTCCCTTGCCTTCCGTACCTTCCGTTACTCTTTGCTTGCCTTCCGTGCATTGCCTAGCCTTGCGTTGTCGTGCCTTAGCCTTATCTCGCCTGACCGTGCCTTCCTTTGCTTTAAGCTTTCCTTGCATTGTCGTGCATTGCCTAGCCTTGCGTTTTCGTGCATTAGCCTTGCCTAGCCTCACCGTGCCTTTCCTTGCGTTACCCTTTGCTTGCCTTGCCGTGCATTGCCTAGCCGTGCGTTGTCGTGCCTTAGCCTTGTTTCCCCTTGTCGTGCCGTTCCTTCCGTTACACTTGCCTTTCTTTGCTTTCCCTTTCCTCCCTTACCTTCTGTTACTCTTTGCTTGCCTTCCGTGCATTGCCTAGCCTTGGGTTGTCGTGCCTTAGCCTTGCCTCGCCTGACCGTGCTTTCCCATGCGTTACCCTTTCCTTGCCTTGCCGTGCATTGCTCAGCCTGCGTTGCCGTGCCTTAGCCTTGTTTCCGCTTCCCGTGCCGTTCCTTCCGTTACCCTTGCCTTTCCTTGCTTTTCCTTGCCTTCCTTACGTTCCGTTACTCTTTGCTTGCCTTCCCTGCATTGCCTAGCCTTGCGTTGTCGTGCCTTACCCTTATCTCGCCTGATCGTGCCTTCCTTTGCTTTAAGCTTTCCTTGCCTTGCCGTGCATTGCCTAGCCTTGCATTGTCGTGCCTTAGCCTTATCTCGCCTGACCGTGCCTTCCTTTCCTTTAAGCTTTCCTTGGATTGTCGTGCATTTCCTAGTGTTGCGTTGTCGTGCATTAGCCGTGCCTAGCCTCACCGTGCCTTGCCTTGCGTTACCCTTTCCTTGCCTTGCCGTGCATGGCCTATCCGTGCATTGTCGTGCCTTAGCCTTGTTTCCCCTTGCCGTGGCGTGCCTTTTGTTACACTTGCCTTGCCTGGCTTTGCCTTGCCTTCCTTTCCTTCCGTTACTCTTTGCTTGCCTTCCCTGCATTGCCTAGCCTTGCGTTGTCGTGCCTTAGCCTTATCTCGCCTGACCGTGCCTTCCTTTGCTTTAAGCTTTCCTTGCCTTGCCGTGCATTGCCTAGCCTTGCATTGTCGTGCCTTAGCCTTATCTCTCCTGACAGTGCCTTCCTTTGCTTTAAGCTTTCCTTGGATTGTCGTGCATTTCCTAGCCTTGCGTTGTCGTGCATTAGCCGTGCCTAGCCTCACCGTGCCTTGCCTTGCGTTACCCTTTCCTTGCCTTGCCGTGCATTGCCTAGCCCTGCGTTGTCGTGCCTTAGCCTTGTTACCCCTTGCCGTGCCGTTCCTTCCGTTACCCTTGCCTTCCCTTGCTTTCCCTTGCCTTCCTTGCGTTCCGTTACTCTTTGCTTGCTTTCCGTGCATTGCCTAGCCTTGCGTTGTCATGCCTTAGGCTTGCCTCGCCTGACCGTGCTTTCCCATGCGTTACCCTTTCCTTGCCTTGCCGTGCATTGCCTAGCGTGCGTTGTCGTGCCTTAGCCTTGTTTCCCCTTGCCGTGCCGTTCCTTCCTTTCCCTTGCCTTCCTTACCTTCCGTTACTCTTTGCTTGCCTTCCGTGCATTGCCTAGCCTTGCGTTGTCGTGCCTTAGCCTTGCCTCGCCTGACCGTGCTTTCCCATGCGTTACCCTTTCCTTGCCTTGCCGTTCATTGCCTAGCGTTCGGTGTCGTGCCTTAGACTTGTTTCCCCTTGCCGTGCCGTTCCTTCCGTTACCCTTGCCTTTCCTTGCTTTTCCTTGCCTTGCTTACCTTCCGTTACTCTTTGCTTGCCTTCCCTGAATTGCCTAGCCTTGCGTTGTCGTGCCTTTGCCTTATCTCGCCTGACCTTGCCTTCCTTTGCTTTAAGCTTTCCTTGCATTGTCGTGCATTGCCTAGCCTTGCGTTTTCGTGCATTAGCCTTTCCTTGCCTCACCGTCCCTTGCCTTGCTTTACCCTTTGCTTGCCTTGCGTGCATTACCTAGCCGTGCGTTGTCGTGCCTTAGCCTTGTTTCCCCTTGCCGTGCAGGTCCTTCCGTTACACTTGCCTTTCTTTGCTTTCCCTTCCTTCCTTACCTTCCGTTTCTCTTTGCTTGCCTTCCGTGCATTGCCTAGCCTTGCGTTGTCGTGCCTTAGCATTGCCTCGCCTGAACGTGCCTTCCTTTGCTTTGAGCTTTCCTTGCATTGTCGTGCATTGCCTAGCCTTGCGTTGTCGTGCATTAGCCTTGCCTAGCCTCACCGTGCCTTGCCCCTTCCTTTCCTTCCGGTACCCTTTCCTTGCCTTGCCGTGCATTGCCTAGCCGTGCTTTGTCGTGCCTTAGCCTTGTTTCCCCTTGCCGTGGCGTGCCTTTTGTTACACTTGCCTTGCCTGGCTTTGACTTGCCTTCCTTTCCTTCCGTTACTCTTTCCTTGCCTTGCCGTGCATTGCCTAGCCTTGCATTGTCGTGCCTTAGCCTTGCCTCCCCTGACCGTGCTTTCCCATGCGTTACCCTTTCCTTGGCTTGCCGTGCATTGCCTAGCGTGCGTTGTCGTGCCTTAGACTTGTTTCCCCTTGCCGTGCCGTTCCTTCCGTTACCATTGCCTTTCCTTGCTTTCCCTTGCCTTCCTTACCTTCCGTTACTCTTTGCTTGCCTTCCCTGCATTGCCTAGCCTTGCGTTGTCGTGCCTTAGCCTTATCTCGCCTGACCGTGCCTTCCTTTGCTTTAAGCTTTCCTTGCATTGTCGTGCATTGCCTAGCCTTGCGTTTTCGTGCATTAGCCTTGCCTAGCCTCACCGTGCCTTTCCTTGCGTTACCCTTTGCTTGCCTTGCCGTGCATTGCCTAGCCGTGCGTTGTCGTGCCTTAGCCTTGTTTCCCCTTGCCGTGCCGTTCCTTCCTTACACTTGCCTTTCTTTGCTTTCCCTTGCCTTCCTTACCTTCCGTTACTCTTTGCTTGCCTTCCCTGCATTGCCAAGCCTTGCGTTGTCGTGCCTTAGCCTTGCCTCCCCTGACCGTGCTTTCGCATGCGTTACCCTTTCCTTGGCTTGCCGTGCATTGCCTAGGGTGCGTTGTCGTGCCTTAGACTTGTTTACCCTTGCCGTGCCTTTCCTTCCGTTACCATTGCCTTTCCTTGCTTTCCCTTGCCTTCCTTACCTTCCGTTACTCTTTGCTTGCCTTCCCTGCATTGCCTAGCCTTGCGTTGTCGTGACTTAGCCTTATCTCGCCTGACCGTGCCTTCCTTTGCTTTAAGCTTTACTTGCATTGTCGTGCATTGCCTAGCCTTGCGTTGTCGTGCATTAGCCTTGGCTAGCCTCACCGTGCCTTACCTTCCGTTACCCTTTCCTTGCCTTGCCGTGCATTTCCTAGCCGTGTGTTGTCGTGCCTTAGCCTTGTTTCCCCTTGCCGTTGCGTGCCTTTTATTACACTTGCCTTGCCTGGCTTTGCCTTGCCTTCCTTTCCTTCCGTTACTCTTTCCTTGCCTTGCCGTGCATTGCCTAGCCATGCGTTGTCGTGCCTTAGCCTTGTTACCCCTTCCCGTGCCGTTCCTTCCGTTACCCTTGCCTTCCCTTGCTTTCCATTGCCTTCCTTGCGTTCCGTTACTCTTTGCTTGCCTTCCGTGCATTGCCTAGCCTTGCGTTGTCATGCCTTAGCCTTGCCTCGCCTGACCGTGCTTTCCCATGCGTTACCCTTTCCTTGCCTTGCCGTGCATTGCCTAGCGTGCGTTGTCGTGCCTTAGCCTTGTATCCCCTTGCCGTGTCGTTCCTTCCGTTACACTTGCCTTTCCTTGCTTTCCCTTGCCTTCCTTACCTTCCGTTACTCTTTGCTTGCCTTCCGTGCATTGCCTAGCCTTGCGTTGTCGTGCCTTAGCCTTGCTTCGCCTGACCGTGCTTTCCCATGCGTTACCCTTTCCTTGCCTTGCCGTTCATTGCCTAGCGTTCGGTGTCGTGCCTTAGACTTGTTCCCCCTTGCCGTGCCGTTCCTTCCGTTACCCTTGCCTTTCCTTGCTTATCCTTGCCTTGCTTACCTTCCGTTACTCTTTGCTTGCCTTCCCTGAATTGCCTAGCCTTGCGTTGTCGTGCCTTTGCCTCATCTCGCCTGACCTTGCCTTCCTTTGCTTTAAGCTTTCCTTGCATTGTCGTGCATTGCCTAGCCTTGCGTTTTCGGGCATTAGCCTTGCCTAGCCTCACCGTGCCTTGCCTTGCGTTACCCTTTGCTTGCCTTGCCGTGCATTGCCTAGCCGTGCGTTGTCGTGCCTTAGCCTTGTTTCCCCTTGCCGTGCCGTTCCTTCCGTTACCCTTGCCTATCCTTGCTTTCACTTGCCTTCCTTCCGTTCCGTTACTCTTTGCTTGCTTTCCGTGCATTGCCTAGCCTTGCGTTGTCGTGCCTTAGCATTGACTCGCCTGACCGTGCTTTCCCATGCGTTACCCTTTCCTTGCCTTGCCGTGCATTGCCTAGCGGGCGTTGCCGTGCCTTAGCCATGTTTCCCCTTGCCGTGCCGTTCCTTCCGTTACCCTTGCCTTTCCTTGCTTTTCCTTGCCTTCCTTACCTTCCGTTACTCTTTGCTTGCCTTCCCTGAATTGCCTAGCCTTGCGTTGTCGTGCCTTAGCCTTATCTCGCCTGACCTTGCCTTCCTTTGCTTTAACCTTTCCTTGCATTGTCGTGCATCGCCTAGCCTTGCGTTTTCGTGCATTAGCCTTGCCTAGCCTCACCGTGCCTTTTCTTGCGTTACCCTTTGCTTGCCTTGCCGTGCATTGCCCAGCCGGGCGTTGTCGTGCCTTAGCCTTGTTTCCCCTTGCCGTGCCGTTCCTTCCGTTACACTTGCCTTTCTTTGCTTTCCCTTGCCTTCCTTACCTTCCGTTACTCTTTGCTTGCCTTCCGTGCATTGCCTAGCCTTGCGTTGTCGTGCCTTAGCCTTGCCTCGCCTGACCGTGCTTTCCCATGCGTTACCCTTTCCTTGCCTTGCCGTGCATTGCCTAGCGTGCGTTGTCGTGCCTTAGCCTTGTTTCCCCTTGCCGTGCCGTTCCTTCCGTTACCATTGCCTTTCCTTGCTTTCCCTTGCCTTCCTTACCTTCCGTTACTCTTTCCTTGCCTTCCGTGCATTGCCTAGCCTTGCGTTGTCGTGCCTTAGCCTTATCTCGCCTGACCGTGCCTTCCTTTGCTTTGAGCTTTCCTTGCATTGTCGTGCATTGACTAGCCTTGCGTTGTCGTGCATTAGCCTTGCCAAGCCTCACCGTGCCTTGCCTTGCGTTACCCTTTCCTTGCCTTGCCGCGCATTGCCTAGCCGTGCGTTGTCGTGCCTTAGCCTTGTTTCCCCTTGCCGTGGCGTGTCTTTTGTTACACTTGCCTTGCCTGGCTTTGACTTGCCTTCCTTTCCTTCCGTTACTCTTTCCTTGCCTTGCCGTTCATTGCCTAGCCTTGCATTGTCGTGCCTTATCCTTGCCTCACCTGACCGTGCCTTCCCCTGCGTTACCCTTTCCTTCCCTTGCCTTGCATTGCCTAGCCCTACGTTGCCGTGCCTTAGCCTTGTTACCCCTTGCCGTGCCGTTCGTCCCGTTACCCTTGCCTTCCCTTGCTTTCCCTTGCCTTCCTTGCGTTCCGTTACTCTTTGCTTGCTTTCCGTGCATTGCCTAGCCTTGCGTTGTCATGCCTTAGCCTTGCCTCGCCTGACCGTGCTTTCCCATGCGTTACCCTTTCCTTGCCTTGCCGTGCATTGCCTAGCGTGCGTTGTCGTGCCTTAGCCTTGTATCGCCTTGCCGTGCCGTTCCTTCCGTTACACTTGCCTTTCCTTGCTTTCCCTTGCCTTCCTTACCTTCCGTTACTCTTTGCTTGCCTTCCGTGCATTGCCTAGCCTTGCGTTGTCGTGCCTTAGCCTTGCTTCGCCTGACCGTGCTTTCCCATGCGTTACCCTTTCCTTGCCTTGCCGTTCATTGCCTAGCGTTCGGTGTCGTGCCTTAGACTTGTTCCCCCTTGCCGTGCCGTTCCTTCCGTTACCCTTGCCTTTCCTTGCTTATCCTTGCCTTGCTTACCTTCCGTTACTCTTTGCTTGCCTTCCCTGAATTGCCTAGCCTTGCGTTGTCGTGCCTTAGCCTTATCTCGCCTGACCTTGCCTTCCTTTGCTTTAACCTTTCCTTGCATTGTCGTGCATCGCCTAGCCTTGCGTTTTCGTGCATTAGCCTTGCCTAGCCTCACCGTGCCTTTTCTTGCGTTAGCCTTTGCTTGCCTTGCCGTGCATTGCCCAGCCGGGCGTTGTCGTGCCTTAGCCTTGTTTCCCCTTGCCGTGCCGTTCCTTCCGTTACACTTGCCTTTCTTTGCTTTCCCTTGCCTTCCTTACCTTCCGTTACTCTTTGCTTGCCTTCCGTGCATTGCCTAGCCTTGCGTTGTCGTGCCTTAGCCTTGCCTCGCCTGACCGTGCTTTCCCATGCGTTACCCTTTCCTTGCCTTGCCGTGCATTGCCTAGCGTGCGTTGTCGTGCCTTAGCCTTGTTTCCCCTTGCCGTGCCGTTCCTTCCGTTACCATTGCCTTTCCTTGCTTTCCCTTGCCTTCCTTACCTTCCGTTACTCTTTCCTTGCCTTCCGTGCATTGCCTAGCCTTGCGTTGTCGTGCCTTAGCCTTATCTCGCCTGACCGTGCCTTCCTTTGCTTTGAGCTTTCCTTGCATTGTCGTGCATTGCCTAGCCTTGCGTTGTCGTGCATTAGCCTTGCCAAGCCTCACCGTGCCTTGCCTTGCGTTACCCTTTCCTTGCCTTGCCGTGCATTGCCTAGCGTGCGTTGTCGTGCCTTAGCCTTGTTTCCCCATGCCGTTGCGTGCCTTTTGTTACACTTGCCTTGCCTGGCTTTGCGTTGCCTTCCTTTCCTTGCGTTACTCTTTCCTTGCCTTGCCGTGCATTGCTTAGCCCTGCGTTGTAGTGCCTTAGCCTTATCTCGCCTGACCGTGCCTTCCTTTGCTTTAAGCTTTCCTTGCATTGTCGTGCATTGCCTAGCCTTGCGTTGTCGTGCATTAGCCTTGCCTAGCCTCACCGTGCCTTGCCTTGCGTTACCCTTTCCTTGCCTTGCCGTGCATTGCCTAGCCGTGCGTTGTCGTGCCTTAGCCTTGATTCCCCTTGCCGTGTCGTGCCTTTTGTTACACTTGCCTTGCCTGGCTTTGCCTTGCCTTCCTTTCCTTCCGTTACTCTTTCCTTGCCTTGCCGTGCTTTGCCTAGCCTTGCATTGTCGTGCCTTATCCTTGCCTCACTTTACCGTGCATTCCCCTGCGTTACCCTTTGCTTGCCTTGCCGTGCATTGCCTAGCCGTGCGTTGTCGTGCCTTAGCCTTGTTTCCCCTTGCCGTGCCGTTCCTTCCATTACACTTGCCTTTCTTTGCTTTCCCTTGCCTTCCTTACCTTCCGTTACTCTTTGCTTGCCTTCCGTGCATTGCCTAGTCTTGCGTTCTCGTGCCTTAGCCTTGCCTCGCCTGAACGTGCTTTCCCATGCGTTACTCTTTCCTTGCCTTGCCGTGCATTGCTCAGCCTGCGTTGCCGTGCCTTAGCCTTGTTTCCGCTTCCCGTGCCGTTCCTTCCGTTACCCTTGCCTTTCCTTGCTTTTCCTTGCCTTCCTTACGTTCCGTTACTCTTTGCTTGCCTTCCCTGCATTGCCTAGCCTTGCGTTGTCGTGCCTTAGCCTTATCTCGCCTGACCGTGCCTTCCTTTGCTTTAAGCTTTACTTGCCTTGCCGTGCATTGCCTAGCCTTGCATTGTCGTGCCTTATCCTTGCCTCACCTGACCGTGCCTTCCCCTGCGTTACCCTTTCCTTGCCTTGCCGTGCATTGCCTAGCCCTGCGTTGTCGTGCCTTAGCCTTGTTACCCCTTGCCGTGCCGTTCCTTCCGTTACCCTTGCCTTCCCTTGCTTTCCCTTGCCTTCCTTGCGTTCCGTTACTCTTTGCTTGCTTTCCGTGCATTGCCTAGCCTTGCGTTGTCATGCCTTAGCCTTGCCTCGCCTGACCGTGCTTTCCCATTCGTTACCCTTTCCTTGCCTTGCCGTGCATTGCCTAGCGTGCGTTGTCGTGCCTTAGCCTTGTATCCCCTTGCCGTGCCGTTCCTTCCGTTACACTTGCCTTTCCTTGCTTTCCCTTGCCTTCCTTACCTTCCGTTACACTTTGCTTGCCTTCCGTGCATTGCCTAGCCTTGCGTTGTCGTGCCTTAGCCTTATCTCGCCTGACCGTGCCTTCCTTTGCTTTAAGCTTTCCTTGGATTGTCGTGCATTTCCTAGCCTTGCGTTGTCGTGCATTAGCCGTGCCTAGCCTCACCGTGCCTTGCTTTGCGTTACCCTTTCCTTGCCTTGCCGTGCATTGCCTAGCCCTGCGTTGTCGTGCCTTAGCCTTGTTACCCCTTGCCGTGCCGTTCCTTCCGTTACCCTTGCCTTCCCTTGCTTTCCCTTGCCTTCCTTGCGTTCCGTTACTCTTTGCTTGCTTTCCGTGCATTGCCTAGCCTTGCGTTGTCATGCCTTAGGCTTGCCTCGCCTGACCGTGCTTTCCCATGCGTTACCCTTTCCTTGCCTTGCCGTGCATTGCCTAGCGTGCGTTGTCGTGCCTTAGCCTTGTTTCCCCTTGCCGTGCCGTTCCTTCCTTTCCCTTGCCTTCCTTACCTTCCGTTACTCTTTGCTTGCCTTCCGTGCATTGCCTAGCCTTGCGTTGTCGTGCCTTAGCCTTGCCTCGCCTGACCGTGCTTTCCCATGCGTTACCCTTTCCTTGCCTTGCCGTTCATTGCCTAGCGTTCGGTGTCGTGCCTTAGACTTGTTTCCCCTTGCCGTGCCGTTCCTTCCGTTACCCTTGCCTTTCCTTGCTTTTCCTTGCCTTGCTTACCTTCCGTTACTCTTTGCTTGCCTTCCCTGAATTGCCTAGCCTTGCGTTGTCGTGCCTTTGCCTTATCTCGCCTGACCTTGCCTTCCTTTGCTTTAAGCTTTCCTTGCATTGTCGTGCATTGCCTAGCCTTGCGTTTTCGTGCATTAGCCTTTCCTTGCCTCACCGTCCCTTGCCTTGCTTTACCCTTTGCTTGCCTTGCGTGCATTACCTAGCCGTGCGTTGTCGTGCCTTAGCCTTGTTTCCCCTTGCCGTGCAGGTCCTTCCGTTACACTTGCCTTTCTTTGCTTTCCCTTCCTTCCTTACCTTCCGTTTCTCTTTGCTTGCCTTCCGTGCATTGCCTAGCCTTGCGTTGTCGTGCCTTAGCATTGCCTCGCCTGAACGTGCCTTCCTTTGCTTTGAGCTTTCCTTGCATTGTCGTGCATTGCCTAGCCTTGCGTTGTCGTGCATTAGCCTTGCCTAGCCTCACCGTGCCTTGCCCTGCGTTACCCTTTCCTTGCCTTGCCGTGCATTGCCTAGCCGTGCTTTGTCGTGCCTTAGCCTTGTTTCCCCTTGCCGTGGCGTGCCTTTTGTTACACTTGCCTTGCCTGGCTTTGACTTGCCTTCCTTTCCTTCCGTTACTCTTTCCTTGCCTTGCCGTGCATTGCCTAGCCTTGCATTGTCGTGCCTTAGCCTTGCCTCCCCTGACCGTGCTTTCCCATGCGTTACCCTTTCCTTGGCTTGCCGTGCATTGCCTAGCGTGCGTTGTCGTGCGTTAGACTTGTTTCCCCTTGCCGTTCCGTTCCTTCCGTTACCATTGCCTTTCCTTGCTTTCCCTTGCCTTCCTTACCTTCCGTTACTCTTTGCTTGCCTTCCCTGCATTGCCTAGCCTTGCGTTGTCGTGACATAGCCTTATCTCGCCTGACCGTGCCTTCCTTTGCTTTAAGCTTTACTTGCATTGTCGTGCATTGCCTAGCCTTGCGTTGTCGTGCATTAGCCTTGCCTAGCCTCACCGTGCCTTGCCTTCCGTTACCCTTTCCTTGCCTTGCCGTGCATTTCCTAGCCGTGTGTTGTCGTGCCTTAGCCTTGTTTCCCCTTGCCGTTGCGTGTCTTTTATTACACTTGCCTTGCCTGGCTTTGCCTTGCCTTCCTTTCCTTCCGTTACTCTTTCCTTGCCTTGCCGTGCATTGCCTAGCCCTGCGTTGTCGTGCCTTAGCCTTGTTACCCCTTCCCGTGCCGTTCCTTCCGTTACCCTTGCCTTCCCTTGCTTTCCCTTGCCTTCCTTGCGTTCCGTTACTCTTTGCTTGCTTTCCGTGCATTGCCTAGCCTTCCGTTGTCATGCCTTAGCCTTGCCTCGCCTGACCGTGCTTTCCCATGCGTTACCCTTTCCTTGCCTTGCCGTGCATTGCCTAGCGTGCGTTGTCGTGCCTTAGCTACACTTGCCTTGCCTGGCTTTGCCTTGCCTTCCTTTCCTTCCGTTACTCTTTCCTTGCCTTGCCGTGCATTGCCTAGCCCTGCGTTGTCGTGCCTTAGCCTTGTTACCCCTTCCCGTGCCGTTCCTTCCGTTACCCTTGCCTTCCCTTGCTTTCCATTGCCTTCCTTGCGTTCCGTTACTCTTTGCTTGCTTTCCGTGCATTGCCTAGCCTTGCATTGTCGTGCCTTATCCTTGGCTCACCTTACTGTGCATTCCCCTGCGTTACCCTTTCCTTGCCTTGCCGTGCATTGCTTAGCCTTGCGTTGTCGTGCCTTAGCGTTGCCTCGCCTGACCGTGCTTTCAAATGCGTTATCCTTTCCTTGCCTTGCCGTTCATTGCCTAGCGTTCGGTGTCGTGCCTTAGACTTGTTTCCCCTTGCCGTGCCGTTCCTTCCGTTACCCTGGCCTTTCCTTCCTTTTCCTTGCCTTGCTTACCTTCCGTTACTCTTTGCTTGCCTTCCCTGAATTGCCTAGCCTTGCCTTGTCGTGCCTTTGCCTTATCTCGCCTGACCTTGCCTTCCTTTGCTTTAAGCTTTCCTTGCATTGTCGTGCATTGCCTAGCCTTGCGTTTTCGTGCATTAGACTTGCCTAGCCTCACCGTGCCTTGCCTTGCGTTACCCTTTGCTTGCCTTGCCGTGCATTGCCTAGCCGTGCGTTGTCGTGCCTTAGCCTTGTTTCCCCTTGCCGTGCAGGTCCTTCCGTTACACTTGCCTTTCTTTGCTTTCCCTTCCTTCCTTACCTTCCGTTTCTCTTTGCTTGCCTTCCGTGCATTGCCTAGCCTTGCGTTGTCGTGCCTTAGCATTGCCTCGCCTGAAGGTGCCTTCCTTTGCTTTGAGCTTTCCTTGCCTTGCCGTGCATTGCCTAGCCGTGCTTTGTCGTGCCTTAGCCTTGTTTCCCCTTGCCGTGGCGTGCCTTTTGTTACACTTGCCTTGCCTGGCTTTGACTTGCCTTCCTTTCCTTCCGTTACTCTTTCCTTGCCTTGCCGTGCATTGCCTAGCCTTGCATTGTCGTGCCTTAGCCTTGCCTCCCCTGACCGTGCTTTCCCATGCGTTACCCTTTCCTTGGCTTGCCGTGCATTGCCTAGCGTGCGTTGTCGTGCCTTAGACTTGTTTCCCCTTGCCGTGCCGTTCCTTCCGTTACCATTGCCTTTCCTTGCTTTCCCTTGCCTTCCTTACCTTCCGTTACTCTTTCCTTGCCTTGCCGTGCATTGCCTAGCCCTGCGTTGTCGTGCCTTAGCCTTGTTACCCCTTGCCGTGCCGTTCCTTCCGTTACCCTTGCCTTCCCTTGCTTTCCATTGCCTTCCTTGCGTTCCGTTACTCTTTGCTTGCTTTCCGTGCATTGCCTATCCTTGCGTTGTCATGCCTTAGGCTTGCCTCGCCTGACCGTGCTTTCCCATGCGTTACCCTTTCCTTGCCTTGCCGTGCATTGCCTAGCGTGCGTTGTCGTGCCTTAGCCTTGTTTCCCCTTGCCGTTGCGTGCCTTTTGTTACACTTGCCTTGCCTGGCTTTGCCTTGCCTTCCTTTCCTTGCGTTACTCTTTCCTTGCCTTGCCGTGCATTGCTTAGCCCTGCGTTGTAGTGCCTTAGCCTTATCTCGCCTGACCGTGCCTTCCTTTGCTTTAAGCTTTCCTTGCATTGTCGTGCATTGCCTAGCCTTGCGTTGTCGTGCATTAGCCTTGCCTAGCCTCACCGTGCCTTGCCTTGCGTTACCCTTTCCTTGCCTTGCCGTGCATTGCCTAGCCGTGCGTTGTCGTGCCTTAGCCTTGATTCCCCTTGCCGTGGCGTGCCTTTTGTTACACTTGCCTTGCCTGGCTTTGCCTTGCCTTCCTTTCCTTCCGTTACTCTTTCCTTGCCTTGCCGTGCTTTGCCTAGCCTTGCATTGTCGTGCCTTATCCTTGCCTCACTTTACCGTGCATTCCCCTGCGTTACCCTTTGCTTGCCTTGCCGTGCATTGCCTAGCCGTGCGTTGTCGTGCCTTAGCCTTGTTTCCCCTTGCCGTGCCGTTCCTTCCGTTACACTTGCCTTTCTTTGCTTTCCCTTGCCTTCCTTACCTTCCGTTACTCTTTGCTTGCCTTCCGTGCATTGCCTAGTCTTGCGTTCTCGTGCCTTAGCCTTGCCTCGCCTGAACGTGCTTTCCCATGCGTTACTCTTTCCTTGCCTTGCCGTGCATTGCTCAGCCTGCGTTGCCGTGCCTTAGCCTTGTTTCCGCTTCCCGTGCCGTTCCTTCCGTTACCATTGCCTTTCCTTGCTTTCCCTTGCCTTCCTTACCTTCCGTTACTCTTTCCTTGCCTTCCGTGCATTGCCTAGCCTTGCGTTGTCGTGCCTTAGCCTTATCTCGCCTGACCGTGCCTTCCTTTGCTTTGAGCTTTCCTTGCATTTTCGTGCATTGCCTAGCCTTGCGTTGTCGTGCATTAGCCTTGCCTAGCCTCACCGTGCCTTGCCTTGCGTTACCCTTTCCTTGCCTTGCCGTGCATTGCCTAGCCGTGCGTTGTCGTGCCTTAGCCTTGTTTCCCCTTGCCGTGGCGTGCCTTTTGTTACACTTGCCTTGCCTGGCTTTGACTTGCCTTCCTTTCCTTCCGTTACTCTTTCCTTGCCTTGCCGTGCATTGCCTAGCCTTGCATTGTCGTGCCTTATCCTTGCCTCACCTGACCGTGCCTTCCCCTGCGTTGCCCTTTCCTTGCCTTGCCTTGCATTGCCTAGCCCTGCGTTGCCGTGCCTTAGCCTTGTTACCCCTTGCCGTGCCGTTCGTCCCGTTACCCTTGCCTTCCCTTGCTTTCCCTTGCCTTCCTTGCGTTCCGTTACTCTTTGCTTGCTTTCCGTGCATTGCCTAGCCTTGCGTTGTCATGCCTTAGCCTTGCATCGCCTGACCGTGCTTTCCCAAGCGTTACCCTTTCCTTGCCTTGCCGTGCATTGCCTAGCCTACGTTGCCGTGCCTTAGCCTTGTTTCCCCTTGCCGTGCCGTTCCTTCCATTACCCTTGCCTCCCCTTGCTTTCCCTTGCCTTCCTTGCGTTCCGTTACTCTTTCCTTGCCTTCCCTGCACTGCCTAGCCTTGCGTTGTCGTGCCTTAGCCTTATCTCTTCTGGCCGTGCCTTCCTTTGCTTTAAGCTTTACTTGCATTGTCGTGCATTGCCTAGCCTTGCGTTGTCGTGCATTAGCCTTGCCTAGCCTCACCGTGCCTTGCCTTGCGTTACCCTTTCCTTGCCTTGCCGTGCATTTCCTAGCCGTGTGTTGTCGTGCCTTAGCCTTGTTTCCCCTTGCCGTTGCGTGCCTTTTGTTACACTTGCCTTGCCTGGCTTTGCCTTGCCTTCCTTTCCTTCCGTTACTCTTTCATTGCCTTGCCGTGCATTGCCTAGCCTTGCATTGTCGTGCCTTATCCTTGCCTCACCTGACCATGCCTTCCCCTGCGTTACCCTTTCCTTGCCTTGCCGTGCATTGCCTAGCCGTGCGTTGTCGTGCCTTAGCCTTGTTTCCCCTTGCCGTGCCGTTCCTTCCATTACCATTGCCTTTCCTTGCTTTCCCTTGCCTTCCTTACCTTCCGTTACTCTTTGCTTGCCTTCCGTGCATTGCCTAGCCTTGCGTTGTCGTGCCTTAGCCTTATCTCGCCTGACCGTGCCTTCCTTTGCTTTAAGCTTTCCTTGCATTGTCGTGCATTGCCTAGCCTGCGTTTTCGTGCATTAGCCTTGCCTAGCCTCACCCTGCCTTGCCTTCCGTTACCCTTTCGTTGCCTTGCCGTGCATTTCCTAGCCGTGTGTTGTCGTGCCTTAGCCTTGTTTCCCCTTGCCGTTGCGTGCCTTTTATTACACTTGCCTTGCCTGGCTTTGCCTTGCCTTCCTTTCCTTCCGTTACTCTTTCCTTGCCTTGCCGTGCATTGCCTAGCCCTGCGTTGTCGTGCCTTAGCCTTGTTACCCCTTCCCGTGCCGTTCCTTCCGTTACCCTTGCCTTCCCTTGCTTTCCATTGCCTTCCTTGCGTTCCGTTACTCTTTGCTTGCTTTCCGTGCATTGCCTAGCCTTGCGTTGTCATGCCTTAGCCTTGCCTCGCCTGACCGTGCTTTCCCATGCGTTACCCTTTCCTTGCCTTGCCGTGCATTGCCTAGCGTGCGTTGTCGTCCCTTAGCCTTGTATCCCCTTGCCGTGTCGTTCCTTCCGTTACACTTGCCTTTCCTTGCTTTCCCTTGCCTTCCTTACCTTCCGTTACTCTTTGCTTGCCTTCCGTGCATTGCCTAGCCTTGCGTTGTCGTGCCTTAGCCTTGCTTCGCCTGACCGTGCTTTCCCATGCGTTACCCTTTCCTTGCCTTGCCGTTCATTGCCTAGCGTTCGGTGTCGTGCCTTAGACTTGTTCCCCCTTGCCGTGCCGTTCCTTCCGTTACCCTTGCCTTTCCTTGCTTATCCTTGCCTTGCTTACCTTCCGTTACTCTTTGCTTGCCTTCCCTGAATTGCCTAGCCTTGCGTTGTCGTGCCTTTGCCTCATCTCGCCTGACCTTGCCTTCCTTTGCTTTAAGCTTTCCTTGCATTGTCGTGCATTGCCTAGCCTTGCGTTTTCGGGCATTAGCCTTGCCTAGCCTCACCGTGCCTTGCCTTGCGTTACCCTTTGCTTGCCTTGCCGTGCATTGCCTAGCCGTGCGTTGTCGTGCCTTAGCCTTGTTTCCCCTTGCCGTGCCGTTCCTTCCGTTACCCTTGCCTATCCTTGCTTTCCCTTGCCTTCCTTCCGTTCCGTTACTCTTTGCTTGCTTTCCGTGCATTGCCTAGCCTTGCGTTGTCGTGCCTTAGCATTGCCTCGCCTGACCGTGCTTTCCCATGCGTTACCCTTTCCTTGCCTTGCCGTGCATTGCCTAGCGGGCGTTGCCGTGCCTTAGCCATGTTTCCCCTTGCCGTGCCGTTCCTTCCGTTACCCTTGCCTTTCCTTGCTTTTCCTTGCCTTCCTTACCTTCCGTTACTCTTTGCTTGCCTTCCCGAATTGCCTAGCCTTTCGTTGTCGTGCCTTAGCCTTATCTCGCCTGACCTTGCCTTCCTTTGCTTTAACCTTTCCTTGCATTGTCGTGCATCGCCTAGCCTTGCGTTTTCGTGCATTAGCCTTGCCTAGCCTCACCGTGCCCTTTCTTGCGTTAGCCTTTGCTTGCCTTGCCGTGCATTGCCCAGCCGGGCGTTGTCGTGCCTTAGCCTTGTTTCCCCTTGCCGTGCCGTTCCTTCCGTTACACTTGCCTTTCTTTGCTTTCCCTTGCCTTCCTTACCTTCCATTACTCTTTGCTTGCCTTCCGTGCATTGCCTAGCCTTGCGTTGTCGTGCCTTAGCCTTGCCTCGCCTGACCGTGCTTTCCCATGCGTTACCCTTTCCTTGCCTTGCCGTGCATTGCCTAGCGTGCGTTGTCGTGCCTTAGCCTTGTTTCCCCTTGCCGTGCCGTTCCTTCCGTTACCATTGCCTTTCCTTGCTTTCCCTTGCCTTCCTTACCTTCCGTTACTCTTTCCTTGCCTTCCGTGCATTGCCTAGCCTTGCGTTGTCGTGCCTTAGCCTTATCTCGCCTGACCGTGCCTTCCTTTGCTTTGAGCTTTCCTTGCATTGTCGTGCATTGACTAGCCTTGCGTTGTCGTGCATTAGCCTTGCCAAGCCTCACCGTGCCTTGCCTTGCGTTACCCTTTCCTTGCCTTGCCGCGCATTGCCTAGCCGTGCGTTGTCGTGCCTTAGCCTTGTTTCCCCTTGCCGTGGCGTGTCTTTTGTTACACTTGCCTTGCCTGGCTTTGACTTGCCTTCCTTTCCTTCCGTTACTCTTTCCTTGCCTTGCCGTGCATTGCCTAGCCTTGCATTGTCGTGCCTTATCCTTGCCTCACCTGACCGTGCCTTCCCCTGCGTTACCCTTTCCTTCCCTTGCCTTGCATTGCCTAGCCCTACGTTGCCGTGCCTTAGCCTTGTTACCCCTTGCCGTGCCGTTCGTCCCGTTACCCTTGCCTTCCCTTGCTTTCCCTTGCCTTCCTTGCGTTCCGTTACTCTTTGCTTGCTTTCCGTGCATTGCCTAGCCTTGCGTTGTCATGCCTTAGCCTTGCCTCGCCTGACCGTGCTTTCCCATGCGTTACCCTTTCCTTGCCTTGCCGTGCATTGCCTAGCGGGCGTTGCCGTGCCTTAGCCTTGTTTCCCCTTGCCGTGCCGTTCCTTCCGTTACCCTTGCCTTTCCTTGCTTTTCCTTGCCTTCCTTACCTTCCGTTACTCTTTGCTTGCCTTCCCTGAATTGCCTAGCCTTGCGTTGTCTTGCCTTAGCCTTATCTCGCCTGACCTTGCCTTCCTTTGCTTTAACCTTTCCTTGCATTGTCGTGCATCGCCTAGCCTTGCGTTGTCGTGCCTTAGCCTTGCCTCGCCTGACCGTGCTTTCCCATGCGTTACCCTTTCCTTGCCTTGCCGTGCATTGCCTAGCGTGCGTTGTCGTGCCTTAGCCTTGTTTCCCCTTGCCGTGCCGTTCCTTCCGTTACCATTGCCTTTCCTTGCTTTCCCTTGCCTTCCTTACCTTCCGTTACTCTTTGCTTGCCTTCCGTGCATTGCCTAGCCTTGCGTTGTCGTGCCTTAGCCTTATCTCGCCTGACCGTGCCTTCCTTTGCTTTGAGCTTTCCTTGCATTGTCGTGCATTGCCTAGCCTTGCGTTGTCGTGCATTAGCCTTGCCAAGCCTCACCGTGCCTTGCCTTGCGTTACCCTTTCCTTGCCTTGCCGTGCATTGCATAGCGTGCGTTGTCGTGCCTTAGCCTTGTTTCCCCTTGCCGTTGCGTGCCTTTTGTTACACTTGCCTTGCCTGGCTTTGCCTTGCCTTCCTTTCCTTGCGTTACTCTTTCCTTGCCTTGCCGTGCATTGCTTAGCCCTGCGTTGTAGTGCCTTAGCCTTATCTCGCCTGACCGTGCCTTCCTTTGCTTTAAGCTTTCCTTGCATTGTCGTGCATTGCCTAGCCTTGCGTTGTCGTGCATTAGCCTTGCCTAGCCTCACCGTGCCTTGCCTTGCGTTACCCTTTCCTTGCCTTGCCGTGCATTGCCTAGCCGTGCGTTGTCGTGCCTTAGCCTTGATTCCCCTTGCCGTGGCGTGCCTTTTGTTACACTTGCCTTGCCTGGCTTTGCCTTGCCTTCCTTTCCTTCCGTTACTCTTTCCTTGCCTTGCCGTGCTTTGCCTAGCCTTGCATTGTCGTGCCTTATCCTTGCCTCACTTTACCGTGCATTCCCCTGCGTTACCCTTTGCTTGCCTTGCCGTGCATTGCCTAGCCGTGCGTTGTCGTGCCTTAGCCTTGTTTCCCCTTGCCGTGCCGTTCCTTCCATTACACTTGCCTTTCTTTGCTTTCCCTTGCCTTCCTTACCTCCCGTTACTCTTTGCTTGCCTTCCGTGCATTGCCTAGTCTTGCGTTCTCGTGCCTTAGCCTTGCCTCGCCTGAACGTGCTTTCCCATGCGTTACTCTTTCCTTGCCTTGCCGTGCATTGCTCAGCCTGCGTTGCCGTGCCTTAGCCTTGTTTCCGCTTCCCGTGCCGTTCCTTCCATTACCCTTGCCTTTCCTTGCTTTTCCTTGCCTTCCTTACGTTCCGTTACTCTTTGCTTGCCTTCCCTGCATTGCCTAGCCTTGCGTTGTCGTGCCTTAGCCTTATCTCGCCTGACCGTGCCTTCCTTTGCTTTAAGCTTTACTTGCCTTGCCGTGCATTGCCTAGCCTTGCATTGTCGTGCCTTATCCTTGCCTCACCTGACCGTGCCTTCCCCTGCGTTACCCTTTCCTTGCCTTGCCGTGCATTGCCTAGCCCTGCGTTGTCGTGCCTTAGCCTTGTTACCCCTTGCCGTGCCGTTCCTTCCGTTACCCTTGCCTTCCCTGGCTTTCCCTTGCCTTCCTTGCGTTCCGTTACTCTTTGCTTGCTTTCCGTGCATTGCCTAGCCTTGCGTTGTCATGCCTTAGCCTCTCCTCGCCTGACCGTGCTTTCCCATTCGTTACCCTTTCCTTGCCTTGCCGTGCATTGCCTAGCGTGCGTTGTCGTGCCTTAGCCTTGTATCCCCTTGCCGTGCCGTTCCTTCCGTTACACTTGCCTTTCCTTGCTTTCCCTTGCCTTCCTTACCTTCCGTTACACTTTGCTTGCCTTCCGTGCATTGCCTAGCCTTGCGTTGTCGTGCCTTAGCCTTGCTTCGCCTGACCGTGCTTTCCCATGCGTTACCCTTTCCTTGCCTTACCGTTCATTGCCTAGCGTTCGGTGTCGTGCCTTAGACTTGTTCCCCCTTGCCGTGCCGTTCCTTCCGTTACCCTTGCCTTTCCTTGCTTATCCTTGCCTTGCTTACTTCCGTTACTCTTTGCTTGCCTTCCCTGAATTGCCTAGCCTTGCGTTGTCGTGCCTTTGCCTTATCTCGCCTGACCTTGCCTTCCTTTGCTTTAAGCTTTCCTTGCATTGTCGTGCATTGCCTAGCCTTGCGTTTTCGTGCATTAGCCTTGCCTAGCCTCACCGTGCCTTTTCTTGCGTTACCCTTTGCTTGCCTTGCCGTGCATTGCCCAGCCGGGCGTTATCGTGCCTTAGCCTTGTTTCCCCTTGCCGTGCCGTTCCTTCCGTTACACTTGCCTTTCTTTGCTTTACCTTGCCTTCCTTACCTTCCGTTACTCTTTGCTTGCCTTCCGTGCATTGCCTAGCCTTGCGTTGTCGTGCCTTAGCCTTGCCTCGCCTGACCGTGCTTTCCCATGCGTTACCCTTTCCTTGCCTTGCCGTGCATTGCCTAGCGTGCGTTGTCGTGCCATAGCCTTGTTTCCCCTTGCCGTGCCGTTCCTTCCGTTACCATTGCCTTTCCTTGCTTTCCCTTGCCTTCCTTACCTTCCGTTACTCTTTCCTTGCCTTCCGTGCATTGCCTAGCCTTGCGTTGTCGTGCCTTAGCCTTATCTCGCCTGACCGTGCCTTCCTTTGCTTTGAGCTTTCCTTGCATTTTCGTGCATTGCCTAGCCTTGCGTTGTCGTGCATTAGCCTTGCCTAGCCTCACCGTGCCTTGCCTTGCGTTACCCTTTCCATGCCTTGCCGTGCATTGCCTAGCCGTGCGTTGTCGTGCCTTAGCCTTGTTTCCCCTTGCCGTGGCGTGCCTTTTGTTACACTTGCCTTGCCTGGCTTTGACTTGCCTTCCTTTCCTTCCGTTACTCTTTCCTTGCCTTGCCGTGCATTGCCTAGCCTTGCATTGTCGTGCCTTATCCTTGCCTCACCTGACCGTGCCTTCCCCTGCGTTACCCTTTCCTTGCCTTGCCTTGCATTGCCTAGCCCTGCGTTGCCGTGCCTTAGCCTTGTTACCCCTTGCCGTGCCGTTCGTCCCGTTACCCTTGCCTTCCCTTGCTTTCCCTTGCCTTCCTTGCGTTCCGTTACTCTTTGCTTGCTTTCCGTGCATTGCCTAGCCTTGCGTTGTCATGCCTTAGCCTTGCATCGCCTGACCGTGCTTTCCCAAGCGTTACCCTTTCCTTGCCTTGCCGTGCATTGCCTAGCCTACGTTGCCGTGCCTTAGCCTTGTTTCCCCTTGCCGTGCCGTTCCTTCCATTACCCTTGCCTCCCCTTGCTTTCCCTTGCCTTCCTTGCGTTCCGTTACTCTTTGCTTGCTTTCCGTGCATTGCATAGTCTTGCGTTGTCATGCCTTAGCCTTGCCTCGCCTGACCGTGCTTTCCCATGCATTACCCTTTCCTTGCCTTGCCGTGCATTGCCTAGCGTGCGTTGTCGTGCCTTAGCCTTGTTTCCCCTTGCCGTGCCGTTCCTTCCGTTACCATTGCCTTTCCTTGCTTTCCCTTGCCTTCCTTACCTTCCGTTACTCTTTGCTTGCCTTCCGTGCATTGCCAAGCCTTGCGTTGTCGTGCCTTAGCGTTGCCTCCCCTGATCGTTCTTTCCCATGCGTTACCCTTTCCTTCCCTTGCCGTGCATTGCCTAGCGTGCGTTGTCGTGCCTTAGACTTGTTTCCCCTTGCCGTGCCGTTCCTTCCGTTACCATTGCCTTTCCTTGCTTGCCTTTGCCTTCCTTACCTTCCGTTACTCTTTCCTTGCCTTCCCTGCACTGCCTAGCCTTGCGTTGTCGTGCCTTAGCCTTATCTCTTCTGGCCGTGCCTTCCTTTGCTTTAAGCTTTACTTGCATTGTCGTGCATTGCCTAGCCTTGCGTTGTCGTGCATTAGCCTTGCCTAGCCTCACCGTGCCTTGCCTTGCGTTACCCTTTCCTTGCCTTGCCGTGCATTTCCTAGCCGTGTGTTGTCGTGCCTTAGCCTTGTTTCCCCTTGCCGTTGCGTGCCTTTTGTTACACTTGCCTTGCCTGGCTTTGCCTTGCCTTCCTTTCCTTCCGTTACTCTTTCATTGCCTTGCCGTGCATTGCCTAGCCTTGCATTGTCGTGCCTTATCCTTGCCTCACCTGACCATGCCTTCCCCTGCGTTACCCTTTCCTTGCCTTGCCGTGCATTGCCTACCCGTGCGTTGTCGTGCCTTAGCCTTGTTTCCCCTTGCCGTGCCGTTCCTTCCATTACCATTGCCTTTCCTTGCTTTCCCTTGCCTTCCTTACCTTCCGTTACTCTTTGCTTGCCTTCCGTGCATTGCCTAGCCTTGCGTTGTCGTGCCTTAGCCTTATCTCGCCTGACGGTGCCTTCCTTTGCTTTAAGCTTTCCTGGCATTGTCGTGCATTGCCTAGCCTTGCGTTTTCGTGCATTAGCCTTGCCTAGCCTCACCGTGCCTTTCCTTGCGTTACCCTTTGCTTGCCTTGCCGTGCATTGCCTAGCCGTGCGTTGTCGTGCCTTAGCCTTGTTTCCCCTTGCCGTGCCGTTCCTTCCGTTACACTTGCCTTTCTTTGCTTTCCCTTGCCTTCCTTACCTTCCGTTACTCTTTGCTTGCCTTCCCTGCATTGCCAAGCCTTGCGTTGTCGTGCCTTAGCCTTGCCTCCCCTGACCGTGCTTTCCCATGCGTTACCCTTTCCTTGGCTTGCCGTGCATTGCCTAGCGTGCGTTGTCGTGCCTTAGACTTGTTTACCCTTGCCGTGCCTTTCCTTCCGTTACCATTGCCTTTCCTTGCTTTCCCTTGCCTTCCTTACCTTCCGTTACTCTTTGCTTGCCTTCCCTGCATTGCCTAGCCTTGCGTTGTCGTGACTTAGCATTATCTCGCCTGACCGTGCCTTCCTTTGCTTTAAGCTTTACTTGCATTGTCGTGCATTGCCTAGCCTTGCGTTGTCGTGCATTAGCCTTGCCTAGCCTCACCGTGCCTTGCCTTCCATTACCCTTTCCTTGCCTTGCCGTGCATTTCCTAGCCGTGTGTTGTCGTGCCTTAGCCTTGTTTCCCCTTGCCGTTGCGTGCCTTTTATTACACTTGCCTTGCCTGGCTTTGCCTTGCCTTCCTTTCCTTCCGTTACTCTTTCCTTGCCTTGCCGTGCATTGCCTAGCCCTGCGTTGTCGTGCCTTAGCCTTGTTACCCCTTCCCGTGCCGTTCCTTCCGTTACCCTTGCCTTCCCTTGCTTTCCATTGCCTTCCTTGCGTTCCGTTACTCTTTGCTTGCTTTCCGTGCATTGCCTAGCCTTGCGTTGTCATGCCTTAGCCTTGCCTCGCCTGACCGTGCTTTCCCATGCGTTACCCTTTCCTTGCCTTGCCGTGCATTGCCTAGCGTGCGTTGTCGTGCCTTAGCATTGTATCCCCTTGCCGTGTCGTTCCTTCCGTTACACTTGCCTTTCCTTGCTTTCCCTTGCCTTCCTTACCTTCCGTTACTCTTTGCTTGCCTTCCGTGCATTGCCTAGCCTTGCGTTGTCGTGCCTTAGCCTTGCTTCGCCTGACCGTGCTTTCCCATGCGTTACCCTTTCCTTGCCTTGCCGTTCATTGCCTAGCGTTCGGTGTCGTGCCTTAGACTTGTTCCCCCTTGCCGTGCCGTTCCTTCCGTTACCCTTGCCTTTCCTTGCTTATCCTTGCCTTGCTTACCTTCCGTTACTCTTTGCTTGCCTTCCCTGAATTGCCTAGCCTTGCGTTGTCGTGCCTTTGCCTTATCTCGCCTGACCTTGCCTTCCTTTGCTTTAAGCTTTCCTTGCATTGTCGTGCATTGCCTAGCCTTGCGTTTTCGGGCATTAGCCTTGCCTAGCCTCACCGTGCCTTGCCTTGCGTTACCCTTTGCTTGCCTTGCCGTGCATTGCCTAGCCGTGCGTTGTCGTGCCTTAGCCTTGTTTCCCCTTGCCGTGCCGTTCCTTCCGTTACCCTTGCATATCCTTGCTTTCCCTTGCCTTCCTTCCGTTCCCTTACTCTTTGCTTGCTTTCCGTGCATTGCCTAGCCTTGCGTTGTCGTGCCTTAGCATTGCCTCGCCTGACCGTGCTTTCCCATGCGTTACCCTTTCCTTGCCTTGCCGTGCATTGCCTAGCGGGCGTTGCCGTGCCTTAGCCATGTTTCCCCTTGCCGTGCCGTTCCTTCCGTTACCCTTGCCTTTCCTTGCTTTTCCTTGCCTTCCTTACCTTCCGTTACTCTTTGCTTGCCTTCCCTGAATTGCCTAGCCTTGCGTTGTCGTGCCTTAGCCTTATCTCGCCTGACCTTGCCTTCCTTTGCTTTAACCTTTCCTTGCATTGTCGTGCATCGCCTAGCCTTGCGTTTTCGTGCATTAGCCTTGCCTAGCCTCACCGTGCCTTTTCTTGCGTTACCCTTTGCTTGCCTTGCCGTGCATTGCCCAGCCGGGCGTTGTCGTGCCTTAGCCTTGTTTCCCCTTGCCGTGCCGTTCCTTCCGTTACACTTGCCTTTCTTTGCTTTCCCTTGCCTTCCTTACCTTCCGTTACTCTTTGCTTGCCTTCCGTGCATTGCCTAGCCTTGCGTTGTCGTGCCTTAGCCTTGCCTCGCCTGACCGTGCTTTCCCATGCGTTACCCTTTCCTTGCCTTGCCGTGCATTGCCTAGCGTGCGTTGTCGTGCCTTAGCCTTGTTTCCCCTTGCCGTGCCGTTCCTTCCGTTACCATTGCCTTTCCTTGCTTTCCCTTGCCTTCCTTACCTTCCGTTACTCTTTACTTGCCTTCCGTGCATTGCCTAGCCTTGCGTTGTCGTGCCTTAGCCTTATCTCGCCTGACCGTGCCTTCCTTTGCTTTGAGCTTTCCTTGCATTGTCGTGCATTGACTAGCCTTGCGTTGTCGTGCATTAGCCTTGCCAAGTCTCACCGTGCCTTGCCTTGCGTTACCCTTTCCTTGCCTTGCCGTGCATTGCCTAGCCGTGCGTTGTCGTGCCTTAGCCTTGTTTCCCCTTGCCGTGGCGTGTCTTTTGTTACACTTGCCTTGCCTGGCTTTGACTTGCCTTCCTTTCCTTCCGTTACTCTTTCCTTGCCTTGCCGTGCATTGCCTAGCCTTGCATTGTCGTGCCTTATCCTTGCCTCACCTGACCGTGCCTTCCCCTGCGTTACCCTTTCCTTGCCTTGCCTTGCATTGCCTAGCCTACGTTGCCGTGCCTTAGCCTTGTTTCCCCTTGCCGTGCCATTCCTTCCATTACCCTTGCCTCCCCTTGCTTTCCCTTGCCTTCCTTGCGTTCCGTTACTCTTTGCTTGCTTTCCGTGCATTGCATAGTCTTGCGTTGTCATGCCTTAGCCTTGCCTCGCCTGACCGTGCTTTCCCATGCGTTACCCTTTCCTTGCCTTGCCGTGCATTGCCTAGCGTGCGTTGTCGTGCCTTAGCCTTGTTTCCCCTTGCCGTGCCGTTCCTTCCGTTACCATTGCCTTTCCTTGCTTTCCCTTGCCTTCCTTACCTTCCGTTACTCTTTGCTTGCCTTCCGTGCATTGCCAAGCCTTGCGTTGTCGTGCCTTAGCGTTGCCTCCCCTGACCGTTCTTTCCCATGCGTTACCCTTTCCTTCCCTTGCCGTGCATTGCCTAGCGTGCGTTGTCGTGCCTTAGACTTGTTTCCCCTTGCCGTGCCGTTCCTTCCGTTACCAATGCCTTTCCTTGCTTTCCTTTGCCTTCCTTACCTTCCGTTACTCTTTCCTTGCCTTCCCTGCACTGCCTAGCCCTGCGTTGTAGTGCCTTAGCCTTATCTCGCCTGACCGTGCCTTCCTTTGCTTTAAGCTTTCCTTGCATTGTCGTGCATTGCCTAGCCTTGCGTTGTCGTGCATTAGCCTTGCCTAGCCTCACCGTGCCTTGCCTTGCGTTACCCTTTCCTTGCCTTGCCGTGCATTGCCTAGCCGTGCGTTGTCGTGCCTTAGCCTTGATTCCCCTTGCCGTGGCGTGCCTTTTGTTACACTTGCCTTGCCTGGCTTTGCCTTGCCTTCCTTTCCTTCCGTTACTCTTTGCTTGCCTTCCCTGCATTGCCTAGCCTTGCGTTGTCGTGCCTTAGCCTTATCTCGCCTGACCGTGCCTTCCTTTGCTTTAAGCTTTCCTTGCCTTGCCGTGCATTGCCTAGCCTTGCATTGTCGTGCCTTATCCTTGCCTCACCTGACCGTGCCTTCCCCTGCGTTACCCTTTCCTTGCCTTGCCTTGCATTGCCTAGCCCTGCGTTGCCGTGCCTTAGCCTTGTTACCTCTTGCCGTGCCGTTCGTCCCGTTACCCTTGCCTTCCCTTGCTTTCCCTTGCCTTCCTTGCGTTCCGTTACTCTTTGCTTGCTTTCCGTGCATTGCCTAGCCTTGCGTTGTCATGCCTTAGCCTTGCCTCGCCTGACCGTGCTTTCCCATGCGTTACCCTTTCCTTGCCTTGCCGTTCATTGCCTAGCGTTCGGTGTCGTGCCTTAGACTTGTTCCCCCTTGCCGTGCCGTTCCTTCCGTTACCCTTGCCTTTCCTTGCTTATCCTTGCCTTGCTTACCTTCCGTTACTCTTTGCTTGCCTTCCCTGAATTGCCTAGACTTGCGTTGTCGTGCCTTTGCCTCATCTCGCCTGACCTTGCCTTCCTTTGCTTTAAGCTTTCCTTGCATTGTCATGCATTGCCTAGCCTTGCGTTTTCGTGCATTAGCCTTGCCTAGCCTCACCGTGCCTTGCCTTGCGTTACCCTTTGCTTGCCTTGCCGTGCATTGCCTAGCCGTGCGTTGTCGTGCCTTAGCCTTGTTTCCCCTTGCCGTGCCGTTCCTTCCGTTACCCTTGCCTATCCTTGCTTTCCCTTGCCTTCCTTCCGTTCCGTTACTCTTTGCTTGCTTTCCGTGCATTGCCTAGCCTTGCGTTGTCGTGCCTTAGCATTGCCTCGCCTGACCGTGCTTTCCCATGCGTTACCCTTTCCTTGCCTTGCCGTGCATTGCCTAGCGGGCGTTGCCGTGCCTTAGCCTTGTTTCCCCTTGCCGTGCCGTTCCTTCCGTTACCCTTGCCTTTCCTTGCTTTTCCTTGCCTTCCTTACCTTCCGTTACTCTTTGCTTGCCTTCCCTGAATTGCCTAGCCTTGCGTTGTCGTGCCTTAGCCTTATCTCGCCTGACCTTGCCTTCCTTTGCTTTAACCTTTCCTTGCATTGTCGTGCATCGCCTAGCCTTGCGTTTTCGTGCATTAGCCTTGCCTAGCCTCACCGTGCCTTTTCTTGCGTTACCCTTTGCTTGCCTTGCCGTGCATTGCCCAGCCGGGCGTTGTCGTGCCTTAGCCTTGTTTCCCCTTGCCGTGCCGTTCCTTCCGTTACACTTGCCTTTCTTTGCTTTCCCTTGCCTTCCTTACCTTCCGTTACTCTTTGCTTGCCTTCCGTGCATTGCCTAGCCTTGCGTTGTCGTGCCTTAGCCTTGCCTCGCCTGACCGTGCTTTCCCATGCGTTACCCTTTCCTTGCCTTGCCGTGCATTGCCTAGCGTGCGTTGTCGTGCCTTAGCCTTGTTTCCCCTTGCCGTGCCGTTCCTTCCGTTACCATTGCCTTTCCTTGCTTTCCCTTGCCTTCCTTACCTTCCGTTACTCTTTCCTTGCCTTCCGTGCATTGCCTAGCCTTGCGTTGTCGTGCCTTAGCCTTATCTCGCCTGACCGTGCCTTCCTTTGCTTTGAGCTTTCCTTGCATTGTCGTGCATTGCCTAGCCTTGCGTTGTCGTGCATTAGCCTTGCCAAGCCTCACCGTGCCTTGCCTTGCGTTACCCTTTCCTTGCCTTGCCGTGCATTGCCTAGCCGTGCGTTGTCGTGCCTTAGCCTTGTTTCCCCTTGCCGTGGCGTGTCTTTTGTTACACTTGCCTTGCCTGGCTTTGACTTGCCTTCCTTTCCTTCCGTTACTCTTTCCTTGCCTTGCCGTGCATTGCCTAGCCTTGCATTGTCGTGCCTTATCCTTGCCTCACCTGACCGTGCCTTCCCCTGCGTTACCCTTTCCTTGCCTTGCCTTGCATTGCCTAGCCCTGCGTTGCCGTGCCTTAGCCTTGTTACCCCTTGCCGTGCCGTTCGTCCCGTTACCCTTGCCTTCCCTTGCTTTCCCTTGCCTTCCTTGCGTTCCGTTACTCTTTGCTTGCTTTCCGTGCATTGCCTAGCCTTGCGTTGTCATGCCTTAGCCTTGCATCGCCTGACCGTGCTTTCCCATGCGTTACCCTTTCCTTGCCTTGCCGTGCATTGCCTAGCCTACGTTGCCGTGCCTTAGCCTTGTTTCCCCTTGCCGTGCCGTTCCTTCCATTACCCTTGCCTCCCCTTGCTTTCCCTTGCCTTCCTTGCGTTCCGTTACTCTTTGCTTGCTTTCCGTGCATTGCATAGTCTTGCGTTGTCATGCCTTAGCCTTGCCTCGCCTGACCGTGCTTTCCCATGCGTTACCCTTTCCTTGCCTTGCCGTGCATTGCCTAGCGTGCGTTGTCGTGCCTTAGCCTTGTTTCCCCTTGCCGTGCCGTTCCTTCCGTTACCATTGCCTTTCCTTGCTTTCCCTTGCCTTCCTTACCTTCCGTTACTCTTTGCTTGCCTTCCGTGCATTGCCAAGCCTTGCGTTGTCGTGCCTTAGCGTTGCCTCCGCTGACCGTTCTTTCCCATGCGTTACCCTTTCCTTCCCTTGCCGTGCATTGCCTAGCGTGCGTTGTCGTGCCTTAGACTTGTTTCCCCTTGCCGTGCCGTTCCTTCCGTTACCAATGCCTTTCCTTGCTTTCCTTTGCCTTCCTTACCTTCCGTTACTCTTTCCTTGCCTTCCCTGCACTGCCTAGCCCTGCGTTGTAGTGCCTTAGCCTTATCTCGCCTGACCGTGCCTTCCTTTGCTTTAAGCTTTCCTTGCATTGTCGTGCATTGCCTAGCCTTGCGTTGTCGTGCATTAGCCTTGCCTAGCCTCACCGTGCCTTGCCTTGCGTTACCCTTTCCTTGCCTTGCCGTGCATTGCCTAGCCGTGCGTTGTCGTGCCTTAGCCTTGATTCCCCTTGTCGTGGCTTGCCTTTTGTTACACTTGCCTTGCCTGGCTTTGCCTTGCCTTCCTTTCCTTCCGTTACTCTTTGCTTGCCTTCCCTGCATTGCCTAGCCTTGCGTTGTCGTGCCTTAGCCTTATCTCGCCTGACCGTGCCTTCCTTTGCTTTAAGCTTTCCTTGCCTTGCCGTGCATTGCCTAGCCTTGCATTGTCGTGCCTTAGCCTTATCTCTCCTGACAGTGCCTTCCTTTGCTTTAAGCTTTCCTTGGATTGTCGTGCATTTCCTAGCCTTGCGTTGTCGTGCATTAGCCGTGCCTAGCCTCACCGTGCCTTGCCTTGCGTTACCCTTTCCTTGCCTTGCCGTGCATTGCCTAGCCCTGCGTTGTCGTGCCTTAGCCTTGTTACCCCTTGCTGTGCCGTTCCTTCCGTTACCCTTGCCTTCCCTTGCTTTCCCTTGCCTTCCTTGCGTTCCGTTACTCTTTGCTTGCTTTCCGTGCATTGCCTAGCCTTGCGTTGTCATGCCTTAGGCTTGCCTCGCCTGACCGTGCTTTCCCATGCGTTACCCTTTCCTTGCCTTGCCGTGCATTGCCTAGCGTGCGTTGTCGTGCCTTAGCCTTGTTTCCCCTTGCCGTGCCGTTCCTTCCTTTCCCTTGCCTTCCTTACCTTCCGTTACTCTTTGATTGCCTTCCGTGCATTGCCAAGCCTTGCGTTGTCGTGCCTTAGCCTTGCCTCGCCTGACCGTGCTTTCCCATGCGTTACCCTTTCCTTGCCTTGCCGTTCATTGCCTAGCGTTCGGTGTCGTGCCTTAGACTTGTTTCCCCTTGCCGTGCCGTTCCTTCCGTTACCCTTGCCTTTCCTTGCTTTTCCTTGCCTTGCTTACCTTCCGTTACTCTTTGCTTGCCTTCCCTGAATTGCCTAGCCTTGCGTTGTCGTGCCCTTGCCTTATCTCGCCTGACCTTGCCTTCCTTTGCTTTAAGCTTTCCTTGCATTGTCGTGCATTGCCTAGCCTTGCGTTTTCGTGCATTAGCCTTTCCTAGCCTCACCGTCCCTTGCCTTGCTTTACCCTTTGCTTGCCTTGCCGTGCATTACCTAGCCGTGCGTTGTCGTGCCTTAGCCTTGTTTCCCCTTGCCGTGCAGGTCCTTCCGTTACACTTGCCTTTCTTTGCTTTCCCTTGCCTTCCTTACCTTCCGTTTCTCTTTGCTTGCCTTCCGTGCATTGCCTAGCCTTGCGTTGTCGTGCCTTAGCATTGCCTCGCCTGAACGTGCTTTCCCATGCGTTACCCTTTCCTTGCCTTGCCGTGCATTGCCCAGCCTGCGTTGCCGTGCCTTAGCCTTGTTTCCCCTTGCCGTGCAGTTCCTTCCGTTACCCTTGCCTTTCCTTGCTTTTCCTTGCCTTGCTTACCTTCCGTTACTCTTTGCTTCCCTTCCCTGCATTGCGTAGCCTTGCGTTGTCGTGCCTTAGCCTTATCTCGCCTGACCGTGCCATCCTTTGCTTTGAGCTTTCCTTGCATTGTCGTGCATTGCCTAGCCTTGCGTTGTCGTGCATTAGCCTTGCCTAGCCTCACCGTGTCTTGCCTTGCGTTACCCTTTCCTTGCCTTGCCGTGCATTGCCTAGCCGTGCGTTGTCGTGCCTTAGCCTTGTTTCCCCTTGCCGTGGCGTGCCTTTTGTTACACTTGCCTTGCCTGGCTTTGACTTGCCTTCCTTTCCTTCCGTTACTCTTTCCTTGCCTTGCCGTGCATTGCCTAGCCTTGCATTGTCGTGCCTTATCCTTGCCTCACCTGACCGTGCCTTCCCCTGCGTTACCCTTTCCTTGCCTTGCCTTGCATTGCCTAGCCCTGCGTTGCCGTGCCTTAGCCTTGTTACCCCTTGCCGTGCCGTTCGTCCCGTTAACCTTGCCTTCCCTTGCTTTCCCTTGCCTTCCTTGCGTTCCGTTACTCTTTGCTTGCTTTCCGTGCATTGCCTAGCCTTGCGTTGTCATGCCTTAGCCTTGCATCGCCTGACCGTGCTTTCCCATGCGTTACCCTTTCCTTGCCTTGCCGTGCATTGCCTAGGTTACGTTGCCGTGCCTTAGCCTTGTTTCCCCTTGCCGTGCCGTTCCTTCCATTACCCTTGCCTCCCCTTGCTTTCCCTTGCCTTCCTTGCGTTCCGTTACTCTTTGCTTGCTTTCCGTGCATTGCATAGTCTTGCGTTGTCATGCCTTAGCCTTGCCTCGCCTGACCGTGCTTTCCCATGCGTTACCCTTTCCTTGCCTTGCCGTGCATTGCCTAGCGTGCGTTGTCGTGCCTTAGCCTTGTTTCCCCTTGCCGTGCCGTTACTTCCGTTACCATTGCCTTTCCTTGCTTTCCCTTGCCTTCCTTACCTTCCGTTACTCTTTGCTTGCCTTCCGTGCATTGCCAAGCCTTGCGTTGTCGTGCCTTAGCGTTGCCTCCCCTGATCGTTCTTTCCCATGCGTTACCCTTTCCTTCCCTTGCCGTGCATTGCCTAGCGTGCGTTGTCGTGCCTTAGACTTGTTTCCCCTTGCCGTGCCGTTCCTTCCGTTACCATTGCCTTTCCTTGCTTGCCTTTGCCTTCCTTACCTTCCGTTACTCTTTCCTTGCCTTCCCTGCACTGCCTAGCCTTGCGTTGTCGTGCCTTAGCCTTATCTCTTCTGGCCGTGCCTTCGTTTGCTTTAAGCTTTACTTGCATTGTCGTGCATTGCCTAGCCTTGCGTTGTCGTGCATTAGCCTTGCCTAGCCTCACCGTGCCTTGATTTGCGTTACCCTTTCCTTGCCTTGCCGTGCATTTCCTAGCCGTGTGTTGTCGTGCCTTAGCCTTGTTTCCCCTTGCCGTTGCATGCCTTTTGTTACACTTGCCTTGCCTGGCTTTGCCTTGCCTTCCTTTCCTTCCGTTACTCTTTCATTGCCTTGCCGTGCATTGCCTAGCCTTGCATTGTCGTGCCTTATCCTTGCCACACCTGACCGTGCCTTCCCCTGCGTTACCCTTTCCTTGCCTTGCCGTGCATTGCCTAGCCGTGCGTTGTCGTGCCTTAGCCTTGTTTCCCCTTGCCGTGCCGTTCCTTCCATTACCATTGCCTTTCCTTGCTTTCCCTTGCCTTCCTTACCTTCCGTTACTCTTTGCTTGCCTTCCGTGCATTGCCTAGCCTTGCGTTGTCGTGCCTTAGCCTTATCTCGCCTGACCGTGCCTTCCTTTGCTTTAAGCTTTCCTTGCATTGTCGTGCATTGCCTAGCCTTGCGTTTTCGTGCATTAGCCTTGCCTAGCCTCACCGTGCCTTTCCTTGCGTTACCCTTTGCTTGCCTTGCCGTGCATTGCCTAGCCGTGCGTTGTCGTGCCTTAGCCTTGTTTCCCCTTGCCGTGCCGTTCCTTCCGTTACACTTGCCTTTCTTTGCTTTCCCTTGCCTTCCTTACCTTCCGTTACTCTTTGCTTGCCTTCCGTGCATTGCCAAGCCTTGCGTTGTCGTGCCTTAGCCTTATCTCGCCTGACCGTGCCTTCCTTTGCTTTAAGCTTTACTTGCATTGTCGTGCATTGCCTAGCCTTGCGTTGTCGTGCATTAGCCTTGCCTAGCCTCACCGTGCCTTGCCTTCCGTTACCCTTTCCTTGCCTTGCCGTGCATTTCCTAGCCGTGTGTTGTCGTGCCTTAGCCTTGTTTCCCCTTGCCGTTGCGTGCCTTTTATTACACTTGCCTTGCCTGGCTTTGCCTTGCCTTCCTTTCCTTCCGTTACTCTTTCCTTGCCTTGCCGTGCATTGCCTAGCCCTGCGTTGTCGTGCCTTAGCCTTGTTACCCCTTCCCGTGCCGTGCCTTCCGTTACCCTTGCCTTCCCTTGCTTTCCATTGCCTTCCTTGCGTTCCGTTACTCTTTGCTTGCTTTCCGTGCATTGCCTAGCCTTGCGTTGTCATGCCTTAGCCTTGCCTCGCCTGACCGTGCTTTCCCATGCGTTACCCTTTCCTTGCCTTGCCGTGCATTGCCTAGCGTGCGTTGTCGTGCCTTAGCCTTGTATCCCCTTGCCGTGCCGTTCCTTCCGTTACACTTGCCTTTCCTTGCTTTCCCTTGCCTTCCTTACCTTCCGTTACTCTTTGCTTGCCTTCCGTGCATTGCCTAGCCTTGCGTTGTCGTGCCTTAGCCTTGCTTCGCCTGACCGTGCTTTCCCATGCGTTACCCTTTCCTTGCCTTGCCGTTTATTGCCTAGCGTTCGGTGTCGTGCCTTAGACTTGTTCCCCCTTGCCGTGCCGTTCCTTCCGTTACCCTTGCCTTTCCTTGCTTATCCTTGCCTTGCTTACCTTCCGTTACTCTTTGCTTGCCTTCCCGGAATTGCCTAGCCTTGCGTTGTCGTGCCTTTGCCTTATCTCGCCTGACCTTGCCTTCCTTTGCTTTAAGCTTTCCTTGCATTGTCGTGCATTGCCTAGCCTTGCGTTTTCGTGCATTAGCCTTGCCTAGCCTCACCGTGCCTTGCCTTGCGTTACCCTTTGCTTGCCTTGCCGTGCATTGCCTAGCCGTGCGTTGTCGTGCCTTAGCCTTGTTTCCCCTTGCCGTGCCGTTCCTTCCGTTACCCTTGCCTATCCTTGCTTTCCCTTGCCTTCCTTCCGTTCCGTTACTCTTTGCTTGCTTTCCGTGCATTGCCTAGCCTTGCGTTGTCGTGCCTTAGCATTGCCTCGCCTGACCGTGCTTTCCCATGCGTTACCCTTTCCTTGCCTTGCCGTGCATTGCCTAGCGGGCGTTGCCGTGCCTTAGCCATGTTTCCCCTTGCCGTGCCGTTCCTTCCGTTACCCTTGCCTTTCCTTGCTTTTCCTTGCCTTCCTTACCTTCCGTTACTCTTTGCTTGCCTTCCCTGAATTGCCTAGCCTTGCGTTGTCGTGCCTTAGCCTTATCTCGCCTGACCTTGCCTTCCTTTGCTTTAACCTTTCCTTGCATTGTCGTGCATCGCCTAGCCTTGCGTTTTCGTGCATTAGCCTTGCCTAGCCTCACCGTGCCTTTTCTTGCGTTACCCTTTGCTTGCCTTGCCGTGCATTGCCCAGCCAGGCGTTGTCGTGCCTTAGCCTTGTTTCCCCTTGCCGTGCCGTTCCTTCCGTTACACTTGCCTTTCTTTGCTTTCCCTTGCCTTCCTTGCCTTCCGTTACTCTTTGCTTGCCTTCCGTGCATTGCCTAGCCTTGCGTTGTCGTGCCTTAGCCTTGCCTCGCCTCACCGTGATTTCCCATGCGTTACCCTTTCCTTGCCTTACCGTTCATTGCCTAGCGTGCGTTGTCGTGCCTTAGCCTTGTTTCCCCTTGCCGTGCCGTTCCTTCCGTTACCCTTGCCTTTCCTTGCTTATCCTTGCCTTGCTTACCCTTTCCTTGCCTTGCCGTGCATTGCCTAGCGTGCGTTGTCGTGCCTTAGCCTTATCTCGCCTGACCGTGCCTTCCTTTGCTTTAAGCTTTCCTTGCATTGTCGTGCATTGCCTAGCCTTGCGTTTTCGTGCATTAGCCTTGCCTAGCCTCACCGTGCCTTTCCTTGCGTTACCCTTTGCTTGCCTTGCCGTGCATTGCCTAGCCGTGCGTTGTCGTGCCTTAGCCTTGTTTCCCCTTGCCGTGCCGTTCCTTCCGTTACACTTGCCTTTCTTTGCTTTCCCTTGCCTTCCTTACCTTCCGTTACTCTTTGCTTGCCTTCCGTGCATTGCCAAGCCTTGCGTTGTCGTGCCTTAGCCTTGCCTCCCCTGACCGTGCTTTCCCATGCGTTACCCTTTCCTTGGCTTGCCGTGCATTGCCTAGCGTGCGTTGTCGTGCCTTAGACTTGTTTACCCTTGCCGTGCCTTTCCTTCCGTTACCATTGCCTTTCCTTGCTTTCCCTTGCCTTCCTTACCTTCCGTTACTCTTTGCTTGCCTTCCCTGCATTGCCTAGCCTTGCGTTGTCGTGACTTAGCCTTATCTCGCCTGACCGTGCCTTCCTTTGCTTTAAGCTTTACTTGCATTGTCGTGCATTGCCTAGCCTTGCGTTGTCGTGCATTAGCCTTGCCTAGCCTCACCGTGCCTTGCCTTCCGTTACCCTTTCCTTGCCTTGCCGTGCATTTCCTAGCCGTGTGTTGTCGTGCCTTAGCCTTGTTTCCCCTTGCCGTTGCGTGCCTTTTATTACACTTGCCTTGCCTGGCTTTGCCTTGCCTTCCTTTCCTTCCGTTACTCTTTCCTTGCCTTGCCGTGCATTGCCTAGCCCTGCGTTGTCGTGCCTTAGCCTTGTTACCCCTTCCCGTGCCGTGCCTTCCGTTACCCTTGCCTTCCCTTGCTTTCCATTGCCTTCCTTGCGTTCCGTTACTCTTTGCTTGCTTTCCGTGCATTGCCTAGCCTTGCGTTGTCATGCCTTAGCCTTGCCTCGCCTGACCGTGCTTTCCCATGCGTTACCCTTTCCTTGCCTTGCCGTGCATTGCCTAGCGTGCGTTGTCGTGCCTTAGCCTTGTATCCCCTTGCCGTGCCGTTCCTTCCGTTACACTTGCCTTTCCTTGCTTTCCCTTGCCTTCCTTACCTTCCGTTACTCTTTGCTTGCCTTCCGTGCATTGCCTAGCCTTGCGTTGTCGTGCCTTAGCCTTGCTTCGCCTGACCGTGCTTTCCCATGCGTTACCCTTTCCTTGCCTTGCCGTTTATTGCCTAGCGTTCGGTGTCGTGCCTTAGACTTGTTCCCCCTTGCCGTGCCGTTCCTTCCGTTACCCTTGCCTTTCCTTGCTTATCCTTGCCTTGCTTACCTTCCGTTACTCTTTGCTTGCCTTCCCGGAATTGCCTAGCCTTGCGTTGTCGTGCCTTTGCCTTATCTCGCCTGACCTTGCCTTCCTTTGCTTTAAGCTTTCCTTGCATTGTCGTGCATTGCCTAGCCTTGCGTTTTCGTGCATTAGCCTTGCCTAGCCTCACCGTGCCTTGCCTTGCGTTACCCTTTGCTTGCCTTGCCGTGCATTGCCTAGCCGTGCGTTGTCGTGCCTTAGCCTTGTTTCCCCTTGCCGTGCCGTTCCTTCCGTTACCCTTGCCTATCCTTGCTTTCCCTTGCCTTCCTTCCGTTCCGTTACTCTTTGCTTGCTTTCCGTGCATTGCCTAGCCTTGCGTTGTCGTGCCTTAGCATTGCCTCGCCTGACCGTGCTTTCCCATGCGTTACCCTTTCCTTGCCTTGCCGTGCATTGCCTAGCGGGCGTTGCCGTGCCTTAGCCATGTTTCCCCTTGCCGTGCCGTTCCTTCCGTTACCCTTGCCTTTCCTTGCTTTTCCTTGCCTTCCTTACCTTCCGTTACTCTTTGCTTGCCTTCCCTGAATTGCCTAGCCTTGCGTTGTCGTGCCTTAGCCTTATCTCGCCTGACATTGCCTTCCTTTGCTTTAACCTTTCCTTGCATTGTCGTGCATCGCCTAGCCTTGCGTTTTCGTGCATTAGCCTTGCCTAGCCTCACCGTGCCTTTTCTTGCGTTACCCTTTGCTTGCCTTGCCGTGCATTGCCCAGCCAGGCGTTGTCGTGCCTTAGCCTTGTTTCCCCTTGCCGTGCCGTTCCTTCCGTTACACTTGCCTTTCTTTGCTTTCCCTTGCCTTCCTTACCTTCCGTTACTCTTTGCTTGCCTTCCGTGCATTGCCTAGCCTTGCGTTGTCGTGCCTTAGCCTTGCCTCGCCTGACCGTGATTTCCCATGCGTTACCCTTTCCTTGCCTTGCCGTGCATTGCCTAGCGTGCGTTGTCGTGCCTTAGCCTTGTTCCCCCTTGCCGTGCCGTTCCTTCCGTTACCCTTGCCTTTCCTTGCTTATCCTTGCCTTGCTTACCTTCCGTTACTCTTTGCTTGCCTTCCCTGAATTGCCTAGCCTTGCGTTGTCGTGCCTTTGCCTTATCTCGCCTGACCTTGCCTTCCTTTGCTTTAAGCTTTCCTTGCATTGTCGTGCATTGCCTAGCCTTGCGTTTTCGGGCATTAGCCTTGCCTAGCCTCACCGTGCCTTGCCTTGCGTTACCCTTTGCTTGCCTTGCCGTGCATTGCCTAGCCGTGCGTTGTCGTGCCTTAGCCTTGTTTCCCCTTGCCGTGCCGTTCCTTCCGTTACCCTTGCCTATCCTTGCTTTCCCTTGCCTTCCTTCCGTTCCCTTACTCTTTGCTTGCTTTCCGTGCATTGCCTAGCCTTGCGTTGTCGTGCTTAGCATTGCCTCGCCTGACCGTGCTTTCCCATGCGTTCCCCTTTCCTTGCCTTGCCGTGCATTGCCTAGCGGGCGTTGCCGTGCCTTAGCCATGTTTCCCCTTGCCGTGCCGTTCCTTCCGTTACCCTTGCCTTTCCTTGCTTTTCCTTGCCTTCCTTACCTTCCGTTACTCTTTGCTTGCCTTCCCTGAATTGCCTAGCCTTGCGTTGTCGTGCCTTAGCCTTATCTCGCCTGACCTTGCCTTCCTTTGCTTTAACCTTTCCTTGCATTGTCGTGCATCGCCTAGCCTTGCGTTTTCGTGCATTAGCCTTGCCTAGCCTCACCGTGCCTTTTCTTGCGTTACCCTTTGCTTGCCTTGCCGTGCATTGCCCAGCCGGGCGTTGTCGTGCCTTAGCCTTGTTTCCCCTTGCCGTGCCGTTCCTTCCGTTACACTTGCCTTTCTTTGCTTTCCCTTGCCTTCCTTACCTTCCGTTACTCTTTGCTTGCCTTCCGTGCATTGCCTAGCCTTGCGTTGTCGTGCCTTAGCCTTGCCTCGCCTGACCGTGCTTTCCCATGCGTTACCCTTTCCTTGCCTTGCCGTGCATTGCCTAGCGTGCGTTGTCGTGCCTTAGCCTTGTTTCCCCTTGCCGTGCCGTTCCTTCCGTTACCATTGCCTTTCCTTGCTTTCCCTTGCCTTCCTTACCTTCCGTTACTCTTTCCTTGCCTTCCGTGCATTGCCTAGCCTTGCGTTGTCGTGCCTTAGCCTTATCTCGCCTGACCGTGCCTTCCTTTGCTTTGAGCTTTCCTTGCATTGTCGTGCATTGCCTAGCCTTGCGTTGTCGTGCATTAGCCTTGCCAAGCCTCACCGTGCCTTGCCTTGCGTTACCCTTTCCTTGCCTTGCCGTGCATTGCCTAGCCGTGCGTTGTCGTGCCTTAGCCTTGTTTCCCCTTGCCGTGGCGTGTCTTTTGTTACACTTGCCTTGCCTGGCTTTGACTTGCCTTCCTTTCCTTCCGTTACTCTTTCCTTGCCTTGCCGTGCATTGCCTAGCCTTGCATTGTCGTGCCTTATCCTTGCCTCACCTGACCGTGCCTTCCCCTGCGTTACCCTTTCCTTGCCTTGCCTTGCATTGCCTAGCCCTGCGTTGCCGTGCCTTAGCCTTGTTACCCCTTGCCGTGCCGTTCGTCCCGTTACCCTTGCCTTCCCTTGCTTTCCCTTGCCTTCCTTGCGTTCCGTTACTCTTTGCTTGCTTTCCGTGCATTGCCTAGCCTTGCGTTGTCATGCCTTAGCCTTGCATCGCCTGACCGTGCTTTCCCATGCGTTACCCTTTCCTTGCCTTGCCGTGCATTGCCTAGCCTACGTTGCCGTGCCTTAGCCTTGTTTCCCCTTGCCGTGCCATTCCTTCCATTACCCTTGCCTCCCCTTGCTTTCCCTTGCCTTCCTTGCGTTCCGTTACTCTTTGCTTGCTTTCCGTGCATTGCATAGTCTTGCGTTGTCATGCCTTAGCCTTGCCTCGCCTGACCGTGCTTTCCCATGCGTTACCCTTTCCTTGCCTTGCCGTGCATTGCCTAGCGTGCGTTGTCGTGCCTTAGCCTTGTTTCCCCTTGCCGTGCCGTTCCTTCCGTTACCATTGCCTTTCCTTGCTTTCCCTTGCCTTCCTTACCTTCCGTTACTCTTTGCTTGCCTTCCGTGCATTGCCAAGCCTTGCGTTGTCGTGCCTTAGCGTTGCCTCCCCTGACCGTTCTTTCCCATGCGTTACCCTTTCCTTCCCTTGCCGTGCATTGCCTAGCGTGCGTTGTCGTGCCTTAGACTTGTTTCCCCTTGCCGTGCCGTTCCTTCCGTTACCAATGCCTTTCCTTGCTTTCCTTTGCCTTCCTTACCTTCCGTTACTCTTTCCTTGCCTTCCCTGCACTGCCTAGCCCTGCGTTGTAGTGCCTTAGCCTTATCTCGCCTGACCGTGCCTTCCTTTGCTTTAAGCTTTCCTTGCATTGTCGTGCATTGCCTAGCCTTGCGTTGTCGTGCATTAGCCTTGCCTAGCCTCACCGTGCCTTGCCTTGCGTTACCCTTTCCTTGCCTTGCCGTGCATTGCCTAGCCGTGCGTTGTCGTGCCTTAGCCTTGGTTCCCCTTGCCGTGGCGTGCCTTTTGTTACACTTGCCTTGCCTGGCTTTGCCTTGCCTTCCTTTCCTTCCGTTACTCTTTGCTTGCCTTCCCTGCATTGCCTAGCCTTGCGTTGTCGTGCCTTAGCCTTATCTCGCCTGACCGTGCCTTCCTTTGCTTTAAGCTTTCCTTGCCTTGCCGTGCATTGCCTAGCCTTGCATTGTCGTGCCTTATCCTTGCCTCACCTGACCGTGCCTTCCCCTGCGTTACCCTTTCCTTGCCTTGCCTTGCATTGCCTAGCCCTGCGTTGCCGTGCCTTAGCCTTGTTACCCCTTGCCGTGCCGTTCGTCCCGTTACCCTTGCCTTCCCTTGCTTTCCCTTGCCTTCCTTGCGTTCCGTTACTCTTTGCTTGCTTTCCGTGCATTGCCTAGCCTTGCGTTGTCATGCCTTAGCCTTGCCTCGCCTGACCGTGCTTTCCCATGCGTTACCCTTTCCTTGCCTTGCCGTTCATTGCCTAGCGTTCGGTGTCGTGCCTTAGACTTGTTCCCCCTTGCCGTGCCGTTCCTTCCGTTACCCTTGCCTTTCCTTGCTTATCCTTGCCTTGCTTACCTTCCGTTACTCTTTGCTTGCCTTCCCTGAATTGCCTAGACTTGCGTTGTCGTGCCTTTGCCTCATCTCGCCTGACCTTGCCTTCCTTTGCTTTAAGCTTTCCTTGCATTGTCATGCATTGCCTAGCCTTGCGTTTTCGTGCATTAGCCTTGCCTAGCCTCACCGTGCCTTGCCTTGCGTTACCCTTTGCTTGCCTTGCCGTGCATTGCCTAGCCGTGCGTTGTCGTGCCTTAGCCTTGTTTCCCCTTGCCGTGCCGTTCCTTCCGTTACCCTTGCCTATCCTTGCTTTCCCTTGCCTTCCTTCCGTTCCGTTACTCTTTGCTTGCTTTCCGTGCATTGCCTAGCCTTGCGTTGTCGTGCCTTAGCATTGCCTCGCCTGACCGTGCTTTCCCATGCGTTACCCTTTCCTTGCCTTGCCGTGCATTGCCTAGCGGGCGTTGCCGTGCCTTAGCCTTGTTTCCCCTTGCCGTGCCGTTCCTTCCGTTACCCTTGCCTTTCCTTGCTTTTCCTTGCCTTCCTTACCTTCCGTTACTCTTTGCTTGCCTTCCCTGAATTGCCTAGCCTTGCGTTGTCGTGCCTTAGCCTTATCTCGCCTGACCTTGCCTTCCTTTGCTTTAACCTTTCCTTGCATTGTCGTGCATCGCCTAGCCTTGCGTTTTCGTGCATTAGCCTTGCCTAGCCTCACCGTGCCTTTTCTTGCGTTACCCTTTGCTTGCCTTGCCGTGCATTGCCCAGCCGGGCGTTGTCGTGCCTTAGCCTTGTTTCCCCTTGCCGTGCCGTTCCTTCCGTTACACTTGCCTTTCTTTGCTTTCCCTTGCCTTCCTTACCTTCCGTTACTCTTTGCTTGCCTTCCGTGCATTGCCTAGCCTTGCGTTGTCGTGCCTTAGCCTTGCCTCGCCTGACCGTGCTTTCCCATGCGTTACCCTTTCCTTGCCTTGCCGTGCATTGCCTAGCGTGCGTTGTCGTGCCTTAGCCTTGTTTCCCCTTGCCGTGCCGTTCCTTCCGTTACCATTGCCTTTCCTTGCTTTCCCTTGCCTTCCTTACCTTCCGTTACTCTTTCCTTGCCTTCCGTGCATTGCCTAGCCTTGCGTTGTCGTGCCTTAGCCTTATCTCGCCTGACCGTGCCTTCCTTTGCTTTGAGCTTTCCTTGCATTGTCGTGCATTGCCTAGCCTTGCGTTGTCGTGCATTAGCCTTGCCAAGCCTCACCGTGCCTTGCCTTGCGTTACCCTTTCCTTGCCTTGCCGTGCATTGCCTAGCGTGCGTTGTCGTGCCTTAGCCTTGTTTCCCCTTGCCGTTGCGTGCCTTTTGTTACACTTGCCTTGCCTGGCTTTGCCTTGCCTTCCTTTCCTTGCGTTACTCTTTCCTTGCCTTGCCGTGCATTGCTTAGCCCTGCGTTGTAGTGCCTTAGCCTTATCTCGCCTGACCGTGCCTTCCTTTGCTTTAAGCTTTCCTTGCATTGTCGTGCATTGCCTAGCCTTGCGTTGTCGTGCATTAGCCTTGCCTAGCCTCACCGTGCCTTGCCTTGCGTTACCCTTTCCTTGCCTTGCCGTGCATTGCCTAGCCGTGCGTTGTCGTGCCTTAGCCTTGATTCCCCTTGCCGTGGCGTGCCTTTTGTTACACTTGCCTTGCCTGGCTTTGCCTTGCCTTCCTTTCCTTCCGTTACTCTTTCCTTGCCTTGCCGTGCTTTGCCTAGCCTTGCATTGTCGTGCCTTATCCTTGCCTCACTTTACCGTGCATTCCCCTGCGTTACCCTTTGCTTGCCTTGCCGTGCATTGCCTAGCCGTGCGTTGTCGTGCCTTAGCCTTGTTTCCCCTTGCCGTGCCGTTCCTTCCATTACACTTGCCTTTCTTTGCTTTCCCTTGCCTTCCTTACCTTCCGTTACTCTTTGCTTGCCTTCCGTGCATTGCCTAGTCTTGCGTTCTCGTGCCTTAGCCTTGCCTCGCCTGAACGTGCTTTCCCATGCGTTACTCTTTCCTTGCCTTGCCGTGCATTGCTCAGCCTGCGTTGCCGTGCCTTAGCCTTGTTTCCGCTTCCCGTGCCGTTCCTTCCATTACCCTTGCCTTTCCTTGCTTTTCCTTGCCTTCCTTACGTTCCGTTACTCTTTGCTTGCCTTCCCTGCATTGCCTAGCCTTGCGTTGTCGTGCCTTAGCCTTATCTCGCCTGACCGTGCCTTCCTTTGCTTTAAGCTTTACTTGCCTTGCCGTGCATTGCCTAGCCTTGCATTGTCGTGCCTTATCCTTGCCTCACCTGACCGTGCCTTCCCCTGCGTTACCCTTTCCTTGCCTTGCCGTGCATTGCCTAGCCCTGCGTTGTCGTGCCTTAGCCTTGTTACCCCTTGCCGTGCCGTTCCTTCCGTTACCCTTGCCTTCCCTGGCTTTCCCTTGCCTTCCTTGCGTTCCGTTACTCTTTGCTTGCTTTCCGTGCATTGCCTAGCCTTGCGTTGTCATGCCTTAGCCTCTCCTCGCCTGACCGTGCTTTCCCATTCGTTACCCTTTCCTTGCCTTGCCGTGCATTGCCTAGCGTGCGTTGTCGTGCCTTAGCCTTGTATCCCCTTGCCGTGCCGTTCCTTCCGTTACACTTGCCTTTCCTTGCTTTCCCTTGCCTTCCTTACCTTCCGTTACACTTTGCTTGCCTTCCGTGCATTGCCTAGCCTTGCGTTGTCGTGCCTTAGCCTTGCTTCGCCTGACCGTGCTTTCCCATGCGTTACCCTTTCCTTGCCTTACCGTTCATTGCCTAGCGTTCGGTGTCGTGCCTTAGACTTGTTCCCCCTTGCCGTGCCGTTCCTTCCGTTACCCTTGCCTTTCCTTGCTTATCCTTGCCTTGCTTACTTCCGTTACTCTTTGCTTGCCTTCCCTGAATTGCCTAGCCTTGCGTTGTCGTGCCTTTGCCTTATCTCGCCTGACCTTGCCTTCCTTTGCTTTAAGCTTTCCTTGCATTGTCGTGCATTGCCTAGCCTTGCGTTTTCGTGCATTAGCCTTGCCTAGCCTCACCGTGCCTTTTCTTGCGTTACCCTTTGCTTGCCTTGCCGTGCATTGCCCAGCCGGGCGTTATCGTGCCTTAGCCTTGTTTCCCCTTGCCGTGCCGTTCCTTCCGTTACACTTGCCTTTCTTTGCTTTACCTTGCCTTCCTTACCTTCCGTTACTCTTTGCTTGCCTTCCGTGCATTGCCTAGCCTTGCGTTGTCGTGCCTTAGCCTTGCCTCGCCTGACCGTGCTTTCCCATGCGTTACCCTTTCCTTGCCTTGCCGTGCATTGCCTAGCGTGCGTTGTCGTGCCATAGCCTTGTTTCCCCTTGCCGTGCCGTTCCTTCCGTTACCATTGCCTTTCCTTGCTTTCCCTTGCCTTCCTTACCTTCCGTTACTCTTTCCTTGCCTTCCGTGCATTGCCTAGCCTTGCGTTGTCGTGCCTTAGCCTTATCTCGCCTGACCGTGCCTTCCTTTGCTTTGAGCTTTCCTTGCATTTTCGTGCATTGCCTAGCCTTGCGTTGTCGTGCATTAGCCTTGCCTAGCCTCACCGTGCCTTGCCTTGCGTTACCCTTTCCATGCCTTGCCGTGCATTGCCTAGCCGTGCGTTGTCGTGCCTTAGCCTTGTTTCCCCTTGCCGTGGCGTGCCTTTTGTTACACTTGCCTTGCCTGGCTTTGACTTGCCTTCCTTTCCTTCCGTTACTCTTTCCTTGCCTTGCCGTGCATTGCCTAGCCTTGCATTGTCGTGCCTTATCCTTGCCTCACCTGACCGTGCCTTCCCCTGCGTTACCCTTTCCTTGCCTTGCCTTGCATTGCCTAGCCCTGCGTTGCCGTGCCTTAGCCTTGTTACCCCTTGCCGTGCCGTTCGTCCCGTTACCCTTGCCTTCCCTTGCTTTCCCTTGCCTTCCTTGCGTTCCGTTACTCTTTGCTTGCTTTCCGTGCATTGCCTAGCCTTGCGTTGTCATGCCTTAGCCTTGCATCGCCTGACCGTGCTTTCCCAAGCGTTACCCTTTCCTTGCCTTGCCGTGCATTGCCTAGCCTACGTTGCCGTGCCTTAGCCTTGTTTCCCCTTGCCGTGCCGTTCCTTCCATTACCCTTGCCTCCCCTTGCTTTCCCTTGCCTTCCTTGCGTTCCGTTACTCTTTGCTTGCTTTCCGTGCATTGCATAGTCTTGCGTTGTCATGCCTTAGCCTTGCCTCGCCTGACCGTGCTTTCCCATGCATTACCCTTTCCTTGCCTTGCCGTGCATTGCCTAGCGTGCGTTGTCGTGCCTTAGCCTTGTTTCCCCTTGCCGTGCCGTTCCTTCCGTTACCATTGCCTTTCCTTGCTTTCCCTTGCCTTCCTTACCTTCCGTTACTCTTTGCTTGCCTTCCGTGCATTGCCAAGCCTTGCGTTGTCGTGCCTTAGCGTTGCCTCCCCTGATCGTTCTTTCCCATGCGTTACCCTTTCCTTCCCTTGCCGTGCATTGCCTAGCGTGCGTTGTCGTGCCTTAGACTTGTTTCCCCTTGCCGTGCCGTTCCTTCCGTTACCATTGCGTTTCCTTGCTTGCCTTTGCCTTCCTTACCTTCCGTTACTCTTTCCTTGCCTTCCCTGCACTGCCTAGCCTTGCGTTGTCGTGCCTTAGCCTTATCTCTTCTGGCCGTGCCTTCCTTTGCTTTAAGCTTTACTTGCATTGTCGTGCATTGCCTAGCCTTGCGTTGTCGTGCATTAGCCTTGCCTAGCCTCACCGTCCCTTGCCTTGCGTTATCCTTTCCTTGCCTTGCCGTGCATTTCCTAGCCGTGTGTTGTCGTGCCTTAGCCTTGTTTCCCCTTGCCGTTGCGTGCCTTTTGTTACACTTGCCTTGCCTGGCTTTGCCTTGCCTTCCTTTCCTTCCGTTACTCTTTCATTGCCTTGCCGTGCATTGCCTAGCCTTGCATTGTCGTGCCTTATCCTTGCCTCACCTGACCATGCCTTCCCCTGCGTTACCCTTTCCTTGCCTTGCCGTGCATTGCCTACCCGTGCGTTGTCGTGCCTTAGCCTTGTTTCCCCTTGCCGTGCCGTTCCTTCCATTACCATTGCCTTTCCTTGCTTTCCCTTGCCTTCCTTACCTTCCGTTACTCTTTGCTTGCCTTCCGTGCATTGCCTAGCCTTGCGTTGTCGTGCCTTAGCCTTATCTCGCCTGACGGTGCCTTCCTTTGCTTTAAGCTTTCCTGGCATTGTCGTGCATTGCCTAGCCTTGCGTTTTCGTGCATTAGCCTTGCCTAGCCTCACCGTGCCTTTCCTTGCGTTACCCTTTGCTTGCCTTGCCGTGCATTGCCTAGCCGTGCGTTGTCGTGCCTTAGCCTTGTTTCCCCTTGCCGTGCCGTTCCTTCCGTTACACTTGCCTTTCTTTGCTTTCCCTTGCCTTCCTTACCTTCCGTTACTCTTTGCTTGCCTTCCCTGCATTGCCAAGCCTTGCGTTGTCGTGCCTTAGCCTTGCCTCCCCTGACCGTGCTTTCCCATGCGTTACCCTTTCCTTGGCTTGCCGTGCATTGCCTAGCGTGCGTTGTCGTGCCTTAGACTTGTTTACCCTTGCCGTGCCTTTCCTTCCGTTACCATTGCCTTTCCTTGCTTTCCCTTGCCTTCCTTACCTTCCGTTACTCTTTGCTTGCCTTCCCTGCATTGCCTAGCCTTGCGTTGTCGTGACTTAGCATTATCTCGCCTGACCGTGCCTTCCTTTGCTTTAAGCTTTACTTGCATTGTCGTGCATTGCCTAGCCTTGCGTTGTCGTGCATTAGCCTTGCCTAGCCTCACCGTGCCTTGCCTTCCATTACCCTTTCCTTGCCTTGCCGTGCATTTCCTAGCCGTGTGTTGTCGTGCCTTAGCCTTGTTTCCCCTTGCCGTTGCGTGCCTTTTATTACACTTGCCTTGCCTGGCTTTGCCTTGCCTTCCTTTCCTTCCGTTACTCTTTCCTTGCCTTGCCGTGCATTGCCTAGCCCTGCGTTGTCGTGCCTTAGCCTTGTTACCCCTTCCCGTGCCGTTCCTTCCGTTACCCTTGCCTTCCCTTGCTTTCCATTGCCTTCCTTGCGTTCCGTTACTCTTTGCTTGCTTTCCGTGCATTGCCTAGCCTTGCGTTGTCATGCCTTAGCCTTGCCTCGCCTGACCGTGCTTTCCCATGCGTTACCCTTTCCTTGCCTTGCCGTGCATTGCCTAGCGTGCGTTGTCGTGCCTTAGCATTGTATCCCCTTGCCGTGTCGTTCCTTCCGTTACACTTGCCTTTCCTTGCTTTCCCTTGCCTTCCTTACCTTCCGTTACTCTTTGCTTGCCTTCCGTGCATTGCCTAGCCTTGCGTTGTCGTGCCTTAGCCTTGCTTCGCCTGACCGTGCTTTCCCATGCGTTACCCTTTCCTTGCCTTGCCGTTCATTGCCTAGCGTTCGGTGTCGTGCCTTAGACTTGTTCCCCCTTGCCGTGCCGTTCCTTCCGTTACCCTTGCCTTTCCTTGCTTATCCTTGCCTTGCTTACCTTCCGTTACTCTTTGCTTGCCTTCCCTGAATTGCCTAGCCTTGCGTTGTCGTGCCTTTGCCTTATCTCGCCTGACCTTGCCTTCCTTTGCTTTAAGCTTTCCTTGCATTGTCGTGCATTGCCTAGCCTTGCGTTTTCGGGCATTAGCCTTGCCTAGCCTCACCGTGCCTTGCCTTGCGTTACCCTTTGCTTGCCTTGCCGTGCATTGCCTAGCCGTGCGTTGTCGTGCCTTAGCCTTGTTTCCCCTTGCCGTGCCGTTCCTTCCGTTACCCTTGCATATCCTTGCTTTCCCTTGCCTTCCTTCCGTTCCCTTACTCTTTGCTTGCTTTCCGTGCATTGCCTAGCCTTGCGTTGTCGTGCCTTAGCATTGCCTCGCCTGACCGTGCTTTCCCATGCGTTACCCTTTCCTTGCCTTGCCGTGCATTGCCTAGCGGGCGTTGCCGTGCCTTAGCCATGTTTCCCCTTGCCGTGCCGTTCCTTCCGTTACCCTTGCCTTTCCTTGCTTTTCCTTGCCTTCCTTACCTTCCGTTACTCTTTGCTTGCCTTCCCTGAATTGCCTAGCCTTGCGTTGTCGTGCCTTAGCCTTATCTCGCCTGACCTTGCCTTCCTTTGCTTTAACCTTTCCTTGCATTGTCGTGCATCGCCTAGCCTTGCGTTTTCGTGCATTAGCCTTGCCTAGCCTCACCGTGCCTTTTCTTGCGTTACCCTTTGCTTGCCTTGCCGTGCATTGCCCAGCCGGGCGTTGTCGTGCCTTAGCCTTGTTTCCCCTTGCCGTGCCGTTCCTTCCGTTACACTTGCCTTTCTTTGCTTTCCCTTGCCTTCCTTACCTTCCGTTACTCTTTGCTTGCCTTCCGTGCATTGCCTAGCCTTGCGTTGTCGTGCCTTAGCCTTGCCTCGCCTGACCGTGCTTTCCCATGCGTTACCCTTTCCTTGCCTTGCCGTGCATTGCCTAGCGTGCGTTGTCGTGCCTTAGCCTTGTTTCCCCTTGCCGTGCCGTTCCTTCCGTTACCATTGCCTTTCCTTGCTTTCCCTTGCCTTCCTTACCTTCCGTTACTCTTTACTTGCCTTCCGTGCATTGCCTAGCCTTGCGTTGTCGTGCCTTAGCCTTATCTCGCCTGACCGTGCCTTCCTTTGCTTTGAGCTTTCCTTGCATTGTCGTGCATTGACTAGCCTTGCGTTGTCGTGCATTAGCCTTGCCAAGTCTCACCGTGCCTTGCCTTGCGTTACCCTTTCCTTGCCTTGCCGTGCATTGCCTAGCCGTGCGTTGTCGTGCCTTAGCCTTGTTTCCCCTTGCCGTGGCGTGTCTTTTGTTACACTTGCCTTGCCTGGCTTTGACTTGCCTTCCTTTCCTTCCGTTACTCTTTCCTTGCCTTGCCGTGCATTGCCTAGCCTTGCATTGTCGTGCCTTATCCTTGCCTCACCTGACCGTGCCTTCCCCTGCGTTACCCTTTCCTTGCCTTGCCTTGCATTGCCTAGCCTACGTTGCCGTGCCTTAGCCTTGTTTCCCCTTGCCGTGCCATTCCTTCCATTACCCTTGCCTCCCCTTGCTTTCCCTTGCCTTCCTTGCGTTCCGTTACTCTTTGCTTGCTTTCCGTGCATTGCATAGTCTTGCGTTGTCATGCCTTAGCCTTGCCTCGCCTGACCGTGCTTTCCCATGCGTTACCCTTTCCTTGCCTTGCCGTGCATTGCCTAGCGTGCGTTGTCGTGCCTTAGCCTTGTTTCCCCTTGCCGTGCCGTTCCTTCCGTTACCATTGCCTTTCCTTGCTTTCCCTTGCCTACCCTACCTTCCGTTACTCTTTGCTTGCCTTCCGTGCATTGCCAAGCCTTGCGTTGTCGTGCCTTAGCGTTGCCTCCCCTGACCGTTCTTTCCCATGCGTTACCCTTTCCTTCCCTTGCCGTGCATTGCCTAGCGTGCGTTGTCGTGCCTTAGACTTGTTTCCCCTTGCCGTGCCGTTCCTTCCGTTACCAATGCCTTTCCTTGCTTTCCTTTGCCTTCCTTACCTTCCGTTACTCTTTCCTTGCCTTCCCTGCACTGCCTAGCCCTGCGTTGTAGTGCCTTAGCCTTATCTCGCCTGACCGTGCCTTCCTTTGCTTTAAGCTTTCCTTGCCTTGCCGTGCATTGCCTAGCCTTGCATTGTCGTGCCTTATCCTTGCCTCACCTGACCGTGCCTTCCCCTGCGTTACCCTTTCCTTGCCTTGCCTTGCATTGCCTAGCCCTGCGTTGCCGTGCCTTAGCCTTGTTACCCCTTGCCGTGCCGTTCGTCCCGTTACCCTTGCCTTCCCTTGCTTTCCCTTGCCTTCCTTGCGTTCCGTTACTCTTTGCTTGCTTTCCGTGCATTGCCTAGCCTTGCGTTGTCATGCCTTAGCCTTGCCTCGCCTGACCGTGCTTTCCCATGCGTTACCCTTTCCTTGCCTTGCCGTTCATTGCCTAGCGTTCGGTGTCGTGCCTTAGACTTGTTCCCCCTTGCCGTGCCGTTCCTTCCGTTACCCTTGCCTTTCCTTGCTTATCCTTGCCTTGCTTACCTTCCGTTACTCTTTGCTTGCCTTCCCTGAATTGCCTAGACTTGCGTTGTCGTGCCTTTGCCTCATCTCGCCTGACCTTGCCTTCCTTTGCTTTAAGCTTTCCTTGCATTGTCATGCATTGCCTAGCCTTGCGTTTTCGTGCATTAGCCTTGCCTAGCCTCACCGTGCCTTGCCTTGCGTTACCCTTTGCTTGCCTTGCCGTGCATTGCCTAGCCGTGCGTTGTCGTGCCTTAGCCTTGTTTCCCCTTGCCGTGCCGTTCCTTCCGTTACCCTTGCCTATCCTTGCTTTCCCTTGCCTTCCTTCCGTTCCGTTACTCTTTGCTTGCTTTCCGTGCATTGCCTAGCCTTGCGTTGTCGTGCCTTAGCATTGCCTCGCCTGACCGTGCTTTCCCATGCGTTACCCTTTCCTTGCCTTGCCGTGCATTGCCTAGCGGGCGTTGCCGTGCCTTAGCCTTGTTTCCCCTTGCCGTGCCGTTCCTTCCGTTACCCTTGCCTTTCCTTGCTTTTCCTTGCCTTCCTTACCTTCCGTTACTCTTTGCTTGCCTTCCCTGAATTGCCTAGCCTTGCGTTGTCGTGCCTTAGCCTTATCTCGCCTGACCTTGCCTTCCTTTGCTTTAACCTTTCCTTGCATTGTCGTGCATCGCCTAGCCTTGCGTTTTCGTGCATTAGCCTTGCCTAGCCTCACCGTGCCTTTTCTTGCGTTACCCTTTGCTTGCCTTGCCGTGCATTGCCCAGCCGGGCGTTGTCGTGCCTTAGCCTTGTTTCCCCTTGCCGTGCCGTTCCTTCCGTTACACTTGCCTTTCTTTGCTTTCCCTTGCCTTCCTTACCTTCCGTTACTCTTTGCTTGCCTTCCGTGCATTGCCTAGCCTTGCGTTGTCGTGCCTTAGCCTTGCCTCGCCTGACCGTGCTTTCCCATGCGTTACCCTTTCCTTGCCTTGCCGTGCATTGCCTAGCGTGCGTTGTCGTGCCTTAGCCTTGTTTCCCCTTGCCGTGCCGTTCCTTCCGTTACCATTGCCTTTCCTTGCTTTCCCTTGCCTTCCTTACCTTCCGTTACTCTTTCCTTGCCTTCCGTGCATTGCCTAGCCTTGCGTTGTCGTGCCTTAGCCTTATCTCGCCTGACCGTGCCTTCCTTTGCTTTGAGCTTTCCTTGCATTGTCGTGCATTGCCTAGCCTTGCGTTGTCGTGCATTAGCCTTGCCAAGCCTCACCGTGCCTTGCCTTGCGTTACCCTTTCCTTGCCTTGCCGTGCATTGCCTAGCCGTGCGTTGTCGTGCCTTAGCCTTGTTTCCCCTTGCCGTGGCGTGTCTTTTGTTACACTTGCCTTGCCTGGCTTTGACTTGCCTTCCTTTCCTTCCGTTACTCTTTCCTTGCCTTGCCGTGCATTGCCTAGCCTTGCATTGTCGTGCCTTATCCTTGCCTCACCTGACCGTGCCTTCCCCTGCGTTACCCTTTCCTTGCCTTGCCTTGCATTGCCTAGCCCTGCGTTGCCGTGCCTTAGCCTTGTTACCCCTTGCCGTGCCGTTCGTCCCGTTACCCTTGCCTTCCCTTGCTTTCCCTTGCCTTCCTTGCGTTCCGTTACTCTTTGCTTGCTTTCCGTGCATTGCCTAGCCTTGCGTTGTCATGCCTTAGCCTTGCATCGCCTGACCGTGCTTTCCCATGCGTTACCCTTTCCTTGCCTTGCCGTGCATTGCCTAGCCTACGTTGCCGTGCCTTAGCCTTGTTTCCCCTTGCCGTGCCGTTCCTTCCATTACCCTTGCCTCCCCTTGCTTTCCCTTGCCTTCCTTGCGTTCCGTTACTCTTTGCTTGCTTTCCGTGCATTGCATAGTCTTGCGTTGTCATGCCTTAGCCTTGCCTCGCCTGACCGTGCTTTCCCATGCGTTACCCTTTCCTTGCCTTGCCGTGCATTGCCTAGCGTGCGTTGTCGTGCCTTAGCCTTGTTTCCCCTTGCCGTGCCGTTCCTTCCGTTACCATTGCCTTTCCTTGCTTTCCCTTGCCTTCCTTACCTTCCGTTACTCTTTGCTTGCCTTCCGTGCATTGCCAAGCCTTGCGTTGTCGTGCCTTAGCGTTGCCTCCGCTGACCGTTCTTTCCCATGCGTTACCCTTTCCTTCCCTTGCCGTGCATTGCCTAGCGTGCGTTGTCGTGCCTTAGACTTGTTTCCCCTTGCCGTGCCGTTCCTTCCGTTACCAATGCCTTTCCTTGCTTTCCTTTGCCTTCCTTACCTTCCGTTACTCTTTCCTTGCCTTCCCTGCACTGCCTAGCCCTGCGTTGTAGTGCCTTAGCCTTATCTCGCCTGACCGTGCCTTCCTTTGCTTTAAGCTTTCCTTGCATTGTCGTGCATTGCCTAGCCTTGCGTTGTCGTGCATTAGCCTTGCCTAGCCTCACCGTGCCTTGCCTTGCGTTACCCTTTCCTTGCCTTGCCGTGCATTGCCTAGCCGTGCGTTGTCGTGCCTTAGCCTTGATTCCCCTTGTCGTGGCGTGCCTTTTGTTACACTTGCCTTGCCTGGCTTTGCCTTGCCTTCCTTTCCTTCCGTTACTCTTTGCTTGCCTTCCCTGCATTGCCTAGCCTTGCGTTGTCGTGCCTTAGCCTTATCTCGCCTGACCGTGCCTTCCTTTGCTTTAAGCTTTCCTTGCCTTGCCGTGCATTGCCTAGCCTTGCATTGTCGTGCCTTAGCCTTATCTCTCCTGACAGTGCCTTCCTTTGCTTTAAGCTTTCCTTGGATTGTCGTGCATTTCCTAGCCTTGCGTTGTCGTGCATTAGCCGTGCCTAGCCTCACCGTGCCTTGCCTTGCGTTACCCTTTCCTTGCCTTGCCGTGCATTGCCTAGCCCTGCGTTGTCGTGCCTTAGCCTTGTTACCCCTTGCTGTGCCGTTCCTTCCGTTACCCTTGCCTTCCCTTGCTTTCCCTTGCCTTCCTTGCGTTCCGTTACTCTTTGCTTGCTTTCCGTGCATTGCCTAGCCTTGCGTTGTCATGCCTTAGGCTTGCCTCGCCTGACCGTGCTTTCCCATGCGTTACCCTTTCCTTGCCTTGCCGTGCATTGCCTAGCGTGCGTTGTCGTGCCTTAGCCTTGTTTCCCCTTGCCGTGCCGTTCCTTCCTTTCCCTTGCCTTCCTTACCTTCCGTTACTCTTTGATTGCCTTCCGTGCATTGCCTAGCCTTGCGTTGTCGTGCCTTAGCCTTGCCTCGCCTGACCGTGCTTTCCCATGCGTTACCCTTTCCTTGCCTTGCCGTTCATTGCCTAGCGTTCGGTGTCGTGCCTTAGACTTGTTTCCCCTTGCCGTGCCGTTCCTTCCGTTACCCTTGCCTTTCCTTGCTTTTCCTTGCCTTGCTTACCTTCCGTTACTCTTTGCTTGCCTTCCCTGAATTGCCTAGCCTTGCGTTGTCGTGCCCTTGCCTTATCTCGCCTGACCTTGCCTTCCTTTGCTTTAAGCTTTCCTTGCATTGTCGTGCATTGCCTAGCCTTGCGTTTTCGTGCATTAGCCTTTCCTAGCCTCACCGTCCCTTGCCTTGCTTTACCCTTTGCTTGCCTTGCCGTGCATTACCTAGCCGTGCGTTGTCGTGCCTTAGCCTTGTTTCCCCTTGCCGTGCAGGTCCTTCCGTTACACTTGCCTTTCTTTGCTTTCCCTTGCCTTCCTTACCTTCCGTTTCTCTTTGCTTGCCTTCCGTGCATTGCCTAGCCTTGCGTTGTCGTGCCTTAGCATTGCCTCGCCTGAACGTGCTTTCCCATGCGTTACCCTTTCCTTGCCTTGCCGTGCATTGCCCAGCCTGCGTTGCCGTGCCTTAGCCTTGTTTCCCCTTGCCGTGCAGTTCCTTCCGTTACCCTTGCCTTTCCTTGCTTTTCCTTGCCTTGCTTACCTTCCGTTACTCTTTGCTTCCCTTCCCTGCATTGCGTAGCCTTGCGTTGTCGTGCCTTAGCCTTATCTCGCCTGACCGTGCCATCCTTTGCTTTGAGCTTTCCTTGCATTGTCGTGCATTGCCTAGCCTTGCGTTGTCGTGCATTAGCCTTGCCTAGCCTCACCGTGTCTTGCCTTGCGTTACCCTTTCCTTGCCTTGCCGTGCATTGCCTAGCCGTGCGTTGTCGTGCCTTAGCCTTGTTTCCCCTTGCCGTGGCGTGCCTTTTGTTACACTTGCCTTGCCTGGCTTTGCCTTTTGTTACACTTGCCTTGCCCTTTGACTTGCCTTTGCCTTGCCTTCCTTTCCTTCCGTTACTCTTTCCTTGCCTTGCCGTGCATTGCCTAGCCTTGCATTGTCGTGCCTTATCCTTGCCTCACCTGACCGTGCCTTCCCCTGCGTTACCCTTTCCTTGCCTTGCCTTGCATTGCCTAGCCCTGCGTTGCCGTGCCTTAGCCTTGTTACCCCTTGCCGTGCCGTTCGTCCCGTTAACCTTGCCTTCCCTTGCTTTCCCTTGCCTTCCTTGCGTTCCGTTACTCTTTGCTTGCTTTCCGTGCATTGCCTAGCCTTGCGTTGTCATGCCTTAGCCTTGCATCGCCTGACCGTGCTTTCCCATGCGTTACCCTTTCCTTGCCTTGCCGTGCATTGCCTAGCGGGCGTTGCCGTGCCTTAGCCATGTTTCCCCTTGCCGTGCCGTTCCTTCCGTTACCCTTGCCTTTCCTTGCTTTTCCTTGCCTTCCTTACCTTCCGTTACTCTTTGCTTGCCTTCCCTGAATTGCCTAGCCTTGCGTTGTCGTGCCTTAGCCTTATCTCGCCTGACCTTGCCTTCCTTTGCTTTAACCTTTCCTTGCATTGTCGTGCATCGCCTAGCCTTGCGTTTTCGTGCATTAGCCTTGCCTAGCCTCACCGTGCCTTTTCTTGCGTTACCCTTTGCTTGCCTTGCCGTGCATTGCCCAGCCTGGCGTTGTCGTGCCTTAGCCTTGTTTCCCCTTGCCGTGCCGTTCCTTCCGTTACACTTGCCTTTCTTTGCTTTCCCTTGCCTTCCTTACCTTCCGTTACTCTTTGCTTGCCTTCCGTGCATTGCCTAGCCTTGCGTTGTCGTGCCTTAGCCTTGCCTCGCCTGACCGTGATTTCCCATGCGTTACCCTTTCCTTGCCTTGCCGTGCATTGCCTAGCGTGCGTTGTCGTGCCTTAGCCTTGTTTCCCCTTGCCGTGCCGTTCCTTCCGTTACCATTGCCTTTCCTTGCTTTCCCTTGCCTTCCTTACCTTCCGTTACTCTTTCCTTGCCTTCCGTGCATTGCCTAGCCTTGCGTTGTCGTGCCTTAGCCTTATCTCGCCTGACCGTGCCTTCCTTTGCTTTGAGCTTTCCTTGCATTGTCGTGCATTGCCTAGCCTTGCGTTGTCGTGCATTAGCCTTGCCAAGCCTCACCGTGCCTTGCCTTGCGTTACCCTTTCCTTGCCTTGCCGTGCATTGCCTAGCCGTGCGTTGTCGTGCCTTAGCCTTGTTTCCCCTTGCCGTGGCGTGTCTTTTGTTACACTTGCCTTGCCTGGCTTTGACTTGCCTTCCTTTCCTTCCGTTACTCTTTCCTTGCCTTGCCGTGCATTGCCTAGCCTTGCATTGTCGTGCCTTATCCTTGCCTCACCTGACCGTGCCTTCCCCTGCGTTACCCTTTCCTTGCCTTGCCTTGCATTGCCTAGCCCTACGTTGCCGTGCCTTAGCCTTGTTACCCCTTGCCGTGCCGTTCGTCCCGTTACCCTTGCCTTCCCTTGCTTTCCCTTGCCTTCCTTGCGTTCCGTTACTCTTTGCTTGCTTTCCGTGCATTGCCTAGCCTTGCGTTGTCATGCCTTAGCCTTGCATCGCCTGACCGTGATTTCCCATGCGTTACCCTTTCCTTGCCTTGCCGTGCATTGCCTAGCCTACGTTGCCGTGCCTTAGCCTTGTTTCCCCTTGCCGTGCCGTTCCTTCCATTACCCTTGCCTCCCCTTGCTTTCCCTTGCCTTCCTTGCGTTCCGTTACTCTTTGCTTGCTTTCCGTGCATTGCATAGTCTTGCGTTGTCATGCCTTAGCCTTGCCTCGCCTGACCGTACTTTCAGATGCGTTACCCTTTCCTTGCCTTGCCGTGCATTGCCTAGCGTGAGTTGTCGTGCCTTAGCCTTGTTTCCCCTTGCCGTGCCGTTCCTTCCGTTACCATTGCCTTTCCTTGCTTTCCCTTGCCTTCCTTACCTTCCGTTACTCTTTGCTTGCCTTCCGTGCATTGCCAAGCCTTGCGTTGTCGTGCCTTAGCGTTGCCTCCCCTGACCGTTCTTTCCCATGCGTTACCCTTTCCTTCCCTTGCCGTGCATTGCCTAGCGTGCGTTGTCGTGCCTTAGACTTGTTTCCCCTTGCCGTGCCGTTCCTTCCGTTACCAATGCCTTTCCTTGCTTTCCTTTGCCTTCCTTACCTTCCGTTACTCTTTCCTTGCCTTCCCTGCACTGCCTAGCCCTGCGTTGTAGTGCCTTAGCCTTATCTCGCCTGACCGTGCCTTCCTTTGCTTTAAGCTTTCCTTGCATTGTCGTGCATTGCCTAGCCTTGCGTTGTCGTGCATTAGCCTTGCCTAGCCTCACCGTGCCTTGCCTTGCGTTACCCTTTCCTTGCCTTGCCGTGCATTGCCTAGCCGTGCGTTGTCGTGCCTTAGCCTTGATTCCCCTTGCCGTGGCGTGCCTTTTGTTACACTTGCCTTGCCTTGCTTTGCCTTGCCTTCCTTTCCTTCCGTTACTCTTTGCTTGCCTTCCCTGCATTGCCTAGCCTTGCGTTGTCGTGCCTTAGCCTTATCTCGCCTGACCGTGCCTTCCTTTGCTTTAAGCTTTCCTTGCCTTGCCGTGCATTGCCTAGCCTTGCATTGTCGTGCCTTATCCTTGCCTCACCTGACCGTGCCTTCCCCTGCGTTACCCTTTCCTTGCCTTGCCTTGCATTGCCTAGCCCTGCGTTGCCGTGCCTTAGCCTTGTTACCCCTTGCCGTGCCGTTCGTCCCGTTACCCTTGCCTTCCCTTGCTTTCCCTTGCCTTCCTTGCGTTCCGTTACTCTTTGCTTGCTTTCCGTGCATTGCCTAGCCTTGCGTTGTCATGCCTTAGCCTTGCCTCGCCTGACCGTGCTTTCCCATGCGTTACCCTTTCCTTGCCTTGCCGTGCATTGCCTAGCGTGCGTTGTCGTGCCTTAGCCTTGTATCGCCTTGCCGTGCCGTTCCTTCCGTTACACTTGCCTTTCCTTGCTTTCCCTTGCCTTCCTTACCTTCCGTTACTCTTTGCTTGCCTTCCGTGCATTGCCTAGCCTTGCGTTGTCGTGCCTTAGCCTTGCTTCGCCTGACCGTGCTTTCCCATGCGTTACCCTGTCCTTGCCTTGCCGTTCATTGCCTAGCGTTCGATGTCGTGCCTTAGACTTGTTTCCCCTTGCCGTGCCGTTCCTTCCGTTACCCTTGCCTTTCCTTGCTTATCCTTGCCTTGCTTACCTTCCGTTACTCTTTGCTTGCCTTCCCTGAATTGCCTAGCCTTTCCTTGTCGTGCCTTTGCCTCATCTCGCCTGACCTTGCCTTCCTTTGCTTTAAGCTTTCCTTGCATTGTCGTGCATTGCCTAGCCTTGCGTTTTCGTGCATTAGCCTTGCCTAGCCTCACCGTGCCTTGCCTTGCGTTACCCTTTGCTTCCCTTGCCGTGCATTGCCTAGCCGTGCGTTGTCGTGCCTTAGCCTTGTTTCCCCTTGCCGTGCCGTTCCTTCCGTTACCCTTGCCTATCCTTGCTTTCCCTTGCCTTCCTTCCGTTCCGTTACTCTTTGCTTGCTTTCCGTGCATTGCATAGCCTTGCGTTGTCGTGCCTTAGCATTGCCTCGCCTGACCGTGCTTTCCCATGCGTTACCCTTTCCTTGCCTTGCCGTGCATTGCCTAGCGGGCGTTGCCGTGCCTTAGCCTTGTTTCCCCTTGCCGTGCCGTTCCTTCCGTTACCCTTGCCTTTCCTTGCTTTTCCTTGCCTTCCTTACCTTCCGTTACTCTTTGCTTGCCTTCCCTGAATTGCCTAGCCTTGCGTTGTCGTGCCTTAGCCTTATCTCGCCTGACCTTGCCTTCCTTTGCTTTAACCTTTCCTTGCATTGTCGTGCATCGCCTAGCCTTGCGTTTTCGTGCATTAGCCTTGCCTAGCCTCACCGTGCCTTTTCTTGCGTTACCCTTTGCTTGCCTTGCCGTGCATTGCCCAGCCGGGCGTTGTCGTGCCTTAGCCTTGTTTCCCCTTGCCGTGCCGTTCCTTCCGTTACACTTGCCTTTCTTTGCTTTCCCTTGCCTTCCTTACCTTCCGTTACTCTTTGCTTGCCTTCCGTGCATTGCCTAGCCTTGCGTTGTCGTGCCTTAGCCTTGCCTCGCCTGACCGTGCTTTCCCATGCGTTACCCTTTCCTTGCCTTGCCGTGCATTGCCTAGCGTGCGTTGTCGTGCCTTAGCCTTGTTTCCCCTTGCCGTGCCGTTCCTTCCGTTACCATTGCCTTTCCTTGCTTTCCCTTGCCTTCCTTACCTTCCGTTACTCTTTCCTTGCCTTCCGTGCATTGCCTAGCCTTGCGTTGTCGTGCCTTAGCCTTATCTCGCCTGACCGTGCCTTCCTTTGCTTTGAGCTTTCCTTGCATTGTCGTGCATTGCCTAGCCTTGCGTTGTCGTGCATTAGCCTTGCCAAGCCTCACCGTGCCTTGCCTTGCGTTACCCTTTCCTTGCCTTGCCGTGCATTGCCTAGCCGTGCGTTGTCGTGCCTTAGCCTTGTTTCCCCTTGCCGTGGCGTGTCTTTTGTTACACTTGCCTTGCCTGGCTTTGACTTGCCTTCCTTTCCTTCCGTTACTCTTTCCTTGCCTTGCCGTGCATTGCCTACCCTTGCATTGTCGTGCCTTATCCTTGCCTCACCTGACCGTGCCTTCCCCTGCGTTACCCTTTCCTTGCCTTGCCTTGCATTGCCTAGCCCTGCGTTGCCGTGCCTTAGCCTTGTTACCCCTTGCCGTGCCGTTCGTCCCGTTACCCTTGCCTTCCCTTGCTTTCCCTTGCCTTCCTTGCGTTCCGTTACTCTTTGCTTGCTTTCCGTGCATTGCCTAGCCTTGCGTTGTCATGCCTTAGCCTTGCATCGCCTGACCGTGCTTTCCCATGCGTTACCCTTTCCTTGCCTTGCCGTGCATTGCCTAGCCTACGTTGCCGTGCCTTAGCCTTGTTTCCCCTTGCCGTGCCGTTCCTTCCATTACCCTTGCCTCCCCTTGCTTTCCCTTGCCTTCCTTGCGTTCCTTTACTCTTTGCTTGCTTTCCGTGCATTGCATAGTCTTGCGTTGTCATGCCTTAGCCTTGCCTCGCCTGACCGTGCTTTCCCATGCGTTACCCTTTCCTTGCCTTGCCGTGCATTGCCTAGCGTGCGTTGTCGTGCCTTAGCCTTGTTTCCCCTTGCCGTGCCGTTCCTTCCGTTACCATTGCCTTTCCTTGCTTTCCCTTGCCTTCCTTACCTTCCGTTACTCTTTGCTTGCCTTCCGTGCATTGCCAAGCCTTGCGTTGTCGTGCCTTAGCGTTGCCTCCCCTGACCGTTCTTTCCCATGCGTTACCCTTTCCTTCCCTTGCCGTGCATTGCCTAGCGTGCGTTGTCGTGCCTTAGACTTGTTTCCCCTTGCCGTGCCGTTCCTTCCGTTACCAATGCCTTTCCTTGCTTTCCTTTGCCTTCCTTACCTTCCGTTACTCTTTCCTTGCCTTCCCTGCACTGCCTAGCCCTGCGTTGTAGTGCCTAAGCCTTATCTCGCCTGACCGTGCCTTCCTTTGCTTTAAGCTTTCCTTGCATTGTCGTGCATTGCCTAGCCTTGCGTTGTCGTGCATTAGCCTTGCCTAGCCTCACCGTGCCTTGCCTTGCGTTACCCTTTCCTTGCCTTGCCGTGCATTGCCTAGCCGTGCGTTGTCGTGCCTTAGCCTTGATTCCCCTTGCCGTGGCGTGCCTTTTGTTACACTTGCCTTGCCTGGCTTTGCCTTGCCTTCCTTTCCTTCCGTTACTCTTTGCTTGCCTTCCCTGCATTGCCTAGCCTTGCGTTGTCGTGCCTTAGCCTTATCTCGCCTGACCGTGCCTTCCTTTGCTTTAAGCTTTCCTTGCCTTGCCGTGCATTGCCTAGCCTTGCATTGTCGTGCCTTAGCCTTATCTCTCCTGACAGTGCCTTCCTTTGCTTTAAGCTTTCCTTGGATTGTCGTGCATTGCCTAGCCTTGCGTTTTCGTGCATTAGCCTTTCCTAGCCTCACCGTCCCTTGCCTTGCTTTACCCTTTGCTTGCCTTGCCGTGCATTACCTAGCCGTGCGTTGTCGTGCCTTAGCCTTGTTTCCCCTTGCCGTGCAGGTCCTTCCGTTACACTTGCCTTTCTTTGCTTTCCCTTGCCTTCCTTACCTTCCGTTTCTCTTTGCTTGCCTTCCGTGCATTGCCTAGCCTTGCGTTGTCGTGCCTTAGCATTGCCTCGCCTGAACGTGCTTTCCCATGCGTTACCCTTTCCTTGCCTTGCCGTGCATTGCCCAGCCTGCGTTGCCGTGCCTTAGCCTTGTTTCCCCTTGCCGTGCAGTTCCTTCCGTTACCCTTGCCTTTCCTTGCTTTTCCTTGCCTTGCTTACCTTCCGTTACTCTTTGCTTCCCTTCCCTGCATTGCGTAGCCTTGCGTTGTCGTGCCTTAGCCTTATCTCGCCTGACCGTGCCATCCTTTGCTTTGAGCTTTCCTTGCATTGTCGTGCATTGCCTAGCCTTGCGTTGTCGTGCATTAGCCTTGCCTAGCCTCACCGTGTCTTGCCTTGCGTTACCCTTTCCTTGCCTTGCCGTCCATTGCCTAGCCGTGCGTTGTCGTGCCTTAGCCTTGTTTCCCCTTGACGTGGCGTGCCTTTTGTTACACTTGCCTTGCCTGGCTTTGACTTGCCTTCCTTTCCTTCCGTTACTCTTTCCTTGCCTTGCCGTGCATTGCCTAGCCTTGCATTTTCGTGCCTTATCCTTGCCTCACCTGACCGTGCCTTCCCCTGCGTAAACCTTTCCTTGCCTTGCCTTGCATTGCCTAGCCCTGCGTTGCCGTGCCTTAGCCTTGTTACCCCTTGCCGTGCCGTTCGTCCCGTTACCCTTGCCTTCCCTTGCTTTCCCTTGCCTTCCTTGCGTTCCGTTACTCTTTGCTTGCTTTCCGTGCATTGCCTAGCCTTGCGTTGTCATGCCTTAGCCTTGCATCGCCTGACCGTGCTTTCCCATGCGTTACCCTTTCCTTGCCTTGCCGTGCATTGCCTAGCCTACGTTGCCGTGCCTTAGCCTTGTTTCCCCTTGCCGTGCCGTTCCTTCAATTACCCTTGCCTTCCCTTCCTTTCCCTTGCCTTTCTTGCGTTCCGTTACTCTTTGCTTGCTTTCCGTGCATTGCATAGTCTTGCGTTGTCATGCCTTAGCCTTGCCTCGCCTGACCGTGCTTTCCCATGCGTTACCCTTTCCTTGCCTTGCCGTGCATTGCCTAGCGTGCGTTTTCGTGCCTTAGCCTTGTTTCCCCTTGCCGTGCCGTTCCTTCCGTTACCATTGCCTTTCCTTGCTTTCCCTTGCCTTCCTTACCTTCCGTTACTCTTTGCTTGCCTTCCGTGCATTGCCAAGCCTTGCGTTGTCGTGCCTTAGCGTTGCCTCCCCTGACCGTTCTTTCCCATGCGTTACCCTTTCCTTCCCTTGCCGTGCATTGCCTAGCGTGCGTTGTCGTGCCTTAGACTTGTTTCCCCTTGCCGTGCCGTTCCTTCCGTTACCATTGCCTTTCCTTGCTTTCCTTTGCCTTCCTTACCTTCCGTTACTCTTTCCTTGCCTTCCCTGCACTGCCCAGCCTTGCGTTGTCGTGCCTTAGCCTTATCTCTTCTGGCCGTGCCTTCCTTTGCTTTAAGCTTTACTTGCATTGTCGTGCATTGCCTAGCCTTGCGTTGTCGTGCATTAGCCTTGCCTAGCCTCACCGTGCCTTGCCTTGCGTTACCCTTTCCTTGCCTTGCCGTGCATTTCCTAGCCGTGTGTTGTCGTGCCTTAGCCTTGTTTCCCCATGCCGTTGCGTGGCTTTTGTTACACTTGCCTTGCCTGGCTTTGCCTTGCCTTCCTTTCCTTCCGTTACTCTTTCCTTGCCTTGCCGTGCATTGCCTAGCCTTGCATTGTCGTGCCTTATCATTGCCTCACCTGACCGTGCCTTCCCCTGCGTTACCCTTTCCTTGCCTTGCGGTGCATTGCCTAGCCGTGCGTTGTCGTGCCTTAGCCTTGTTTCCCCTTGCCGTGCCGTTCCTTCCGTTACCATTGCCTTTCCTTGCTTTCCCTTGCCTTCCTTACCTTCCGTTACTCTTTGCTTGCCTTCCGTGCATTGCCTAGCCTTGCGTTGTCGTGCCTTAGCCTTATCTCGCCTGACCGTGCCTTCCTTTGCTTTAAGCTTTCCTTGCATTGTCGTGCATTGCCTAGCCTTGCGTTTTCGTGCATTAGCCTTGCCTAGCCTCCCCGTGCCTTGCCTTGCGTTAACCTTTGCTTGCCTTGCCGTGCATTGCCTAGCCGTGCGTTGTCGTGCCTTAACCTTGTTTCCCCTTGCCGTGCCGTTCCTTCCGTTACCCTTGCCTTCCCTTGCTTTCCCTTGCCTTCCTTGCGTTCCGTTACTCTTTGCTTGCTTTCCGTGCATTGCCGAGCCTTGCGTTGTCGTGCCTTAGCATTGCCTCGCCTGACCGTGCTTTCCCATGCGTTACCCTTTCCTTGCCTTGCCGTGCATTGCCTAGCGGGCGTTGCCGTGCCTTAGCCTTGTTTCCCCTTGCCGTGCCGTTCCTTCCGTTACCCTTGCCTTTCCTTGCTTTTCCTTGCCTTCCTTACCTTCCGTTACTCTTTGCTTGCCTTCCCTGAATTGCCTAGCCTTGCGTTGCCGTGCCTTAGCCTTATCTCGCCTGACCTTGCCTTCCTTTGCTTTAACCTTTCCTTGCATTGTCGTGCATCGCCTAGCCTTGCGTTTTCGTGCATTAGCCTTGCCTAGCCTCACCGTGCCTTTTCTTGCGTTACCCTTTGCTTGCCTTGCCGTGCATTGCCCAGCCGGGCGTTGTCGTGCCTTAGCCTTGTTACCCCTTGCCGTGCCGTTCGTCCCGTTACCCTTGCCTTCCCTTGCTTTCCCTTGCCTTCCTTGCGTTCCGTTACTCTTTGCTTGCTTTCCGTGCATTGCCTAGCCTTGCGTTGTCATGCCTTAGCCTTGCATCGCCTGACCGTGCTTTCCCATGCGTTACCCTTTCCTTGCCTTGCCGTGCATTGCCTAGCCTACGTTGCCGTGCCTTAGCCTTGTTTCCCCTTGCCGTGCCGTTCCTTCCATTACCCTTGCCTCCCCTTGCTTTCCCTTGCCTTCCTTGCGTTCCGTTACTCTTTGCTTGCTTTCCGTGCATTGCATAGTCTTGCGTTGTCATGCCTTAGCCTTGCCTCGCCTGACCGTGCTTTCCCATGCGTTACCCTTTCCTTGCCTTGCCGTGCATTGCCTAGCGTGCGTTGTCGTGCCTTAGCCTTGTTTCCCCTTGCCGTGCCGTTCCTTCCGTTACCATTGCCTTTCCTTGCTTTCCCTTGCCTTCCTTACCTTCCGTTACTCTTTGCTTGCCTTCCGTGCATTGCCAAGCCTTGCGTTGTCGTGCCTTAGCGTTGCCTCCCCTGACCGTTCTTTCCCATGCGTTACCCTTTCCTTCCCTTGCCGTGCATTGCCTAGCGTGCGTTGTCGTGCCTTAGACTTGTTTCCCCTTGCCGTGCCGTTCCTTCCGTTACCATTGCCTTTCCTTGCTTTCCTTTGCCTTCCTTACCTTCCGTTACTCTTTCCTTGCCTTCCCTGCACTGCCCAGCCTTGCGTTGTCGTGCCTTAGCCTTATCTCTTCTGGCCGTGCCTTCCTTTGCTTTAAGCTTTACTTGCATTGTCGTGCATTGCCTAGCCTTGCGTTGTCGTGCATTAGCCTTGCCTAGCCTCACCGTGCCTTGCCTTGCGTTACCCTTTCCTTGCCTTGCCGTGCATTTCCTAGCCGTGTGTTGTCGTGCCTTAGCCTTGTTTCCCCTTGCCGTGGCGTGCCTTTTGTTACACTTGCCTTGCCTGGCTTTGCCTTGCCTTCCTTTCCTTCCGTTACTCTTTCCTTGCCTTGCCGTGCATTGCCTAGCCTTGCATTGTCGTGCCTCATCCTTGCCACACCTGACCGTGCCTTCCCCTGCGTTACCCTTTGATTGCCTTGCCGTGCATTGCCTAGCCGTGCGTTGTCGTGCCTTAGCCTTGTTTCCCCTTGCCGTGCCGTTCCTTCCGTTACACTTGCCTTTCTTTGCTTTCCCTTGCCTTCCTTACCTTCCGTTACTCTTTGCTTGCCTTCCGTGCATTGCCAAGCCTTGCGTTGTCGTGCCTTAGCCTTGCCTCCCCTGACCGTGCTTTCCCATGCGTTACCCTTTCCTTGGCTTGCCGTGCATTGCCTAGCGTGCGTTGTCGTGCCTTAGACTTGTTTCCCCTTGCCGTGCCGTTCCTTCCGTTACCATTGCCTTTCCTTGCTTTCTCTTGCCTTCCTTACCTTCCGTTACTCTTTGCTTGCCTTCCCTGCATTGCCTAGCCTTGCGTTGTCGTGACTTAGCCTTATCTCGCCTGACCGTGCCTTCCTTTGCTTTAAGCTTTACTTGCATTGTCGTGCATTGCCTAGCCTTGCGTTGTCGTGCATTAGCCTTGCCTAGCCTCACCGTGCCTTGCCTTCCGTTACCCTTTCCTTGCCTTGCCGTGCATTTCCTAGCCGTGTGTTGTCGTGCCTTAGCCTTGTTTCCCCTTGCCGTTGCGTGCCTTTTATTACACTTGCCTTGCCTGGCTTTGCCTTGCCTTCCTTTCCTTCCGTTACTCTTTCTTTGCCTTGCCGTGCATTGCCTAGCCCTGCATTGTCGTGCCTTAGCCTTGTTACCACTTGCCGTGCCGTTCCTTCCGTTACCCTTGCCTTCCCTTGCTTTCCATTGCGTTACTTGCGTTCCGTTACTCTTTGCTTGCTTTCCGTGCATTGCCTAGCCTTGCGTTGTCATGCCTTAGGCTTGCATCGCCTGACCGTGCTTTCCCATGCGTTACCCTTTCCTTGCCTTGCCGTGCATTGCCTAGCGTGCGTTGTCGTGCCTTAGACTTGTTTCCCCTTGCCGTGCCGTTCCTTCCGTTACCAATGCCTTTCCTTGCTTTCCTTTGCCTTCCTTACCTTCCGTTACTCTTTCCTTGCCTTCCCTGCACTGCCTAGCCCTGCGTTGTAGTGCCTTAGCCTTATCTCGCCTGACCGTGCCTTCCTTTGCTTTAAGCTTTCCTTGCATTGTCGTGCATTGCCTAGCCTTGCGTTGTCGTGCATTAGCCTTGCCTAGCCTCACCGTGCCTTGCCTTGCGTTACCCTTTCCTTGCCTTGCCGTGCATTGCCTAGCCGTGCGTTGTCGTGCCTTAGCCTTGATTCCCCTTGCCGTGGCGTGCCTTTTGTTACACTTGCCTTGCCTTGCTTTGCCTTGCCTTCCTTTCCTTCCGTTACTCTTTGCTTGCCTTCCCTGCATTGCCTAGCCTTGCGTTGTCGTGCCTTAGCCTTATCTCGCCTGACCGTGCCTTCCTTTGCTTTAAGCTTTCCTTGCCTTGCCGTGCATTGCCTAGCCTTGCATTGTCGTGCCTTATCCTTGCCTCACCTGACCGTGCCTTCCCCTGCGTTACCCTTTCCTTGCCTTGCCTTGCATTGCCTAGCCCTGCGTTGCCGTGCCTTAGCCTTGTTACCCCTTGCCGTGCCGTTCGTCCCGTTACCCTTGCCTTCCCTTGCTTTCCCTTGCCTTCCTTGCGTTCCGTTACTCTTTGCTTGCTTTCCGTGCATTGCCTAGCCTTGCGTTGTCATGCCTTAGCCTTGCCTCGCCTGACCGTGCTTTCCCATGCGTTACCCTTTCCTTGCCTTGCCGTGCATTGCCTAGCGTGCGTTGTCGTGCCTTAGCCTTGTATCGCCTTGCCGTGCCGTTCCTTCCGTTACACTTGCCTTTCCTTGCTTTCCCTTGCCTTCCTTACCTTCCGTTACTCTTTGCTTGCCTTCCGTGCATTGCCTAGCCTTGCGTTGTCGTGCCTTAGCCTTGCTTCGCCTGACCGTGCTTTCCCATGCGTTACCCTGTCCTTGCCTTGCCGTTCATTGCCTAGCGTTCGATGTCGTGCCTTAGACTTGTTTCCCCTTGCCGTGCCGTTCCTTCCGTTACCCTTGCCTTTCCTTGCTTATCCTTGCCTTCCTTACCTTCCGTTACTCTTTGCTTGCCTTCCCTGAATTGCCTAGCCTTTCGTTGTCGTGCCTTTGCCTCATCTCGCCTGACCTTGCCTTCCTTTGCTTTAAGCTTTCCTTGCATTGTCGTGCATTGCCTAGCCTTGCGTTTTCGTGCATTAGCCTTGCCTAGCCTCACCGTGCCTTGCCTTGCGTTACCCTTTGCTTCCCTTGCCGTGCATTGCCTAGCCGTGCGTTGTCGTGCCTTAGCCTTGTTTCCCCTTGCCGTGCCGTTCCTTCCGTTACCCTTGCCTATCCTTGCTTTCCCTTGCCTTCCTTCCGTTCCGTTACTCTTTGCTTGCTTTCCGTGCATTGCATAGCCTTGCGTTGTCGTGCCTTAGCATTGCCTCGCCTGACCGTGCTTTCCCATGCGTTACCCTTTCCTTGCCTTGCCGTGCATTGCCTAGCGGGCGTTGCCGTGCCTTAGCCTTGTTTCCCCTTGCCGTGCCGTTCCTTCCGTTACCCTTGCCTTTCCTTGCTTTTCCTTGCCTTCCTTACCTTCCGTTACTCTTTGCTTGCCTTCCCTGAATTGCCTAGCCTTGCGTTGTCGTGCCTTAGCCTTATCTCGCCTGACCTTGCCTTCCTTTGCTTTAACCTTTCCTTGCATTGTCGTGCATCGCCTAGCCTTGCGTTTTCGTGCATTAGCCTTGCCTAGCCTCACCGTGCCTTTTCTTGCGTTACCCTTTGCTTGCCTTGCCGTGCATTGCCCAGCCGGGCGTTGTCGTGCCTTAGCCTTGTTTCCCCTTGCCGTGCCGTTCCTTCCGTTACACTTGCCTTTCTTTGCTTTCCCTTGCCTTCCTTACCTTCCGTTACTCTTTGCTTGCCTTCCGTGCATTGCCTAGCCTTGCGTTGTCGTGCCTTAGCCTTGCCTCGCCTGACCGTGCTTTCCCATGCGTTACCCTTTCCTTGCCTTGCCGTGCATTGCCTAGCGTGCGTTGTCGTGCCTTAGCCTTGTTTCCCCTTGCCGTGCCGTTCCTTCCGTTACCATTGCCTTTCCTTGCTTTCCCTTGCCTTCCTTACCTTCCGTTACTCTTTCCTTGCCTTCCGTGCATTGCCTAGCCTTGCGTTGTCGTGCCTTAGCCTTATCTCGCCTGACCGTGCCTTCCTTTGCTTTGAGCTTTCCTTGCATTGTCGTGCATTGCCTAGCCTTGCGTTGTCGTGCATTAGCCTTGCCAAGCCTCACCGTGCCTTGCCTTGCGTTACCCTTTCCTTGCCTTGCCGTGCATTGCCTAGCCGTGCGTTGTCGTGCCTTAGCCTTGTTTCCCCTTGCCGTGGCGTGTCTTTTGTTACACTTGCCTTGCCTGGCTTTGACTTGCCTTCCTTTCCTTCCGTTACTCTTTCCTTGCCTTGCCGTGCATTGCCTACCCTTGCATTGTCGTGCCTTATCCTTGCCTCACCTGACCGTGCCTTCCCCTGCGTTACCCTTTCCTTGCCTTGCCTTGCATTGCCTAGCCCTGCGTTGCCGTGCCTTAGCCTTGTTACCCCTTGCCGTGCCGTTCGTCCCGTTACCCTTGCCTTCCCTTGCTTTCCCTTGCCTTCCTTGCGTTCCGTTACTCTTTGCTTGCTTTCCGTGCATTGCCTAGCCTTGCGTTGTCATGCCTTAGCCTTGCATCGCCTGACCGTGCTTTCCCATGCGTTACCCTTTCCTTGCCTTGCCGTGCATTGCCTAGCCTACGTTGCCGTGCCTTAGCCTTGTTTCCCCTTGCCGTGCCGTTCCTTCCATTACCCTTGCCTCCCCTTGCTTTCCCTTGCCTTCCTTGCGTTCCTTTACTCTTTGCTTGCTTTCCGTGCATTGCATAGTCTTGCGTTGTCATGCCTTAGCCTTGCCTCGCCTGACCGTGCTTTCCCATGCGTTACCCTTTCCTTGCCTTGCCGTGCATTGCCTAGCGTGCGTTGTCGTGCCTTAGCCTTGTTTCCCCTTGCCGTGCCGTTCCTTCCGTTACCATTGCCTTTCCTTGCTTTCCCTTGCCTTCCTTACCTTCCGTTACTCTTTGCTTGCCTTCCGTGCATTGCCAAGCCTTGCGTTGTCGTGCCTTAGCGTTGCCTCCCCTGACCGTTCTTTCCCATGCGTTACCCTTTCCTTCCCTTGCCGTGCATTGCCTAGCGTGCGTTGTCGTGCCTTAGACTTGTTTCCCCTTGCCGTGCCGTTCCTTCCGTTACCAATGCCTTTCCTTGCTTTCCTTTGCCTTCCTTACCTTCCGTTACTCTTTCCTTGCCTTCCCTGCACTGCCTAGCCCTGCGTTGTAGTGCCTAAGCCTTATCTCGCCTGACCGTGCCTTCCTTTGCTTTAAGCTTTCCTTGCATTGTCGTGCATTGCCTAGCCTTGCGTTGTCGTGCATTAGCCTTGCCTAGCCTCACCGTGCCTTGCCTTGCGTTACCCTTTCCTTGCCTTGCCGTGCATTGCCTAGCCGTGCGTTGTCGTGCCTTAGCCTTGATTCCCCTTGCCGTGGCGTGCCTTTTGTTACACTTGCCTTGCCTGGCTTTGCCTTGCCTTCCTTTCCTTCCGTTACTCTTTGCTTGCCTTCCCTGCATTGCCTAGCCTTGCGTTGTCGTGCCTTAGCCTTATCTCGCCTGACCGTGCCTTCCTTTGCTTTAAGCTTTCCTTGCCTTGCCGTGCATTGCCTAGCCTTGCATTGTCGTGCCTTAGCCTTATCTCTCCTGACAGTGCCTTCCTTTGCTTTAAGCTTTCCTTGGATTGTCGTGCATTGCCTAGCCTTGCGTTTTCGTGCATTAGCCTTTCCTAGCCTCACCGTCCCTTGCCTTGCTTTACCCTTTGCTTGCCTTGCCGTGCATTACCTAGCCGTGCGTTGTCGTGCCTTAGCCTTGTTTCCCCTTGCCGTGCAGGTCCTTCCGTTACACTTGCCTTTCTTTGCTTTCCCTTGCCTTCCTTACCTTCCGTTTCTCTTTGCTTGCCTTCCGTGCATTGCCTAGCCTTGCGTTGTCGTGCCTTAGCATTGCCTCGCCTGAACGTGCTTTCCCATGCGTTACCCTTTCCTTGCCTTGCCGTGCATTGCCCAGCCTGCGTTGCCGTGCCTTAGCCTTGTTTCCCCTTGCCGTGCAGTTCCTTCCGTTACCCTTGCCTTTCCTTGCTTTTCCTTGCCTTGCTTACCTTCCGTTACTCTTTGCTTCCCTTCCCTGCATTGCGTAGCCTTGCGTTGTCGTGCCTTAGCCTTATCTCGCCTGACCGTGCCATCCTTTGCTTTGAGCTTTCCTTGCATTGTCGTGCATTGCCTAGCCTTGCGTTGTCGTGCATTAGCCTTGCCTAGCCTCACCGTGTCTTGCCTTGCGTTACCCTTTCCTTGCCTTGCCGTCCATTGCCTAGCCGTGCGTTGTCGTGCCTTAGCCTTGTTTCCCCTTGACGTGGCGTGCCTTTTGTTACACTTGCCTTGCCTGGCTTTGACTTGCCTTCCTTTCCTTCCGTTACTCTTTCCTTGCCTTGCCGTGCATTGCCTAGCCTTGCATTTTCGTGCCTTATCCTTGCCTCACCTGACCGTGCCTTCCCCTGCGTAAACCTTTCCTTGCCTTGCCTTGCATTGCCTAGCCCTGCGTTGCCGTGCCTTAGCCTTGTTACCCCTTGCCGTGCCGTTCGTCCCGTTACCCTTGCCTTCCCTTGCTTTCCCTTGCCTTCCTTGCGTTCCGTTACTCTTTGCTTGCTTTCCGTGCATTGCCTAGCCTTGCGTTGTCATGCCTTAGCCTTGCATCGCCTGACCGTGCTTTCCCATGCGTTACCCTTTCCTTGCCTTGCCGTGCATTGCCTAGCCTACGTTGCCGTGCCTTAGCCTTGTTTCCCCTTGCCGTGCCGTTCCTTCAATTACCCTTGCCTTCCCTTGCTTTCCCTTGCCTTTCTTGCGTTCCGTTACTCTTTGCCTGCTTTCCGTGCATTGCATAGTCTTGCGTTGTCATGCCTTAGCCTTGCCTCGCCTGACCGTGCTTTCCCATGCGTTACCCTTTCCTTGCCTTGCCGTGCATTGCCTAGCGTGCGTTTTCGTGCCTTAGCCTTGTTTCCCCTTGCCGTGCCGTTCCTTCCGTTACCATTGCCTTTCCTTGCTTTCCCTTGCCTTCCTTACCTTCCGTTACTCTTTGCTTGCCTTCCGTGCATTGCCAAGCCTTGCGTTGTCGTGCCTTAGCGTTGCCTCCCCTGACCGTTCTTTCCCATGCGTTACCCTTTCCTTCCCTTGCCGTGCATTGCCTAGCGTGCGTTGTCGTGCCTTAGACTTGTTTCCCCTTGCCGTGCCGTTCCTTCCGTTACCATTGCCTTTCCTTGCTTTCCTTTGCCTTCCTTACCTTCCGTTACTCTTTCCTTGCCTTCCCTGCACTGCCCAGCCTTGCGTTGTCGTGCCTTAGCCTTATCTCTTCTGGCCGTGCCTTCCTTTGCTTTAAGCTTTACTTGCATTGTCGTGCATTGCCTAGCCTTGCGTTGTCGTGCATTAGCCTTGCCTAGCCTCACCGTGCCTTGCCTTGCGTTACCCTTTCCTTGCCTTGCCGTGCATTTCCTAGCCGTGTGTTGTCGTGCCTTAGCCTTGTTTCCCCATGCCGTTGCGTGGCTTTTGTTACACTTGCCTTGCCTGGCTTTGCCTTGCCTTCCTTTCCTTCCGTTACTCTTTCCTTGCCTTGCCGTGCATTGCCTAGCCTTGCATTGTCGTGCCTTATCATTGCCTCACCTGACCGTGCCTTCCCCTGCGTTACCCTTTCCTTGCCTTGCGGTGCATTGCCTAGCCGTGCGTTGTCGTGCCTTAGCCTTGTTTCCCCTTGCCGTGCCGTTCCTTCCGTTACCATTGCCTTTCCTTGCTTTCCCTTGCCTTCCTTACCTTCCGTTACTCTTTGCTTGCCTTCCGTGCATTGCCTAGCCTTGCGTTGTCGTGCCTTAGCCTTATCTCGCCTGACCGTGCCTTCCTTTGCTTTAAGCTTTCCTTGCATTGTCGTGCATTGCCTAGCCTTGCGTTTTCGTGCATTAGCCTTGCCTAGCCTCCCCGTGCCTTGCCTTGCGTTAACCTTTGCTTGCCTTGCCGTGCATTGCCTAGCCGTGCGTTGTCGTGCCTTAACCTTGTTTCCCCTTGCCGTGCCGTTCCTTCCGTTACCCTTGCCTTCCCTTGCTTTCCCTTGCCTTCCTTGCGTTCCGTTACTCTTTGCTTGCTTTCCGTGCATTGCCGAGCCTTGCGTTGTCGTGCCTTAGCATTGCCTCGCCTGACCGTGCTTTCCCATGCGTTACCCTTTCCTTGCCTTGCCGTGCATTGCCTAGCGGGCGTTGCCGTGCCTTAGCCTTGTTTCCCCTTGCCGTGCCGTTCCTTCCGTTACCCTTGCCTTTCCTTGCTTTTCCTTGCCTTCCTTACCTTCCGTTACTCTTTGCTTGCCTTCCCTGAATTGCCTAGCCTTGCGTTGCCGTGCCTTAGCCTTATCTCGCCTGACCTTGCCTTCCTTTGCTTTAACCTTTCCTTGCATTGTCGTGCATCGCCTAGCCTTGCGTTTTCGTGCATTAGCCTTGCCTAGCCTCACCGTGCCTTTTCTTGCGTTACCCTTTGCTTGCCTTGCCGTGCATTGCCCAGCCGGGCGTTGTCGTGCCTTAGCCTTGTTACCCCTTGCCGTGCCGTTCGTCCCGTTACCCTTGCCTTCCCTTGCTTTCCCTTGCCTTCCTTGCGTTCCGTTACTCTTTGCTTGCTTTCCGTGCATTGCCTAGCCTTGCGTTGTCATGCCTTAGCCTTGCATCGCCTGACCGTGCTTTCCCATGCGTTACCCTTTCCTTGCCTTGCCGTGCATTGCCTAGCCTACGTTGCCGTGCCTTAGCCTTGTTTCCCCTTGCCGTGCCGTTCCTTCCATTACCCTTGCCTCCCCTTGCTTTCCCTTGCCTTCCTTGCGTTCCGTTACTCTTTGCTTGCTTTCCGTGCATTGCATAGTCTTGCGTTGTCATGCCTTAGCCTTGCCTCGCCTGACCGTGCTTTCCCATGCGTTACCCTTTCCTTGCCTTGCCGTGCATTGCCTAGCGTGCGTTTTCGTGCCTTAGCCTTGTTTCCCCTTGCCGTGCCGTTCCTTCCGTTACCATTGCCTTTCCTTGCTTTCCCTTGCCTTCCTTACCTTCCGTTACTCTTTGCTTGCCTTCCGTGCATTGCCAAGCCTTGCGTTGTCGTGCCTTAGCGTTGCCTCCCCTGACCGTTCTTTCCCATGCGTTACCCTTTCCTTCCCTTGCCGTGCATTGCCTAGCGTGCGTTGTCGTGCCTTAGACTTGTTTCCCCTTGCCGTGCCGTTCCTTCCGTTACCATTGCCTTTCCTTGCTTTCCTTTGCCTTCCTTACCTTCCGTTACTCTTTCCTTGCCTTCCCTGCACTGCCCAGCCTTGCGTTGTCGTGCCTTAGCCTTATCTCTTCTGGCCGTGCCTTCCTTTGCTTTAAGCTTTACTTGCATTGTCGTGCATTGCCTAGCCTTGCGTTGTCGTGCATTAGCCTTGCCTAGCCTCACCGTGCCTTGCCTTGCGTTACCCTTTCCTTGCCTTGCCGTGCATTTCCTAGCCGTGTGTTGTCGTGCCTTAGCCTTGTTTCCCCATGCCGTTGCGTGGCTTTTGTTACACTTGCCTTGCCTGGCTTTGCCTTGCCTTCCTTTCCTTCCGTTACTCTTTCCTTGCCTTGCCGTGCATTGCCTAGCCTTGCATTGTCGTGCCTTATCATTGCCTCACCTGACCGTGCCTTCCCCTGCGTTACCCTTTCCTTGCCTTGCGGTGCATTGCCTAGCCGTGCGTTGTCGTGCCTTAGCCTTGTTTCCCCTTGCCGTGCCGTTCCTTCCGTTACCATTGCCTTTCCTTGCTTTCCCTTGCCTTCCTTACCTTCCGTTACTCTTTGCTTGCCTTCCGTGCATTGCCTAGCCTTGCGTTGTCGTGCCTTAGCCTTATCTCGCCTGACCGTGCCTTCCTTTGCTTTAAGCTTTCCTTGCATTGTCGTGCATTGCCTAGCCTTGCGTTTTCGTGCATTAGCCTTGCCTAGCCTCCCCGTGCCTTGCCTTGCGTTAACCTTTGCTTGCCTTGCCGTGCATTGCCTAGCCGTGCGTTGTCGTGCCTTAACCTTGTTTCCCCTTGCCGTGCCGTTCCTTCCGTTACCCTTGCCTTCCCTTGCTTTCCCTTGCCTTCCTTGCGTTCCGTTACTCTTTGCTTGCTTTCCGTGCATTGCCGAGCCTTGCGTTGTCGTGCCTTAGCATTGCCTCGCCTGACCGTGCTTTCCCATGCGTTACCCTTTCCTTGCCTTGCCGTGCATTGCCTAGCGGGCGTTGCCGTGCCTTAGCCTTGTTTCCCCTTGCCGTGCCGTTCCTTCCGTTACCCTTGCCTTTCCTTGCTTTTCCTTGCCTTCCTTACCTTCCGTTACTCTTTGCTTGCCTTCCCTGAATTGCCTAGCCTTGCGTTGCCGTGCCTTAGCCTTATCTCGCCTGACCTTGCCTTCCTTTGCTTTAACCTTTCCTTGCATTGTCGTGCATCGCCTAGCCTTGCGTTTTCGTGCATTAGCCTTGCCTAGCCTCACCGTGCCTTTTCTTGCGTTACCCTTTGCTTGCCTTGCCGTGCATTGCCCAGCCGGGCGTTGTCGTGCCTTAGCCTTGTTACCCCTTGCCGTGCCGTTCGTCCCGTTACCCTTGCCTTCCCTTGCTTTCCCTTGCCTTCCTTGCGTTCCGTTACTCTTTGCTTGCTTTCCGTGCATTGCCTAGCCTTGCGTTGTCATGCCTTAGCCTTGCATCGCCTGACCGTGCTTTCCCATGCGTTACCCTTTCCTTGCCTTGCCGTGCATTGCCTAGCCTACGTTGCCGTGCCTTAGCCTTGTTTCCCCTTGCCGTGCCGTTCCTTCCATTACCCTTGCCTCCCCTTGCTTTCCCTTGCCTTCCTTGCGTTCCGTTACTCTTTGCTTGCTTTCCGTGCATTGCATAGTCTTGCGTTGTCATGCCTTAGCCTTGCCTCGCCTGACCGTGCTTTCCCATGCGTTACCCTTTCCTTGCCTTGCCGTGCATTGCCTAGCGTGCGTTGTCGTGCCTTAGCCTTGTTTCCCCTTGCCGTGCCGTTCCTTCCGTTACCATTGCCTTTCCTTGCTTTCCCTTGCCTTCCTTACCTTCCGTTACTCTTTGCTTGCCTTCCGTGCATTGCCAAGCCTTGCGTTGTCGTGCCTTAGCGTTGCCTCCCCTGACCGTTCTTTCCCATGCGTTACCCTTTCCTTCCCTTGCCGTGCATTGCCTAGCGTGCGTTGTCGTGCCTTAGACTTGTTTCCCCTTGCCGTGCCGTTCCTTCCGTTACCATTGCCTTTCCTTGCTTTCCTTTGCCTTCCTTACCTTCCGTTACTCTTTCCTTGCCTTCCCTGCACTGCCCAGCCTTGCGTTGTCGTGCCTTAGCCTTATCTCTTCTGGCCGTGCCTTCCTTTGCTTTAAGCTTTACTTGCATTGTCGTGCATTGCCTAGCCTTGCGTTGTCGTGCATTAGCCTTGCCTAGCCTCACCGTGCCTTGCCTTGCGTTACCCTTTCCTTGCCTTGCCGTGCATTTCCTAGCCGTGTGTTGTCGTGCCTTAGCCTTGTTTCCCCTTGCCGTTGCGTGCCTTTTGTTACACTTGCCTTGCCTGGCTTTGCCTTGCCTTCCTTTCCTTCCGTTACTCTTTCCTTGCCTTGCCGTGCATTGCCTAGCCTTGCATTGTCGTGCCTCATCCTTGCCACACCTGACCGTGCCTTCCCCTGCGTTACCCTTTGATTGCCTTGCCGTGCATTGCCGAGCCGTGCGTTGTCGTGCCTTAGCCTTGTTTCCCCTTGCCGTGCCGTTCCTTCCGTTACACTTGCCTTTCTTTGCTTTCCCTTGCCTTCCTTACCTTCCGTTACTCTTTGCTTGCCTTCCGTGCATTGCCAAGCCTTGCGTTGTCGTGCCTTAGCCTTGCCTCCCCTGACCGTGCTTTCCCATGCGTTACCCTTTCCTTGGCTTGCCGTGCATTGCCTAGCGTGCGTTGTCGTGCCTTAGACTTGTTTCCCCTTGCCGTGCCGTTCCTTCCGTTACCATTGCCTTTCCTTGCTTTCTCTTGCCTTCCTTACCTTCCGTTACTCTTTGCTTGCCTTCCCTGCATTGCCTAGCCTTGCGTTGTCGTGACTTAGCCTTATCTCGCCTGACCGTGCCTTCCTTTGCTTTAAGCTTTACTTGCATTGCCGTGCATTGCCTAGCCTTGAGTTGTCGTGCATTAGCCTTGCCTAGCCTCACCGTGCCTTGCCTTCCGTTACCCTTTCCTTGCCTTGCCGTGCATTTCCTAGCCGTGTGTTGTCGTGCCTTAGCCTTGTTTCCCCTTGCCGTTGCGTGCCTTTTATTACACTTGCCTTGCCTGGCTTTGCCTTGCCTTCCTTTCCTTCCGTTACTCTTTCTTTGCCTTGCCGTGCATTGCCTAGCCCTGCATTGTCGTGCCTTAGCCTTGTTACCACTTGCCGTGCCGTTCCTTCCGTTACCCTTGCCTTCCCTTGCTTTCCATTGCGTTACTTGCGTTCCGTTACTCTTTGCTTGCTTTCCGTGCATTGCCTAGCCTTGCGTTGTCATGCCTTAGGCTTGCATCGCCTGACCGTGCTTTCCCATGCGTTACCCTTTCCTTGCCTTGCCGTGCATTGCCTAGCGTGCGTTGTCGTGCCTTAGACTTGTTTCCCCTTGCCGTGCCGTTCCTTCCGTTACCATTGCCTTTCCTTGCTTTCCTTTGCCTTCCTTACCTTCCGTTACTCTTTCCTTGCCTTCCCTGCACTGCCTAGCCTTGCGTTGTCGTGCCTTAGCCTTATCTCTTCTGGCCGTGCCTTCCTTTGCTTTAAGCTTTACTTGCATTGTCGTGCATTGCCTAGCCTTGCGTTGTCGTGCATTAGCCTTGCCTAGCCTCACCGTGCCTTGCCTTGCGTTACCCTTTCCTTGCCTTGCCGTGCCTTTCCTAGCCGTGTGTTGTCGTGCCTTAGCCTTGTTTCCCCATGCCTTTGCGTGCCTTTTGTTACACTTGCCTTGCCTGGCTTTGCCTTGCCTTCCTTTCCTTCCGTTACTCTTTCCTTGCCTTGCCGTGCATTGCCTAGCCTTGCATTGTCGTGCCTTATCCTTGCCTCACCTGACCGTGCCTTCCCCTGCGTTACCCTTTGCTTGCCTTGCCGTGCATTGCCTAGCCGTGCGTTGTCGTGCCTTAGCCTTGTTTCCCCTTGCCGTGCCGTTCCTTCCGTTACACTTGCCTTTCTTTGCTTTCCCTTGCCTTCCTTACCTTCCGTTACTCTTTGCTTGCCTTCCGTGCATTACCAAGCCTTGCGTTGTCGTGCCTTAGCCTTGCCTCCCCTGACCGTGCTTTCCCATGCGTTACCCTTTCCTTGGCTTGCCGTGCATTGCCTAGCGTGCGTTGTCGTGCCTTAGACTTGTTTCCCCTTGCCGTGCCGTTCCTTCCGTTACCATTGCCTTTCCTTGCTTTCTCTTGCCTTCCTTACCTTCCGTTACTCTTTGCTTGCCTTCCCTGCATTGCCTAGCCTTGCGTTGTCGTGACTTAGCCTTATCTCGCCTGACCGTGCCTTCCTTTGCTTTAAGCTTTACTTGCATTGTCGTGCATTGCCTAGCCTTGCGTTGTCGTGCATTAGCCTTGCCTAGCCTCACCTTGCCTTGCCTTCCGTTACCCTTTCCTTGCCTTGCCGTGCATTTCCTAGCCGTGTGTTGTCGTGCCTTAGCCTTGTTTCCCCTTGCCGTTGCGTGCCTTTTATTACACTTGCCTTGCCTGGCTTTGCCTTGCCTTCCTTTCCTTCCGTTACTCTTTCCTTGCCTTGCCGTGCATTGCCTAGCCCTGCATTTTCGTGCCTTAGCCTTGTTACCACTTGCCGTGCCGTTCCTTCCGTTACCCTTGCCTTCCCTTGCTTTCCATTGCCTTACTTGCGTTCCGTTACTCTTTGCTTGCTTTCCGTGCATTGCCTAGCCTTGCGTTGTCATGCCTTAGGCTTGCATCGCCTGACCGTGCTTTCCCATGCGTTATCCTTTCCTTGCCTTGCCGTGCATTGCCTAGCGTGCGTTGTCGTGCCTTAGCCTTGTTTCCCCTTGCCGTTGCGTGCCTTTTGTTACACTTGCCTTGCCTGGCTTTGCCTTGCCTTCCTTTCCTTGCGTTACTCTTTCCTTGCCTTACCGTGCATTGCCTAGCCCTGCGTTGTAGTGCCTTAGCCTTATCTCGCCTGACCGTGCCTTCCTTTGCTTTAAGCTTTCCTTGCATTGTCGTGCATTGCCTAGCCTTGCGTTGTCGTGCATTAGCCTTGCCTAGCCTCACCGTACCTTGCCTTGCGTTACCCTTTCCTTGCCTTGCCGTGCATTGCCTAGCCGTGCGTTGTCGTGCCTTAGCCTTGATTCCCCTTGCCGTGGCGTGCCTTTTGTTACACTTGCCTTGCCTGGCTTTGCCTTGCCATCCTTTCCTTCCGTTACTCTTTCCTTGCCTTGCCGTGCATTGCCTAGCCTTGCATTGTCGTGCCTTATCCTTGCCTCACCTTACCGTGCATTCCCCTGCGTTACCCTTTCCTTGCCTTGCCGTGCATTGCCTAGCCTTGCGTTGTCGTGCCTTAGCGTTGCCTCGCCTGACCGTGCTTTCAAATGCGTTACCCTTTCCTTGCCTTGCCGTTCATTGCCTAGCGTTTGGTGTCGTGCCTTAGACTTGTTTCCCCTTGCCGTGCCGTTCCTTCCGTTACCCTGGCCTTTCCTTCCTTTTCCTTACCTTGCTTACCTTCCGTTACTCTTTGCTTGCCTTCCCTGAATTGCCTAGCCTTGCCTTGTCGTGCCTTTGCCTTATCTCGCCTGACCTTGCCTTCCTTTGCTTTAAGCTTTCCTTGCATTGTCGTGCATTGCCTACCCTTGCGTTTTCGTGCATTAGCCTTGCATAGCCTCACCGTGCCTTGCCTTGCGTTACCCTTTGCTTGCCTTGCCGTGCATTGCCTAGCCGTGCGTTGTCGTGCCTTAGCCTTGTTTCCCCTTGCCGTGCCGTTCCTTCCGTTACACTTGCCTTTCTTTGCTTTCCCTTGCCTTCCTTACCTTCCGTTACTCTTTGCTTGCCTTCCGTGCATTGCCTAGTCTTGCGCTGTCGTGCCTTAGCCTTGCCTCGCCTGAACGTGCTTTCCCATGCGTTACTCTTTCCTTGCCTTGCCGTGCATTGCTCAGCCTGCGTTGCCGTGCCTTAGCCTTGTTTCCGCTTCCCGTGCCGTTCCTTCCGTTACCCTTGCCTTTCCTTGCTTTCCCTTGCCTTCCTTACGTTCCGTTACTCTTTGCTTGCCTTCCGTGCATTGCCTGACCGTGCCTTCCTTTGCTTTAAGCTTTCCTTGCATTGTCGTGCATTGCCTAGCCTTGCGTTGTCGTGCCTTATCCTTGCCTCACCTGACCGTGCCTTCCCCTGCGTTACCCTTTCCTTGCCTTGCCGTGCATTGCCTAGCCCTGAGTTGTGGTGCCTTAGCCTTGTTACCCCTTGCCGTGCCGTTCCTTCCGTTACCCTTGCCTTCCCTTGCTTTCCCTTGCCTTCCTTGCGTTCCGTTACTCTTTGCTTGCTTTCCGTGCATTGCCTAGCCTTGCGTTGTCATGCCTTAGCCTTGCCTCGCCTGACCGTGCTTTCCCATGCGTTACCCTTTCCTTGCCTTGCCGTGTATTGCCTAGCGTGCGTTGTCGTGCCTTAGCCTTGTATCCCCTTGCCGTACCGTTCCTTCCGTTACACTTGCCTTTCCTTGCTTTCCCTTGCCTTCCTTACCTTCCGTTACTCTTTGCTTGCCTTCCGTGCATTGCCTAGACTTGCGTTGTCGTGCCTTAGCCTTGCCTCACCTGACCGTGCTTTCCCATGCGTTACCCTTTCCTTGCCTTGCCGTTCATTGCCTAGCGTTCGGTGTCGTGCCTTAGACTTGTTCCCCCTTGCCGTGCCGTTCCTTCCGTTACCCTTGCCTTTCCTTGCTTATCCTTGCCTTGCTTACCTTCCGTTACTCTTTGCTTGCCTTCCCTGAATTGCCTAGCCTTGCGTTGACGTGCCTTTGCCTTATCTCGCCTGACCTTGCCTTCCTTTGCTTTAAGCTTTCCTTGCATTGTCGTGCATTGCCTAGCCTTGCGTTTTCGTGCATTAGCCTTGCCTAGCCTCACCTTGCCTTGCCTTGGGTTACCCTTTGCTTGCCTTGCCGTGCATTGCCTAGCCGTGCGTTGTCGTGCCTTAGCCTTGTTTCCCCTTGCCGTGCCGTTCCTTCCGTTACCCTTGCCTTCCCTTGCTTTCCCTAGACTTCCTTGCGTTCCGTTACTCTTTGCTTGCTTTCCGTGCATTGCCTAGCCTTGCGTTGTCGTGCCTTAGCCTTGCCTCGCCTGACCGTGCTTTCCCATGCGTTACCCTTTCCTTGCCTTGCCGTGCATTGCCTAGCGGGCGTTGCCGTGCCTTAGCCTTGTTTCCCCTTGCCGTGCCGTTCCTTCCGTTACCCTTGCCTTTCCTTGCTTTTCCTTGCCTTCCTTACCTTCCGTTACTCTTTGCTTGCCTTCCCTGAATTGCCTAGCCTTGCGTTGTCGTGCCTTAGCCTTATCTCGCCTGACCTTGCCTTCCTTTGCTTTAACCTTTCCTTGCATTGTCGTGCATCGCGTAGCCTTGCGTTTTCGTGCATTAGCCTTGCCTAGCCTCACCGTGCCTTGCCTTGCGTTACCCTTTGCTTGCCTTGCCGTGCATTGCCTAGCCGTGCGTTGTCGTGCCTTAGCCTTGTTTCCCCTTGCCGTGCCGTTCCTTCCGTTACACTTGCCTTTCTTTGCTTTCCCTTGCCTTCCTTACCTTCCGTTACTCTTTGCTTGCCTTCCGTGCATTGCCTAGTCTTGCGTTGTCGTGCCTTAGCCTTGCCTCGCCTGAACGTGCTTTCACATGCGTTACTCTTTCCTTGCCTTGCCGTGCATTGCTCAGCCTGCGTTGCCGTGCCTTAGCCTTGTTTCCGCTTCCCGTGCCGTTCCTTCCGTTACCCTTGCCTTTCCTTGCTTTTCCTTGCCTTCCTTACGTTCCGTTACTCTTTGCTTGCCTTCCCTGCATTGCCTAGCCTTGCGTTGTCGTGCCTTAGCCTTATCTCGCCTGACCGTGCCTTCCTTTGCTTTAAGCTTTCCTTGCCTTGCCGTGCATTGCCTAGCCTTGCATTGTCGTGCCTTATCCTTGCCTCACCTGACCGTGCCTTCCCCTGCGTTACCCTTTCCTTGCCTTGCCGTGCATTGCCTAGCGCTGCGTTGTCGTGCCTTAGCCTTGTTACCCCTTGCCGTGCCGTTCCTTCCGTTACCCTTGCCTTCCCTTGCTTTCCCTTGCCTTCCTTGCGTTCCGTTACTCTTTGCTTGCTTTCCGTGCATTGCCTAGCCTTGCGTTTTCGTGCATTAGCCTTGCCTAGCCTCACCGTGCCTTGCCTTGCTTTACCCTTTGCTTGCCTTGCCGTGCATTGCCTAGCCGTGCGTTGTCGTGCCTTAGCCTTGTTTCCCCTTGCCGTGCCGTTCCTTCCGTTACACTTGCCTTTCTTTGCTTTCCCTTGCCTTCCTTACCTTCCGTTACTCTTTGCTTGCCTTCCGTGCATTGCCTAGTCTTGCGTTGTCGTGCCTTAGCCTTGCCTCGCCTGACCGTGCTTTCACATGCGTTACCCTTTCCTTGCCTTGCCGTGCATTGCCTAGCGTGCGTTGTCGTGCCTTAGCCTTGTTTCCCCTTGCCGTGCCGTTCCTTCCGTTACCATTGCCTTTCCTTGCTTTCCCTTGCCTTCCTTACCTTCCGTTACTCTTTCCTTGCCTTCCGTGCTTTGCCTACCCTTGCGTTGTCGTGCCTTAGCCTTATCTCGCCTGTCCGTGCCTTCCTTTGCTTTAAGCTTTCCTTGCATTGTCGTGCATTGCCTAGCCTTGCGTTTTCGTGCATTAGCCTTGCCTAGCCTCACCGTGCCTTTCCTTGCGTTACCCTTTGCTTGCCTTGCCGTGCATTGCCCAGCCCTGCGTTGTCGTGCCTTATCCTTGTTTCCCCTTGCCGTGCCGTTCCTTCCGTTACACTTGCCTTTCTTTGCTTTCCCTTTCCTTCCTTACCTTCTGTTACTCTTTGCTTGCCTTCCGTGCATTGCCTAGCCTTGGGTTGTCGTGCCTTAGCCTTGCCTCGCCTGACCGTGCTTTCCCATGCGTTACCCTTTCCTTGCCTTGCCGTGCATTGCCTAGCGTGCGTAGTCGTGCCTTAGCCTTGTTTCCCCTTGCCGTGCCGTTCCTTCCGTTACCATTGCCTTTCCTTGCTTTCCCTTGCCTTCCTTACCTTCCGTTACTCTTTGCTTGCCTTCCGTGCATTGCCTAGCCTTGCGTTGTCGTGCCTTAGCCTTATCTCGCCTGACCGTGCCTTCCTTTGCTTTAAGCTTTCCTTGCATTGTCGTGCATTGCCTAGCCTTGCGTTGTCGTGCATTAACCTTGCCGAGCCTCACCGTGCCTTGCCTTGCGTTACCCTTTCCTTGCCTTGCCGTGCATTTCCTAGCCGTGTGTTGTCGAGCCTTAGCCTTGTTAACCCTTGCCGTGCCGTTCCTTCCGTTACCCTTGCCTTCCCTTGCTTTCCCTTTCCTTCCTTGCATTCCGTTACTCCTTGCTTGGTTTCCGTGCATTGCCTAGCCTTGCGTTGGCTTTCCTTAGCCTTGTTTCCCCTTGCCGTTGCGTGCCTTTTGTTACACTTGCCTTACCTGGCTTTGCCTTGCCTTCCTTACCTTCCGTTACTCTTTGCTTGCCTTCCGTGCATTGCCTAGCCTTGCGTTGTCGTGCCTTAGACTTATCTCGCCTGACCGTGCCTTCCTTTGCTTTAAGCTTTCCTTGCATTGTCGTGCATTGCCTAGCCTTGCGTTGTCGTGCATTCGCCTTGCCTAGCCTCACCGTGCCTTGCCTTGCGTTACCCTTTCCTTGCCTTGCCGTGCATTGCCTAGCCGTGCGTTGTCGTGCCTTAGCCTTGATTCCCCTTGCCGTGGCGTGCCTTTTGTTACACTTGCCTTGCCTGGCTTTGCCTTGCCTTCCTTTCCTTCCGTTACTCTTTCCTTGCCTTGCCGTGCATTGCCTAGCCTTGCATTGTCGTGCCTTATCCTTGCCTCACCTTACCGTGCATTCCCCTGCGTTACCCTTTCCTTGCCTTGCCGTGCATTGCCTAGCCTTGCGTTGTCGTGCCTTAGCGTTGCCTCGCCTGACCGTGCTTTCAAATGCGTTACCCTTTCCTTGCCTTGCCGTTCATTGCCTAGCGTTCGGTGTCGTGCCTTAGACTTGTTTCCCCTTGCCGTGCCGTTCCTTCCGTTACCCTGGCCTTTCCTTCCTTTTCCTTGCCTTGCTTACCTTCCGTTACTCTTTGCTTGCCTTCCCTGAATTGCCTAGACTTGCGTTGTCGTGCCTTTGCCTTATCTCGCCTGACCTTGCCTTCCTTTGCTTTAAGCTTTCCTTGCATTGTCGTGCATCGCCTAGCCTTGCGTTTTCGTGCATTAGCCTTGCCTAGCCTCACCGTGCCTTGCCTTGCGATACCCTTTGCTTGCCTTGCCGTGCATTGCCTAGCCGTGCGTTGTCGTGCCTTAGCCTTGTTTCCCCTTGCCGTGCCGTTCCTTCCGTTACACTTGCCTTTCTTTGCTTTCCCTTGCCTTCCTTACCTTCCGTTACTCTTTGCTTGCCTTCCCTGCATTGCCTAGCCTTGCATTGTCATGCCTTAGCCTTATCTCGCCTGACCGTGCCTTCCTTTGCTTTAAGCTTTCCTTGGATTGTCGTGCATTGCCTAGCCTTGCGTTGTCGTGCATTAGCCGTGCGTAGCCTCACCGTGCCTTGCCTTGCGTCACCCTTTCCTTGCCTTGCCGTGCATGGCCTATCCGTGCGTTGTCGTGCCTTAGCCTTGTTTCCCCTTGCCGTGGCGTGCCTTTTGTTACACTTGCCTTGCCTGGCTTTGCCTTGCCTTCCTTTCCTTCCGTTACTCTTTCCTTGCCTTGCCGTGCATTGCCTAGCCTTGCATTTTCGTGCCTTATCCTTGCCTCACCTGACCGTGCCATCCCTTGCGTTACCCTTTCCTTGCCTTGCCGTGCATTGCCTAGCCCTGCGTTGTCGTGCCTTAGCCTTGTTACCCCTTGCCGTGCCGTTCCTTCCGTTACCCTTGCCTTCCCTTGCTTTCCCTTGCCTTCCTTGCGTTTCGTTACTCTTTGCTTGCTTTCCGTGCATTGCCTAGCCTTGCGTTGTCATGCCTTAGGCTTGCCTAGCCTGACCGTGCTTTCCCATGCGTTACCCTTTCCTTGCCTTGCCGTGCATTGCCTAGCGTGTGTTGTCGTGCCTTAGCCTTGTTTCCCCTTGCCGTGCCGTTCCTTCCTTTCCCTTGCCTTCCTTACCTTCCGTTACTCTTTACTTGCCTTCCGTGCATTGCCTAGCCTTGCGTTGTCGTGCCTTAGCCTTGCCTCGCCTGACCGTGCTTTCCCATGCGTTACCCTTTCCTTGCCTTGCCGTTCATTGCCTAGCGTTCGGTGTCGTGCCTTAGACTTGTTTCCCCTTGCCGTGCCGTTCCCTCCGTTACCCTTGCCTTTCCTTGCTTTTCCTTGCCTTGCTTACCTTCCGTTACTCTTTGCTTGCCTTCCCTGAATTGCCTAGCCTTGCGTTGTCGTGCCTTTGCCTTATCTCGCCTGACCTTGCCTTCCTTTGCTTTAAGCTTTCCTTGCATTGTCGTGCATTGCCTAGCCTTGCGTTTTCGTGCATTAGCCTTGCCTAGCCTCACCGTGCCTTGCCTTGCTTTACCCTTTGCTTGCCTTGCCGTGCATTACCTAGCCGTGCGTTGTCGTGCCTTAGCCTTGTTTCCCCTTGCCGTGCAGGTCCTTCCGTTACACTTGCCTTTCTTTGCTTTCCCTTCCCTTCCTTACATTCCGTTTCTCTTTTCTTGCCTTCCGTGCATTGCCTAGCCTTGCGTTGTCGTGACTTAGCATTGCCTCGCCTGAACGTGCTTTCCCATGCGTTACCCTTTCCTTGCCTTGCCGTGCATTGCCCAGCCTGCGTTGCCGTGCCTTAGCCTTGTTTCCCCTTGCCGTGCAGTTCCTTCCCTTACCCTTGCCTTTCCTTGCTTTTCCTTGCCTTCTTACCTTCCGTTACTCTTTGCTTCCCTTCCCTGCATTGCGTAGCCTTGCGTTGTCGTGCCTTATCCTTGCCTCACCTGACCGTGCCTTCCCCTGCGTTACCCTTTCCTTGCCTTGCCTTGCATTGCCTAGCCCTGCGTTGCCGTGCCTTAGCCTTGTTACCCCTTGCCGTGCCGTCCCCCCGTTACCCTTGCCTTCCCTTGCTTTCCCTTGCCTTCCATGCGTTCCGTTACTCTTTGCTTGCTTTCCGTGCATTGCCTAGCCTTGCGTTGTCATGCCTTAGCCTTGCATCGCCTGACCGTGCTTTCCCATGCGTTACCCTTTCCTTGCCTTGCCGTGCATTGCCTAGCGTGCGTTGTCGTGCCTTAGCCTTGTTTCCCCTTGCCGTGCCGTTCCTTCCGTTACCATTGCCTTTCCTTGCTTTCCCTTGCCTTCCTTAACTTCCGTTACTCTTTGCTTGCCTTCCGTGCATTGCCAAGCCTTGCGTTGTCGTGCCTTAGCGTTGCCTCCCTTGACCGTTCTTTCCCATGCGTTACACTTTCCTTCCCTTGCCGTGCATTGCCTCGCGTGCGTTGTCGTGCCTTAGACTTGTTTCCCCTTGCCGTGCCGTTCCTTCCGTTACCATTGCCTTTCCTTGCTTTCCTTTGCCTTCCTTACCTTCCGTTACTCTTTCCTTGCCTTCCCTGCATTGCCTAGCCTTGCGTTGTCGTGCCTTAGCCTTATCTCTTCTGGCCGTGCCTTCCTTTGCTTTAAGCTTTACTTGCATTGTCGTGCATTGCCTAGCCTTGCGTTGTCGTGCATTAGCCTTGCCTAGCCTCACCGTGCCTTGCCTTGCGTTACCCTTTCCTTGCCTTGCCGTGCATTTCCTAGCCGTGTGTTGTCGTGCCTTAGCCTTGTTTCCCCTTGCCGTTGCGTGCCTTTTGTTACACTTGCCTTGCCTGGCTTTGCCTTGCCTTCCTTTCCTTCCGTTACTCTTTCCTTGCCTTGCCGTGCATTGCCTAGCCTTGCATTGTCGTGCCTTATCCTTGCCTCACCTGACCGTGCCTTCCCCTGCGTTACCCTTTCCTTGGCTTGCCGTGCATTGCCTAGCCGTGTGTTGTCGTGCCTTAGCCTTGTTTCCCCTTGCCGTGCCGTTCCTTTCGTTACCATTGCCTTTCCTTGCTTTCCCTTGCCTTCCTTACCTTCCGTTACTCTTTGCTTGCCTTCCGTGCATTGCCTAGCCTTGCGTTGTCGTGCCTTAGCCTTATCTCGCCTGACCGTGCCTTCCTTTGCTTTAAGCTTTCCTTGCATTGTCGTGCATTGCCTAGCCTTGCGTTTTCGTGCATTAGCCTTGCCTAGCCTCACCGTGCCTTTCCTTGCGTTACCCTTTGCTTGCCTTGCCGTGCATTGCCTAGCCGTGCGTTGTCGTGCCTTAGCCTTGTTTCCCCTTGCCGTGCCGTTCCTTCCGTTACACTTGCCTTTCTTTGCTTTCCCTTGCCTTCCTTACCGTCCGTTACTCTTTGCTTGCCTTCCGTGCATTGCCAAGCCTTGCGTTGTCGTACCTTAGCCTTCCCTCCCCTGACAGTGCTTTCCCATGCGTTACCCTTTCCTTGGCTTGCCGTGCATTGCCTAGCGTGCGTTGTCGTGCCTTAGACTTGTTTCCCCTTGCCGTGCCGTTCCTTCCGTTACCATTGCCTTTCCTTGCTTTCCCTTGCCTTCCTTACCTTCCGTTACTCTTTGCTTGCCTTCCCTGCATTGCCTAGCCTTGCGTTGTCGTGCCTTAGCCTTATCTCGCCTGACCGTGCCTTCCTTTGCTTTAAGCTTTCCTTGCATTGTCGTGCATTGCCTAGCCTTGCGTTGTCGTGCATCAGCCTTGCCTAGCCTCACCGTGCCTTGCCTTCCGTTACCCTTTCCTTGCCTTGCCGTGCATTTCCTAGCCGTGTGTTGTCGTGCCTTAGCCTTGTTTCCCCTTGCCGTTGCGTGCCTTTTATTACACTTGCCTTGCCTGGCTTTGCCTTGCATTCCTTTCCTTCCGTTACTCTTTCCTTGCCTTGCCGTGCATTGCCTAGCCCTGCGTTGTCGTGCCTTAGCCTTGTTATCCCTTGCCGTGCCGTTCCTTCCGTTACCCTTGCCTTCCATTGCTTTCCCTTGCCTTCCTTGCGTTCCGTTACTCTTTGCTTGCTTTCCGTGCATTGCCTAGCCTTGCGTTGTCATGCCTTAGGCTTGCCTCGCCTGACCGTGCTTTCCCATGCGTTACCCTTTCCTTGCCTTGCCGTGCATTGCCTAGCGTGCGTTGTCGTGCCTTAGCCTTGTTTCCCCTTGCCGTTGCGTGCCTTTTGTTACACTTGCCTTGCCTGGCTTTGCCTTGCCTTCCTTTCCTTGCGTTACTCTTTCCTTGCCTTGCCGTGCATTGCCTAGCCCTGCGTTGTCGTGCCTTAGCCTTGGTACCCCTTGCCGTGCCGTTCCTTCCGTTACCCTTGCCTTTCCTTGCTTTCCCTTGCCTTCCTTGCGTTCCGTTACTCTTTGCTTGCTTTCCGTGCATTGCCTAGCCTTGCGTTGTCATGCCTTAGGCTTGCCTCGACTGACCGTGCTTTCCCATGCGTTACCCTTTCCTTGCCTTGCCGTGCATTGCCTAGCGTGCGTTGTCGTGCCTTAGCCTTGTTTCCCCTTGCCGTTGCGTGCCTTTTGTTACACTTGCCTTGCCTGGCTTTGCCTTGCCTTCCTTTCCTTGCGTTACTCTTTCCTTGCCTTGCCGGGCATTGCCTAGCCCTGCGTTGTAGTGCCTTAGCCTTATCTCGCCTGACCGTGCCTTCCTTTGCTTTAAGCTTTCCTTGCATTGTCGTGCATTGCCTCGCCTTGCGTTGTCGTGCATTAGCCTTGCCTAGCCTCACCGTGCCTTGCCTTGCGTTACCCTTTCCTTGCCTTGCCGTGCATTGCCTAGCCGTGCGTTGTCGTGCCTTAGCCTTGATTCCCCTTGCCGTGGCGTGCCTTTTGTTACACTTGCCTTGCCTGGCTTTGCCTTGCCTTCCTTTCCTTCCGCTACTCTTTCCTTGCCTTGCCGTGCATTGCCTAGCCTTGCATTGTCGTGCCTTATCCTTGCCTCACCTTACCGTGCATTCCCCTGCGTTACCCTTTCCTTGCCTTGCCGTGCATTGCTTAGCCTTGCGTTGTCGTGCCTTAGCGTTGCCTCGCCTGACCGTGCTTTCAAATGCGTTACCCTTTCCTTGCCTTGCCGTTCATTGCCTAGCGTTCGGTGTCGTGCCTTAGACTTGTTTCCCCTTGCCGTGCCGTTCCTTCCGTTACCCTGGCCTTTCCTTCCTTTTCCTTGCCTTGCTTACCTTCCGTTACTCTTTGCTTGCCTTCCCTGAATTGCCTAGCCTTGCCTTGTCGTGCCTTTGCCTTATCTCGCCTGACCTTGCCTTCCTTTGCTTTAAGCTTTCCTTGCATTGTCGTGCATTGCCTAGCCTTGCGTTTTCGTGCATTAGCCTTGCCTAGCCTCACCGTGCCTTTCCTTGCGTTACCCTTTGCTTGCCTTGCCGTGCATTGCCTAGCCGTGCGTTGTCGTGCCTTAGCCTTGTTTCCCCTTGCCGTGCCGTTCCTTCCGTTACACTTGCCTTTCTTTGCTTTCCCTTTCCTTCCTTACCTTCCGTTACTCTTTGCTTGCCTTCCGTGCATTGCCTAGCCTTGCGTTGTCGTGCCTTAGCCTTGCCTCGCCTGACCGTGCTTTCCCATGCGTTACCCTTTCCTTGCCTTGCCGTGCATTGCCTAGCGTGCGTTGTCGTGCCTTAGCCTTGTTTCCCCTTGCCGTGCCGTTCCTTCCGTTACCATTGCCTTTCCTTGCTTTCCCTTGCCTTCCTTACCTTCCGTTACTCTTTGCTTGCCTTCCGTGTATTGCCTAGCCTTGCGTTGTCGTGCCTTAGCCTTATCTCGCCTGACCGTGCCTTCCTTTGCTTTAAGCTTTCCTTGCATTGTCGTGCATTGCCTAGCCTTGCGTTGTCGTGCATTAACCTTGCCGAGCCTCACCGTGCCTTGCCTTGCGTTACCCTTTCCTTGCCTTGCCGTGCATTGCCTAGCCGTGTGTTGTCGAGCCTTAGCCTTGTTAACCCTTGCCGTGCCGTTCCTTCCGTTACCCTTGCCTTCCCTTGCTTTCCCTTTCCTTCCTTGCATTCCGTTACTCCTTGCTTGGTTTCCGTGCATTGCCTAGCCTTGCGTTGGCTTTCCTTAGCCTTGTTTCCCCTTGCCGTTGCGTGCCTTTTGTTACACTTGCCTTACCTGGCTTTGCCTTGCCTTCCTTACCTTCCGTTACTCTTTGCTTGCCTTCCGTGCATTGCCTAGCCTTGCGTTGTCGTGCCTTAGCCTTATCTCGCCTGACCGTGCCTTCCTTTGCTTTAAGCTTTCCTTGCATTGTCGTGCATTGCCTAGCCTTGCGTTGTCGTGCATTCCCCTGCACCGTGCCTTGCCTTGCGTTACCCTTTCCTTGCCTTGCCGTGCATTGCCTAGCCGTGCGTTGTCGTGCCTTAGCCTTGATTCCCCTTGCCGTGGCGTGCCTTTTGTTACACTTGCCTTGCCTGGCTTTGCCTTGCCTTCCTTTCCTTCCGTTACTCTTTCCTTGCCTTGCCGTGCATTGCCTAGCCTTGCATTGTCGTGCCTTATCCTTGCCTCACCTTACCGTGCATTCCCCTGCGTTACCCTTTCCTTGCCTTGCCGTGCATTGCCTAGCCTTGCGTTGTCGTGCCTTAGCGTTGCCTCGCCTGACCGTGCTTTCAAATGCGTTACCCTTTCCTTGCCTTGCCGTTCATTGCCTAGCGTTCGGTGTCGTGCCTTAGACTTGTTTCCCCTTGCCGTGCCGTTCCTTCCGTTACCCTGGCCTTTCCTTCCTTTTCCTTACCTTGCTTACCTTCCGTTACTCTTTGCTTGCCTTCCCTGAATTGCCTAGACTTGCGTTGTCGTGCCTTTGCCTTATCTCGCCTGACCTTGCCTTCCTTTGCTTTAAGCTTTCCTTGCATTGTCGTGCATTGCCTAGCCTTGCGTTTTCGTGCATTAGCCTTGCCTAGCCTCACCGTGCCTTGCCTTGCGATACCCTTTGCTTGCCTTGCCGTGCATTGCCTAGCCGTGCGTTGTCGTGCCTTAGCCTTGTTTCCCCTTGCCGTGCCGTTCCTTCCGTTACACTTGCCTTTCTTTGCTTTCCCTTGCCTTCCTTAACTTCCGTTACTCTTTGCTTGCCTTCCCTGCATTGCCTCGCCTTGCATTGTCATGCCTTAGCCTTATCTCGCCTGACCGTGCCTTCCTTTGCTTTAAGCTTTCCTTGGATTGTCGTGCATTGCCTAGCCTTGCGTTGTCGTGCATTAGCCGTGCGTAGCCTCACCGTGCCTTGCCTTGCGTCACCCTTTCCTTGCCTTGCCGTGCATGGCCTATCCGTGCGTTGTCGTGCCTTAGCCTTGTTTCCCCTTGCCGTGGCGTGCCTTTTGTTACACTTGCCTTGCCTGGCTTTGCCTTGCCTTCCTTTCCTTCCGTTACTCTTTCCTTGCCTTGCCGTGCATTGCCTAGCCTTGCATTTTCGTGCCTTATCCTTGCCTCACCTGACCGTGCCATCCCTTGCGTTACCCTTTCCTTGCCTTGCCGTGCATTGCCTAGCCCTGCGTTGTCGTGCCTTAGCCTTGTTACCCCTTGCCGTGCCGTTCCTTCCGTTACCCTTGCCTTCCCTTGCTTTCCCTTGCCTTCCTTGCGTTCCGTTACTCTTTGCTTGCTTTCCGTGCATTGCCTAGCCTTGCGTTGTCATGCCTTAGGCTTGCCTAGCCTGACCGTGCTTTCCCATGCGTTACCCTTTCCTTGCCTTGCCGTGCATTGCCTAGCGTGCGTTGTCGTGCCTTAGCCTTGTTTCCCCTTGCCGTGCCGTTCCTTCCTTTCCCTTGCCTTCCTTACCTTCCGTTACTCTTTGCTTGCCTTCCGTGCATTGCCTAGCCTTGCGTTGTCGTGCCTTAGCCTTGCCTCGCCTGACCGTGCTTTCCCATGCGTTACCCTTTCCTTGCCTTGCCGTTCATTGCCTAGCGTTCGGTGTCGTGCCTTAGACTGGTTTCCCCTTGCCGTGCCGTTCCCTCCGTTACCCTTGCCTTTCCTTACTTTTCCTTGCCTTGCTTACCTTCCGTTACTCTTTGCTTGCCTTCCCTGAATTGCCTAGCCTTGCGTTGTCGTGCCTTTGCCTTATCTCGCATGACCTTGCCTTCCTTTGCTTTAAGCTTTCCTTGCATTGTCGTGCATTGCCTAGCCTTGCGTTTTCGTGCATTAGCCTTGCCTATCCTCACCGTGCCTTGCGTTGCTTTACCCTTTGCTTGCCTTGCCGTGCATTACCTAGCCGTGCGTTGTCGTGCCTTAGCCTTGTTTCCCCTTGCCGTGCAGGTCCTTCCGTTACACTTGCCTTTCTTTGCTTTCCCTTGCCTTCCTTACATTCCGTTTCTCTTTGCTTGCCTTCCGTGCATTGCCTAGCCTTGCGTTGTCGTGACTTAGCATTGCCTCGCCTGAACGTGCTTTCCCATGCGTTACCCTTTCCTTGCCTTGCCGTGCATTGCCCAGCCTGCGTTGCCGTGCCTTAGCCTTGTTTCCCCTTGCCGTGCAGTTCCTTCCCTTACCCTTGCCTTTCCTTGCTTTTCCTTGCCTTGCTTACCTTCCGTTACTCTTTGCTTCCCTTCCCTGCATTGCGTAGCCTTGCGTTGTCGTGCCTTAGCCTTATCTCGCCTGACCGTGCCTTCCTTTGCTTTGAGCTTTCCTTGCACTGTCGTGCATTGCCTAGCCTTGCGTTGTCGTGCATTAGCCTTGGGTAGCCTCACCGTGCCTTGCCTTGCGTTACCCTTTCCTTGCCTTGCCGTGCATTGCCTAGCCGTGCGTTGTCGTGCCTTAGCCTTGTTTCCCCTTGCCGTGGCGTGCCTTTTGTTACACTTGCCTTGCCTGGCTTTGACTTGCCTTCCTTTCCTTCCGTTACACTTTCCTTGGCTTGCCGTGCATTGCCTAGCCTTGCATTGTCGTGCCTTATCCTTGCCTCACCTGACCGTGCCTTCCCCTGCGTTACCCTTTCCTTGCCTTGCCTTGCATTGCCTAGCCCTGCGTTGCCGTGCCTTAGCCTTGTTACCCCTTGCCGTGCCGTCCCCCCGTTACCCTTGCCTTCCCTTGCTTTCCCTTGCCTTCCATGCGTTCCGTTACTCTTTGCTTGCTTTCCGTGCATTGCCTAGCCTTGCGTTGTCATGCCTTAGCCTTGCATCGCCTGACCGTGCTTTCCCATGCGTTACCCTTTCCTTGCCTTGCCGTGCATTGCCTAGCGTGCGTTGTCGTGCCTTAGCCTTGTTTCCCGTTGCCGTGCCGTTCCTTCCGTTACCATTGCCTTTCCTTGCTTTCCCTTGCCTTCCTTACCTTCCGTTACTCTTTGCTTGCCTTCCGTGCATTGCCAAGCCTTGCGTTGTCGTGCCTTAGCGTTGCCTCCCTTGACCGTTCTTTCCCATGCGTTAACCTTTCCTTCCCTTGCCGTGCATTGCCTCGCGTGCGTTGTCGTGCCTTAGACTTGTTTCCCCTTGCCGTGCCGTTCCTTCCGTTACCATTGCCTTTCCTTGCTTTCCCTTGCCTTCCTTACCTTCCGTTACTCTTTCCTTGCCTTCCCTGCATTGCCTAGCCTTGCGTTGTCGTGCCTTAGCCTTATCTCTTCTGGCCGTGCCTTCCTTTGCTTTAAGCTTTACTTGCATTGTCGTGCATTGCCTAGCCTTGCGTTGTCGTGCATTAGCCTTGCCTAGCCTCACCGTGCCTTTCCTTGCGTTACCCTTTCCTTGCCTTGCCGTGCATTTCCTAGCCGTGTGTTGTCGTGCCTTAGCCATGTTTCCCCTTGCCGTTGCGTGCCTTTTGTTACACTTGCCTTGCCTGGCTTTGCCTTGCCTTCCTTTCCTTCCGTTACTCTTTCCTTGCCTTGCCGTGCATTGCCTAGCCTTGCATTGTCGTGCCTTATCCATGCCTCACCTGACCGTGCCTTCCCCTGCGTTACCCTTTCCTTGCCTTGCCGTGCATTGCCTAGCCGTGCGTTGTCGTGCCTTAGCCTTGTTTCCCCTTGCCGTGCCGTTCCTTCCGTTACCATTGCCTTTCCTTGCTTTCCCTTGCCTTCCTTACCTTCCGTTACTCTTTGCTTGCCTTCCGTGCATTGCCTAGCCTTGCGTTGTCGTGCCTTAGCCTTATCTCGCCTGACCGTGCCTTCCTTTGCTTTAAGCTTTCCTTGCATTGCCGTGCATTGCCTAGCCTTGCGTTTTCGTGCATTAGCCTTGCCTAGCCTCACCGTGCCTTTCCTTGCGTTACCCTTTGCTTGCCTTGCCGTGCATTGCCTAGCCGTGCGTTGTCGTGCCTTAGCCTTGTTTCCCCTTGCCGTGCCGTTCCTTCCGTTACACTTGCCTTTCTTTGCTTTCCCTTGCCTTCCTTACCGTCCGTTACTCTTTGCTTGCCTTCCGTGCATTGCCAAGCCTTGCGTTGTCGTGCCTTAGCCTTGCCTCCCCTGACAGTGCTTTCCCATGCGTTACCCTTTCCTTGGCTTGCCGTGCATTGCCTAGCGTGCGTTGTCGTGCCTTAGACTTGTTTCCCCTTGCCGTGCCGTTCCTTCCGTTACCATTGCCTTTCCTTGCTTTCCCTTGCCTTCCTTACCTTCCGTTACTCTTTGCTTGCCTTCCCTGCATTGCCTAGCCTTGCGTTGTCGTGCCTTAGCCTTATCTCGCCTGACCGTGCCTTCCTTTGCTTTAAGCTTTCCTTGCATTGTCGTGCATTGCCTAGCCTTGCGTTGTCGTGCATTAGCCTTGCCTAGCCTCACCGTGCCTTGACTTCCGTTACCCTTTCCTTGCCTTGCCGTGCATTTCCTAGCCGTGTGTTGTCGTGCCTTAGCCTTGTTTCCCCTTGCCGTTGCGTGCCTTTTATTACACTTGCCTTGCCTGGCTTTGCCTTGCATTCCTTTCCTTCCGTTACTCTTTCCTTGCCTTGCCGTGCATTGCCTAGCCCTGCGTTGTCGTGCCTTAGCCTTGTTATCCCTTGCCGTGCCGTTCCTTCCGTTACCCTTGCCTTCCATTGCTTTCCCTTGCCTTCCTTGCGTTCCGTTACTCTTTGCTTGCTTTCCGTGCATTGCCTAGCCTTGCGTTGTCATGCCTTAGGCTTGCCTCGCCTGACCGTGCTTTCCCATGCGTTACCCTTTCCTTCCCTTGCCGTGCATTGCCTAGCGTGCGTTGTCGTGCCTTAGCCTTGTTTCCCCTTCCCGTTGCGTGCCTTTTGTTACACTTGCCTTGCCTGGCGTTCCTTGCCTTCCTTTCCTTGCGTTATTCTTTCCTTGCCTTGCCGTGCATTGCCTAGCCCTGCGTTGTCGTGCCTTAGCCTTGGTACCCCTTGCCGTGCCGTTCCTTCCGTTACCCTTGCCTTTCCTTGCTTTCCCTTGCCTTCCTTGCGTTCCGTTACTCTTTGCTTGCTTTCCGTGCATTGCCTAGCCTTGCGTTGTCATGCCTTAGGCTTGCCTCGACTGACCGTGCTTTCCCATGCGTTACCCTTTCCTTGCCTTGCCGTGCATTGCCTAGCGTGCGTTGTCGTGCCTTAGCCTTGTTTCCCCTTGCCGTTGCGTGCCTTTTGTTACACTTGCCTTGCCTGGCTTTGCCTTGCCTTCCTTTCCTTGCGTTACTCTTTCCTTGCCTTGCCGTGCATTGCCTAGCCCTGCGTTGTAGTGCCTTAGCCTTATCTCGCCTGACCGTGCCTTCCTTTGCTTTAAGCTTTCCTTGCATTGTCGTGCATTGCCTCGCCTTGCGTTGTCGTGCATTAGCCTTGCCTAGCCTCACCGTGCCTTGCCTTGCGTTCCCCTTTCCTTGCCTTGCCGTGCATTGCCTAGCCGTGCGTTGTCGTGCCTTAGCCTTGATTCCCCTTGCCGTGGCGTGCCTTTTGTTACACTTGCCTTGCCTGGCTTTGCCTTGCCTTCCTTTCCTTCCGTTACTCTTTCCTTGCCTTGCCGTGCATTTCCTAGCCTTGCATTGTCGTGCCTTATCCTTGCCTCACCTTACCGTGCATTCCCCTGCGTTACCCTTTCTTTGCCTTGCCGTGCATTGCTTAGCCTTGCGTTGTCGTGCCTTAGCGTTGCCTCGCCTGACCGTGCTTTCAAATGCGTTACCCTTTCCTTGCCTTGCCGTTCATTGCCTAGCGTTCGGTGTCGTGCCTTAGACTTGTTTCCCCTTGCCGTGCCGTTCCTTCCGTTACCCTGGCCTTTCCTTCCTTTTCCTTGCCTTGCTTACCTTCCGTTACTCTTTGCTTGCCTTCCCTGAATTGCCTAGCCTTGCTTTGTCGTGCCTTTGCCTTATCTCGCCTGACCTTGCCTTCCTTTGCTTTAAGCTTTCCTTGCATTGTCGTGCATTGCCTAGCCTTGCGTTTTCGTGCATTAGACTTGCCTAGCCTCACCGTGCCTTTCCTTGCGTTACCCTGTGCTTGCCTTGCCGTGCATTGCCTAGCCGTGCGTTGTCGTGCCTTAGCCTTGTTTCCCCTTGCCGTGCCGTTCCTTCCGTTACACTTGCCTTTCTTTGCTTTCCCTTTCCTTCCTTACCTTCTGTTACTCTTTGCTTGCCTTCCGTGCATTGCCTAGCCTTGGGTTGTCGTGCCTTAGCCTTGCCTCGCCTGACCGTGCTTTCCCATGCGTTACCCTTTCCTTGCCTTGCCGTGCATTGCCTAGCGTGCGTTGTCGTGCCTTAGCCTTGTTTCCCCTTGCCGTGCCGTTCCTTCCGTTACCATTGCCTTTCCTTGCTTTCCCTTGCCTTCCTTACCTTCCGTTACTCTTTGCTTGCCTTCCGTGCATTGCCTAGCCTTGCGTTGTCGTGCCTTAGCCTTATCTCGCCTGACCGTGCCTTCCTTTGCTTTAAGCTTTCCTTGCATTGTCGTGCATTGCCTAGCCTTGCGTTGTCGTGCATTAACCTTGCCGAGCCTCACCGTGCCTTGCCTTGCGTTACCCTTTCCTTGCCTTGCCGTGCATTGCCTAGCCGTGTGTTGTCGAGCCTTAGCCTTGTTAACCCTTGCCGTGCCGTTCCTTCCGTTACCCTTGCCTTCCCTTGCTTTCCCTTTCCTTCCTTGCATTCCGTTACTCCTTGCTTGGTTTCCGTGCATTGCCTAGCCTTGCGTTGGCTTTCCTTAGCCTTGTTTCCCCTTGCCGTTGCGTGCCTTTTGTTACACTTGCCTTGCCTGGCTTTGCCTTGCTTTCCTTACCTTCCGTTACTCTTTGCTTGCCTTCCGTGCATTGCCTAGCCTTGCGTTGTCGTGCCTTAGCCTTATCTCGCCTGACCGTGCCTTCCTTTGCTTTAAGCTTTCCTTGCATTGTCGTGCATTGCCTAGCCTTGCGTTGTCGTGCATTCGCCTTGCCTAGCCTCACCGTGCCTTGCCTTGCGTTACCCTTTGCTTGCCTTGCCGTGCATTGCCTAGCCGTGCGTTGTCGTGCCTTAGCCTTGATTCCCCTTGCCGTGGCGTGCCTTTTGTTACACTTGCCTTGCCTGGCTTTGCCTTGCCTTCCTTTCCTTCCGTTACTCTTTCCTTGCCTTGCCGTGCATTGCCTAGCCTTGCATTGTCGTGCCTTATCCTTGCCTCACCTTACCGTGCATTCCCCTGCGTTACTCTTTCCTTGCCTTGCCGTGCATTGCTTAGCCTTGCGTTGTCGTGCCTTAGCGTTGCCTCGCCTGACCGTGCTTTCAAATGCGTTACCCTTTCCTTGCCTTGCCGTGCATTGCCTAGCGTGCGTTGTCGTGCCTTAGACTTGTTTCCCCTTGCCGTGCCGTTCCTTCCGTTACCATTGCCTTTCCTTGCTTTCCCTTGCCTTGCTTACCTTCCGTTACTCTTTGCTTGCCTTCCCTGCATTGCCTAGCCTTGCGTTGTCGTGCCTTAGCCTTATCTCGCCTGACCGTGCCTTCCTTTGCTTTAAGCTTTCCTTGCATTGTCGTGCATTGCCTAGCCTTGCGTTTTCGTGCATTAGCCTTGCCTAGCCTCACCGTGCCTTGCCTTGCGTTACCCTTTGCTTGCCTTGCCGTGCATTGCCTAGCCGTGCGTTGTCGTGCCTTAGCCTTGTTTCCCCTTGCCGTGCCGTTCCTTCCGTTACACTTGCCTTTCTTTGCTTTCCCTTGCCTTCCTTACCTTCCGTTACTCTTTGCTTGCCTTCCGTGCATTGCCTAGCCTTGCGTTGTCGTGCCTTAGCCTTGCCTCGCCTGACCGTGCTTTCCCATGCGTTACCCTTTCCTTGCCTTGCCGTGCATTGCCTCAGCCTGCGTTGCCGTGCCTTAGCCTTGTTTCCGCTTCCCGTGCCGTTCCTTCCGTTACCCTTGCCTTTCCTTGCTTTTCCTTGCCTTCCTTACGTTCCGTTACTCTTTGCTTGCCTTCCCTGCATTGCCTAGCCTTCCGTTGTCGTGCCTTAGCCTTATCTCGCCTGACCGTGCCTTCCTTTGCTTTAAGCTTTCCTTGCATTGTCGTGCATTGCCTAGCCTTGCGTTGTCGTGCATTAACCTTGCCGAGCCTCACCGTGCCTTGCCTTGCGTTACCCTTTCCTTGCCTTGCCGTGCATTTCCTAGCCGTGTGTTGTCGAGCCTTAGCCTTGTTAACCCTTGCCGTGCCGTTCCTTCCGTTACCCTTGCCTTCCCTTGCTTTCCCTTTCCTTCCTTGCATTCCGTTACTCCTTGCTTTTTTTCCGTGCATTGCCTAGCCTTGCGTTGGCTTTCCTTAGCCTTGTTTCCCCTTGCCGTTGCGTGCCTTTTGTTACACTTGCCTTGCCTGGCTTTGCCTTGCTTTCCTTACCTTCCGTTACTCTTTGCTTGCCTTCCGTGCATTGCCTAGCCTTGCGTTGTCGTGCCTTAGCCTTATCTCGCCTGACCGTGCCTTCCTTTGCTTTAAGCTTTCCTTGCATTGTCGTGCATTGCCTAGCCTTGCGTTGTCGTGCATTCGCCTTGCCTAGCCTCACCGTGCCTTGCCTTGCGTTACCCTTTGCTTGCCTTGCCGTGCATTGCCTAGCCGTGCGTTGTCGTGCCTTAGCCTTGATTCCCCTTGCCGTGGCGTGCCTTTTGTTACACTTGCCTTGCCTGGCTTTGCCTTGCCTTCCTTTCCTTCCGTTACTCTTTCCTTGCCTTGCCGTGCATTGCCTAGCCTTGCATTGTCGTGCCTTATCCTTGCCTCACCTTACCGTGCATTCCCCTGCGTTACCCTTTCCTTGCCTTGCCGTGCATTGCTTAGCCTTGCGTTGTCGTGCCTTAGCGTTGCCTCGCCTGACCGTGCTTTCAAATGCGTTACCCTTTCCTTGCCTTGCCGTTCATTGCCTAGCGTTCGGTGTCGTGCCTTAGACTTGTTTCCCCTTGCCGTGCCGTTCCTTCCGTTACCCTGGCCTTTCCTTCCTTTTCCTTGCCTTGCTTACCTTCCGTTACTCTTTGCTTGCCTTCCCTGAATTGCTTAGCCTTGCCTTGTCGTGCCTTTGCCTTATCTCGCCTGACCTTGCCTTCCTTTGCTTTAAGCTTTCCTTGCATTGTCGTGCATTGCCTAGCCTTGCGTTTTCGTGCATTAGACTTGCCTAGCCTCACCGTGCCTTGCCTTGCCTTACCCTTTGCTTGCCTTGCCGTGCATTGCCTAGCCGTGCGTTGTCGTGCCTTAGCCTTGTTTCCCCTTGCCGTGCCGTTCCTTCCGTTACACTTGCCTTTCTTTGCTTTCCCTTGCCTTCCTTACCTTCCGTTACTCTTTGCTTGCCTTCCGTGCATTGCCTAGTCTTGCGTTGTCGTGCCTTAGCCTTGCCTCGCCTGAACGTGCTTTCCCATGCGTTACTCTTTCCTTGCCTTGCCGTGCATTGCTCAGCCTGCGTTGCCGTGCCTTAGCCTTGTTTCCGCTTCCCGTGCCGTTCCTTCCGTTACCCTTGCCTTTCCTTGCTTTTCCTTGCCTTCCTTACGTTCCGTTACTCTTTGCTTGCCTTCCCTGCATTGCCTAGCCTTCCGTTGTCGTGCCTTAGCCTTATCTCGCCTGACCGTGCCTTCCTTTGCTTTATGCTTTCCTTGCCTTGCCGTGCATTGCGTAGCCTTGCATTGTCGTGCCTTATCCTTGCCTCACCTGACCGTGCCTTCCCCTGCGTTACCCTTTCCTTGCCTTCCCGTGCATTGCCTAGCCCTGCGTTGTCGTGCCTTAGCCTTGTTACCCCTTGCCGTGCCGTTCCTTCCGTTACCCTTGCCTTCCCTTGCTTTCCCTTGCCTTCCTTGCGTTCCGTTACTCTTTGCTTGCTTTCCGTGCATTGCCTAGCCTTTGCGTTGTCATGCCTTAGCCTTTCCTCGCCTGACCGTGCTTTCCCATGCGTTACCCTTTCCTTGCCTTGCCGTGCATTGCCTAGCGTGCGTTGTCGTGCCTTAGCCTTGTATCCCCTTGCCGTGCCGTTCCTTCCGTTACACTTGCCTTTCCTTGCTTTCCCTTGCCTTCCTTACCTTCCGTTACTCTTTGCTTGCCTTCCGTGCATTGCCTAGCCTTGCGTTGTCGTGCCTTAGCCTTGCTTCGCCTGACCGTGCTTTCCCATGCGTTACCCTTTCCTTGCCTTGCCGTTCATTGCCTAGCGTTCGGTGTCGTGCCTTAGACTTGTTCCCCCTTGCCGTGCCGTTCCTTCCGTTACCCTTGCCTTTCCTTGCTTATCCTTGCCTTGCTTACCTTCCGTTACTCTTTGCTTGCCTTCCCTGAATTGCCTAGCCTTGCGTTGTCGTGCCTTTGCCTTATCTCGCCTGACCTTGCCTTCCTTTGCTTTAAGCTTTCCTTGCATTGTCGTGCATTGCCTAGCCTTGCGTTTTCGTGCATTAGCCTTGCCTAGCCTCACCGTGCCTTGCCTTGCGTTACCCTTTGCTTGCCTTGCCGTGCATTGCCTAGCCGTGCGTTGTCGTGCCTTAGCCTTGTTTCCCCTTGCCGTGCCGTTCCTTCCGTTACCCTTGCCTTCCCTTGCTTTCCCTTGCCTTCCTTGCGTTCCCTTACTCTTTGCTTGCTTTCCGTGCATTGCCTAGCCTTGCGTTGTCGTGCCTTAGCATTGCCTCGCCTGACCGTGCTTTCCCATGCGTTACCCTTTCCTTGCCTTGCCGTGCATTGCCTAGCGGGCGTTGCCGTGCCTTAGCCTTGTTTCCCCTTGCCGTGCCGTTCCTTCCGTTACCCTTGCCTTTCCTTGCTTTTCCTTGCCTTCCTTACCTTCCGTTACTCTTTGCTTGCCTTGCCGTTCATTGCCTAGCCTTGCGTTGTCGTGCCTTAGCCTTATCTCGCCTGACCTTGCCTTCCTTTGCTTTAACCTTTCCTTGCATTGTCGTGCATCGCCTAGCCTTGCGTTTTCGTGCATTAGCCTTGCCTAGCCTCAAAGTGCCTTTTCTTGCGTTACCCTTTGCTTGCCTTGCCGTGCATTGCCCAGCCAGGCGTTGTCGTGCCTTAACCTTGTTTCCCCTTGCCGTGGCGTTCCTTCCCTTACACTTGCCTTTCTTTGCTTTCCCTTGCCTTCCTTACCTTCCGTTACTCTTTGCTTGCTTTCCGTGCATTGCCTAGACTTGCGTTGTCATGCCTTAGCCTTGCCTCGCCTGACCGTGCTTTCCCATGCGTTACCCTTTCCTTGCCTTGCCGTGCATTGCCTAGCGTGCGTTGTCGTGCCTTAGCCTTGTATCCCCTTGCCGTGCCATTCCTTCCGTTACACTTGCCTTTCCTTGCTTTCCCTTGCCTTCCTTACCTTCCGTTACTCTTTGCTTGCCTTCCGTGCATTGCCTAGACTTGCGTTGTCGTTCCTTAGCCTTGCCTCACCTGACCGTGCTTTCCCATGCGTTACCCTTTCCTTGCCTTGCCGTTCATTCCCTAGCGTTCGGTGTCGTGCCTTAGACTTGTTCCCCCTTGCCGTGCCGTTCCTTCCGTTACCCTTGCCTTTACTTGCTTATCCTTGCCTTGCTTACCTTCCGTTACTCTTTGCTTGCCTTCCCTGAATTGCCTAGCCTTGCGTTGTCGTGCCTTAGCATTGACTCGCCTGAACGTGCTTTCCCATGCGTTACCCTTTCCTTGCCTTGCCGTGCATTGCCCAGCCTGCGTTGCCGTGCCTTAGCCTTGTTTCCCCTTGCCGTGCAGTTCCTTCCCTTACCCTTGCCTTTCCTTGCTTTTCCTTGCCTTGCTTACCTTCCGTTACTCTTTCCTTCCCTTCCCTGCATTGCGTAGCCTTGCGTTGTCGTGCCTTAGCCTTATCTCGCCTGACCGGGCCTTCCTTTGCTTTGAGCTTTCCTTGCATTGTCGTGCATTGCCTAGCCTTGCGTTGTCGTGCATTAGCCTTGCCTAGCCTCACCGTGCCTTGCCTTGCGTTACCCTTTCCTTGCCTTGCCGTGCATTGCCTAGCCGTGCGTTGTCGTGCCTTAGCCTTGTTTCCCCTTGCCGTGGCGTGCCTTTTGTTACACTTGCCTTGCCTGGCTTGACTTGCCTTCCTTTCCTTCCGTTACTCTTTCCTTGGCTTGCCGTGCATTGCCTAGCCTTGCATTGTCGTGCCTTATCCTTGCCTCACCTGACCGTGCCTTCCCCTGCGTTACCCTTTCCTTGCCTTGCCTTGCATTGCCTAGCCCTGCGTTGCCGTGCCTTAGCCTTGTTACCCCTTGCCGTGCCGTTCCTCCCGTTACCCTTGCCTTCCCTTGCTTTCCCTTGCCTTCCTTGCGTTCCGTTACTCTTTGCTTGCTTTCCGTGCATTGCCTAGCCTTGCGTTGTCATGCCTTAGCCTTGCATCGCCTGACCGTGCTTTCCCATGCGTTACCCTTTCCTTGCCTTGCCGTGCATTGCCTAGCTTGCGTTGTCGTGCCTTAGCCTTGTTTCCCCTTGCCGTGCCGTTCCTTCCGTTACCATTGCCTTTCCTTGCTTTCCCTTGCCTTCCTTACCTTCCGTTACTCTTTGCTTGCCTTCCGTGCATTGCCAAGCCTTGCGTTGTCGTGCCTTAGCGTTGCCTCCCTTGACCGTTCTTTCCCATGCGTTACCCTTTCTTTCCCTTGCCGTGCATTGCCTCGCGTGCGTTATCGTGCCTTAGACTTGTTTCCCCTTGCCGTGCCGTTCCTTCCGTTACCATTGCCTTTCCTTGCTTTCCTTTGCCTTCCTTACCTTCCGTTACTCTTTCCTTGCCTTCCCTGCATTGCCTAGCCTTGCGTTGTCGTGCCTTAGCCTTATCTCTTCTGGCCGTGCCTTCCTTTGCTTTAAGCTTTACTTGCATTTTCGTGCATTGCCTAGCCTTCCGTTGTCGTGCATTAGCCTTGCCTAGCCTCACCGTGCCTTGCCTTGCGTTACCCTTTCCTTGCCTTGCCGTGCATTTCCTAGCCGTGTGTTGTCGTGCCTTAGCCTTGTTTCCCCTTGCCGTTGCGTGCCTTTTGTTACACTTGCCTTGCCTGGCTTTGCCTTGCCTTCCTTTCCTTCCGTTACTCTTTCCTTGCCTTGCCGTGCATTGCCTAGCCTTGCATTGTCGTGCCTTATCCTTGCCTCACCTGACCGTGCCTTCCCCTGCGTTACCCTTTCCTTGCCTTGCCGTGCATTGCCTAGCCGTGCGTTGTCGTGCCTTAGCCTTGTTTCCCCTTGCCGTGCCGTTCCTTCCGTTACCATTGCCTTTCCTTGCTTTCCCTTGCCTTCCTTACCTTCCGTTACTCTTTGCTTGCCTTCCGTGCATTGCCTAGCCTTGCGTTGTCGTGCCTTAGCCTTATCTCGCCTGACCGTGCCTTCCTTTGCTTTAAGCTTTCCTTGCATTGTCGTGCATTGCCTAGCCTTGCGTTTTCGTGCATTAGCCTTGCCTAGCCTCACCGTGCCTTTCCTTGCGTTACCCTTTGCTTGCCTTGCCGTGCATTGCCTAGTCGTGCGTTGTCGTGCCTTAGCCTTGTTTCCCCTTGCCGTGCCGTTCCTTCCGTTACACTTGCCTTTCTTTGCTTTCCCTTGCCTTCCTTACCTTCCGTTACTCTTTGCTTGCCTTCCGTGCATTGCCAAGCCTTGCGTTGTCGTGCTTTAGCCTTGCCTCCCCTGACCGTGCTTTCCCATGCGTTACCCTTTCCTTGGCTTGCCGTGCATTGCCTAGCGTGCGTTGTCGTGCCTTAGACTTGTTTCCCCTTGCCGTGCCGTTCCTTCCGTTACCATTGCCTTTCCTTGCTTTCCCTTGCCTTCCTTACCTTCCGTTACTCTTTGCTTGCCTTCCCTGCATTGCCTAGCCGTGCGTTGTCGTGCCTTAGCCTTATCTCGCGTGACCGTGCCTTCCTTTGCTTTAAGCTTTACTTGCATTGTCGTGCATTGCCTAGCCTTGCGTTGTCGTGCATTAGCCTTGCCTAGCCTCACCCTGCCTTGCCTTCCTTTACCCTTTCCTTGCCTTGCCGTGCATTTCCTAGCCGTGTGTTGTCGTGCCTTAGCCTTGTTTCCCCTTGCCGTTGCGTGCCTTTTATTACACTTGCCTTGCCTGGCTTTGCCTTGCCTTCCTTTCCTTCCGTTACTCTTTCCTTGCCTTGCCGTGCATTGCCTAGCCCTCCGTTGTCGTGCCTTAGCCTTGTTATCCCTTGCCGTGCCGTTCCTTCCGTTACCCTTGCCTTCCATTGCTTTCCCTTGCCTTCCTTACGTTCCGTTACTCTTTGCTTGCTTTCCGTGCATTGCCTAGCCTTGCGTTGTCATGCCTTAGGCTTGCCTCGCCTGACCGTGCTTTCCCATGCGTTACCCTTTCCTTGCCTTGCCGTGCATTGCCTAGCGTGCGTTGTCGTGCCTTAGCCTTGTTTCCCCTTGCCGTTGCGTGCCTTTTGTTACACTTGCCTTGCCTGGCTTTGCCTTGCCTTCCTTTTCTTGCGTTACTCTTTCCTTGCCTTGCCGTGCATTGCCTAGCCCTGCGTTGTCGTGCCTTAGCCTTGTTACCCCTTGCCATGCCGTTCCTTCCGTTACCCTTGCCTTTCCTTGCTTTCCCTTGCCTTCCTTGCGTTCCGTTACTCTTTGCTTGCTTTCCGTGCATTGCCTAGCCTTGCGTTGTCATGCCTTAGGCTTGCCTCGCCTGACCGTGCTTTCCCATGCGTTACCATTTCCTTGCCTTGCCGTGCATTGCCTAGCGTGCGTTGTCGTGCCTTAGCCTTGTTTCCCCTTGCCGTGCCGTTCCTTCCGTTACACTTGCCTTTCCTTGCTTTCCCTTGCCTTCCTTACCTTCCGTTACTCTTTGCTTGCCTTCCGTGCATTGCCTAGCCTTGCGTTGTAGTGCCTTAGCCTTATCTCGCCTGACCGTGCCTTCCTTTGCTTTAAGCTTTCCTTGCATTGTCGTGCATTGCCTAGCCTTGCGTTGTCGTGCATTAGCCTTGCCTAGCCTCACCGTGCCTTGCCTTGCGTTACCCTTTCCTTGCCTTGCCGTACATTGCCTAGCCGTGCGTTGTCGTGCCTTAGCCTTGATTCCGCTTGCCGTGGCGTGCCTTTTGTTACACTTGCCTTGCCTGGCTTTGCCTTGCCTTCCTTTCCTTCCGTTACTCTTTCCTTGCCTTGCCGTGCATTGCCTAGCCTTGCATTGTCGTGCCTTATCCTTGCCTCACCTTACCGTGCATTCCCCTGCGTTACCCTTTCCTTGCCTTGCCGTGCATTGCCTAGCCTTGCGTTGTCGTGCCTTAGCGTTGCCTCGCCTGACCGTGCTTTCAAATGCGTTACCCTTTCCTTGCCTTGCCGTTCATTGACTAGCGTTCGGTGTCGTGCCTTAGACTTTTTTCCCCTTGCCGTGCCGTTCCTTCCGTTACCCTGGCCTTTCCTTCCTTTTCCTTGCCTTGCTTACCTTCCGTTACTCTTTGCTTGCCTTCCCTGAATTGCCTAGCCTTGCGTTATCGTGCCTTTGCCTTATCTCGCCTGACCTTGCCTTCCTTTGCTTTAAGCTTTCCTTGCATTGTCGTGCATTGCCTACCCTTGCGTTTTCGTGCATTAGCCTTGCCTAGCCTCACCGTGCCTTGCCTTGCGTTACCCTTTGCTTGCCTTGCCGTGCATTGCCTAGCCGTGCGTTGTCGTGCCTTAGCCTTGTTTCCCGTTGCCGTGCCGTTCCTTCCGTTACACTTGCCTTTCTTTGCTTTCCCTTGCCTTCCTTACCTTCCGTTACTCTTTGCTTGCCTTCCGTGCATTGCCTAGTCTTGCGTTGTCGTGCCTTAGCCTTGCCTCGCCTGAACGTGCTTTCCCATGCGTTACCCTTTCCTTGCCTTGCCGTGCATTGCTCAGCCTGCATTGCAGTGCCTTAGCCTTGTTTCCGCTTCCCGTGCCGTTCCTTCCGTTACCCTTGCCTTTCCTTGCTTTTCCTTGCCTTCCTTACGTTCCGTTACTCTTTGCTTGCCTTCCCTGCATTGCCTAGCCTTGCGTTGTCGTGCCTTAGCCTTATCTCGCCTGACCGTGCCTTCCTTTGCTTTAAGCTTTCCTTGCCTTGCCGTGCATTGCCTAGCTGTGCATTGTCGTTCCTTATCCTTGACTCACCTGACCGTGCCTTCCCCTGCGTTACCCTTTCCTTGCCTTGCCGTGCATTGCCTAGCCCTGCGTTGTCGTGCTTTAGCCTTGTTACTCCTTGCCGTGCCGTTCCTTCCGTTACCCTTGCCTTCCCTTGCTTTCCCTTGCCTTCCTTGCGTTCCGTTACTCTTTGCTTGCTTTCCGTGCATTGCCTAGCCTTGCGTTGTCATGCCTTAGCCTTGCTTCGCCTGACCGTGCTTTCCCATGCGTTACCCTTTCCTTCCCTTGCCGTTCATTGCCTAGCGTTCGGTGTCGTGCCTTAGACTTGTTCCCCCTTGCCGGTCCGCTCCTTCCGTTACCCTTGCCTTTCCTTGCTTTTCCTTGCCTTTCTTACCTTCCGTTACCCTTTGCTTGCCTTCCCTGAATTGCCTAGCCTTGCGTTGTCGTGGCTTTCCCTTATCTCGCCTGACCGTGCCTTCCTTTGCTTTAAAATTTCCTTGGATTGTCGTGCATTGCCTAGCCTTGCGTTGTCGTGCATTAGCCGTGCCTAGCATCACCGTGCCTTGCCTTGCGTTACCCTTTCCTTGCCTTGCCGTGCATGGCCTATCCGTGCGTTGTCGTGCCTTAGCCTTGTTTCCCCTTGCCGTGGCGTGCCTTTTGTTACACTTGCCTTGCCTGGCTTTGCCTTGCCTTCCTTTCCTTCCGTTACTCTTTCCTTGCCTTGCCGTGCATTGCCTAGCCTTGCATTTTCGTGCCTTATCCTTGCCTCACCTGACCGTGCCATCCCTTGCGTTACCCTTTCCTTGCCTTGCCGTGCATTGCCTAGCCCTGCGTTGTCGTGCCTTAGCCTTGTTACCCCTTGCCGTGCCGTTCCTTCCGTTACCCTTGCCTTCCCTTGCTTTCCCTTGCCTTCCTTGCGTTACGTTACTCTTTGCTTGCTTTCCGTGCATTGCCTAGCCTTGCGTTGTCATGCCTTAGGCTTGCCTCGCCTGACCGTGCTTTCCCATGCGTTACCCTTTCCTTGCCTTGCCGTGCATTGCCTAGCGTGCGTTGTCGTGCCTTAGCCTTGTTTCCCCTTGCCGTGCCGTTCCTTCCTTTCCCTTGCCTTCCTTACCTTCCGTTACTCTTTGCTTGCCTTCCGTGCATTGCCTAGCCTTGCCTTGTCGTGCCTTAGCCTTGCCTCGCCTGACCGTGCTTTCCCATGCGTTACCCTTTCCTTGCCTTGCCGTTCATTGCCTAGCGTGCCTTGTCGTGCCTTAGCCTTGTTTCCCCTTGCCATGCCGTTCCTTCCGTTACCATTGCCTTTCCTTGCTTTCCCTTGCCTTCCTTACCTTCCGTTACTCTTTGCTTGCCTTCCGTGCATTGCCTAGCCTTGCGTTGTCGTGCCTTAGCATTGCCTCGCCTGAACGTGCTTTCCCATGCGTTACCCTTTCCTTGCCTTGCCGTGCATTGCCCAGCCTGCGTTGCCGTGCCTTAGCCTTGTTTCCCCTTGCCGTGCAGTTCCTTCCGTTACCATTGCCTTTCCTTGCTTTCCCTTGCCTTCCTTACTTTCCGTTACTCTTTCCTTGCCTTCCCTGCACTGCCTAGCCTTGCGTTGTCGTGCCTTAGCCTTATCTCTTCTGCCCGTGCCTTCCTTTGCTTTAAGCTTTACTTGCATTATCGTGCATTGCCTAGCCTTGCGTTGTCGTGCATTAGCCTTGCCTAGCCTCACCGTGCCTTGCCTTGCGTTACCCTTTCCTTGCCTTGCCGTGCATTTCCTAGCCGTGTGATGTCGTGCCTTAGCCTTGTTTCCCCTTGCCGTTGCGTGCCTTTTGTTACACTTGCCTTGCCTGGCTTTGCCTTGCCTTCCTTTCCTTCCGTTACTCTTTCCTTGCCTTGCCGTGCATTGCCTAGCCTTGCATTGTCGTGCCTTATCCTTGCCTCACCTGACCGTGCCTTCCCCTGCGTTACCCTTTCCTTGCCTTGCCGTGCATTGCCTAGCCGTGCGTTGTCGTGCCTTAGCCTTGTTTCCCCTTGCCGTGCCGTTCCTTCCGTTACCATTGCCTTTCCTTGCTTTCCCTTGCCTTCCTTACCTTCCGTTACTCTTTGCTTGCCTTCCGTGCATTGCCTAGCCTTGCGTTGTCGTGCCTTAGCCTTATCTCGCCTGACCGTGCCTTCCTTTGCTTTAAGCTTTCCTTGCATTGTCGTGCATTGCCTAGCCTTGCGTTTTCGTGCATTAGCCTTGCCTAGCCTCAAAGTGCCTTTTCTTGCGTTACCCTTTGCTTGCCTTGCCGTGCATTGCCCAGCCGGGCGTTGTCGTGCCTTAGCCTTGTTTCCCCTTGCCGTGCCGTTCCTTCCCTTACACTTGCCTTTCTTTGCTTTCCCTTGCCTTCCTTACCTTCCGTTACTCTTTGCTTGCCTTCCGTGCATTGCCTAGCCTTGCGTTGTCGTGCCTTAGCCTTGCCTCGCCTGACCGTGCTTTCCCATGCGTTACCCTTTCCTTGCCTTGCCGTGCATTGCCTAGCGTGCGTTGTCGTGCCTTAGCCTTGTTTCCCCTTGCCGTGCCGTTCCTTCCGTTACCATTGCCTTTCCTTGCTTTCCCTTGCCTTCCTTACCTTCCGTTACTCTTTCCTTGCCTTCCGTGCATTGCCTAGCCTTGCGTTGTCGTGCCTTAGCCTTATCTCGCCTGACCGTGCCTTCCTTTGCTTTGAGCTTTCCTTGCATTGTCGTGCATTGCCTAGCCTTGCGTTGTCGTGCATTAGCCTTGCCTAGCCTCACCGTGCCTTGCCTTGCGTTACCCTTTCCTTGCCTTGCCGTGCATTGCCTTGCCGTGTGTTGTCGTGCCTTAGCCTTGTTTCCCCTTGCCGTGGCGTGCCTTTTGTTACACTTGCCTTGCCTGGCTTTGACTTGCCTTCCTTTCCTTCCGTTACTCTTTCCTTGCCTTGCCGTGCATTGCCTAGCCTTGCATTGTCGTGCCTTATTCTTGCCTCCCCTGACCGTGCCTTCCCCTGCGTTACCCTTTCCTTGCCTTGCCTTGCATTGCCTAGCCCTGCGTTGCCGTGCCTTAGCCTTGTTACCCCTTGCCGTGCCGTTCGTCCCGTTACCCTTGCCTTCCCTTGCTTTCCCTTGCCTTCCTTGCGTTCCGTTACTCTTTGCTTGCTTTCCGTGCATTGCCTAGCCTTGCGTTGTCATGCCTTAGCCTTGCATCGCCTGACCGTGCTTTCCCATGCGTTACCCTTTCTTTGCCTTGCCGTGCATTGCCTAGCGTGCGTTGTCGTGCCTTAGCCTTGTTTCCGCTTGCCGTGCCGTTCCTTCCGTTAACATTGCCTTTCCTTGCTTTCCCTTGCCTTCCTTACCTTCCGTTACTCTTTGCTTGCCTTCCGTGCATTGCCAAGCCTTGCGTTGTCGTGCCTTAGCGTTGCCTCCCCTGACCGTTCTTTCCCATGCGTTACCCTTTCCTTCCCTTGCCGTGCATTGCCTAGCGTGCGTTGTCGTGCCTTAGACTTGTTTCCCCTTGCCGTGCCGTTCCTTCCGTTACCATTGCCTTTCATTGCTTTCCTTTGCCTTCCTTACCTTCCGTTACTCTTTCCTTGCCTTCCCTGCACTGCCTAGCCTTGCGTTGTCGTGCCTTAGCCTTATCTCTTCTGCCCGTGCCTTCCTTTGCTTTAAGCTTTACTTGCATTGTCGTGCATTGCCTAGCCTTGCGTTGTCGTGCATTAGCCTTGCCTAGCCTCACCGTGCCTTGCCTTGCGTTACCCTTTCCTTGCCTTGCCGTGCATTTCCTAGCCGTGTGTTGTCGTGCCTTAGCCTTGTTTCCCCTTGCCGTTGCGTGCCTTTTGTTACACTTGCCTTGCCTGGCTTTGCCTTGCCTTCCTTTCCTTCCGTTACTCTTTCCTTGCCTTGCCGTGCATTGCCTAGCCTTGCATTGTCGTGCCTTATCCTTGCCTCACCTGACCGTGCCTTCCCCTGCGTTACCCTTTCCTTGCCTTGCCGTGCATTGCCTAGCCGTGCGTTGTCGTGCCTTAGCCTTGTTTCCCCTTGCCGTGCCGTTCCTTCCGTTACCATTGCCTTTCCTTGCTTTCCCTTGCCTTCCTTACCTTCCGTTACTCTTTGCTTGCCTTCCGTGCATTGCCTAGCCGTGCGTTGTCGTGCCTTAGCCTTGATTCCCCTTGCCGTGGCGTGCCTTCCTTTGCTTTAAGCTTTCCTTGCATTGTCGTTCATTGCCTAGCCTCGCGTTTTCGTGCATTAGCCTTGCCTAGCCTCACCGTGCCTTTCCTTGCGTTACCCTTTGCTTGCCTTGCCGTGCATTGCCTAGCCGTGCGTTGTCGTGCCTTAGCCTTGTTTCCCCTTGCCGTGCCGTTCCTTCCGTTACACTTGCCTTTCTTTGCTTTCCCTTGCCTTCCTTACCTTCCGTTACTCTTTGCTTGCCTTCCGTGCATTGCCAAGCCTTGCGTTGTCGTGCCTTAGCCTTGCCTCCCCTGACCGTGCTTTCCCATGCGTTACCCTTTCCTTGGCTTGCCGTGCATTGCCTAGCGTGCGTTGTCGTGCCTTAGACTTGTTTCTCCTTGCCGTGCCGTTCCTTCCGTTACCATTGCCTTTCCTTGCTTTCCCTTGCCTTCCTTACCTTCCGTTACTCTTTGCTTGCCTTCCCTGCATTGCCTAGCCTTGCGTTGTCGTGACTTAGCCTTATCTCGCCTGACCGTGCCTTCCTTTGCTTTAAGCTTTACTTGCATTGTCGTGCATTGCCTAGCCTTGCGTTGTCCTGCATTAGCCTTGCCTAGCCTCACCCTGCCTTGCCTTCCGTTACCCTTTCCTTGCCTTGCCGTGCATTTCCTAGCCGTGTGTTGTCGTGCCTTAGCCTTGTTTCCCCTTGCCGTTGCGTGCCTTTTATTACACTTGCCTTGCCTGGCTTTGCCTTGCCTTCCTTTCCTTCCGTTACTCTTTCCTTGCCTTGCCGTGCATTGCCTAGCCCTGCGTTGTCGTGCCTTAGCCTTGTTACCACTTGCCGTGCCGTTCCTTCCGTTACCCTTGCCTTCCCTTGCTTTCTTTTACCTTCCTTGCGTTCCGTTACTCTTTGCTTGCTTTCCGTGCATTGCCTAGCCTTGCGTTGTCATGCCTTAGGCTTGCCTCGCCTGACCGTGCTTTCCCATGCGTTACCCTTTCCTTGCCTTGCCGTGCATTGCCTAGCGTGCGTTGTCGTGCCTTAGCCTTGTTTCCCCTTGCCGTTGCGTGCCTTTTGTTACACTTGCCTTGCCTGGCTTTGCCTTGCCTTCCTTTCCTTCCGTTACTCTTTCCTTGCCTTGCCGTGCATTGCCTAGCCCTGCGTTGTCGTGCCTTAGCCTTGTTACCACTTGACGTGCCGTTCCTTCCATTACCCTTGCCTTCCCTTGCTTTCCATTACCTTCCTTGCGTTTCGTTACTCTTTGCTTCCTTTCCGTGCATTGCCTAGCCTTGCGTTGTCATGCCTTAGGCTTGCCTCGCCTGACCGTGCTTTCCCATGCGTTACCCTTTCCTTGCCTTGCCGTGCATTGCCTAGCGTGCGCTGTCGTGCCTTAGCCTTGTTTCCCCTTGCCGTTGCGTGCCTTTTGTTACACTTGCCTTGCCTGGCTTTGCCTTGCCTTCCTTTCCTTGCGTTACTCTTTCCTTGCCTTGCCGTGCATTGCCTAGCCCTGCGTTGTAGTGCCTTAGCCTTATCTCGCCTGACCGTGCCTTCCTTTGCTTTAAGCTTTCCTTGCATTGTCGTGCATTGCCTAGCCTTGCGTTGTCGTGCATTAGCCTTGCCTAGCCTCACCGTGCCTTGCCTTGCGTTACCCTTTCCTTGCCTTGCCGTGCATTGCCTAGCCGTGCGTTGTCGTGCCTTAGCCTTGATTCCCCTTGCCGTGGCGTGCCTTTTGTTACACTTGCCTTGCCTGGCTTTGCCTTGCCTTCCTTTCCTTCCGTTACTCTTTCCTTGCCTTGCCGTGCATTGCCTAGCCTTGCATTGTCGTGCCTTATCCTTGCCTCACCTTACCGTGCATTCCCCTGCGTTACCCTTTCCTTGCCTTGCCGTGCATTGCCTAGCCTTGCGTTGTCGTGCCTTAGCGTTGCCTCGCCTGACCGTGCTTTCAAATGCGTTACCCTTTCCTTGCCTTGCCGTTCATTGCCTAGCGTTCGGTGTCGTGCCTTAGACTTGTTTCCCCTTGCCGTGCCGTTCCTTCCGTTACCCTGGCCTTTCCTTCCTTTTCCTTGCCTTGCTTACCTTCCGTTACTCTTTGCTTGCCTTCCGTGCATTGCCTAGTCTTGCGTTGTCGTGCCTTAGCCTTGCCTCGCCTGAACGTGCTTTCCCATGCGTTACTCTTTCCTTGCCTTGCCGTGCATTGCTCAGCCTGCGTTGCCGTGCCTTAGCCTTGTTTCCGCTTCCCGTGCCGTTCCTTCCGTTACCCTTGCCTTTCCTTGCTTTTCCTTGCCTTCCTTACGTTCCGTTACTCTTTGCTTGCCTTCCCTGCATTGCCTAGCCTTGCGTTGTCGTGCCTTAGCCTTATCTCGCCTGACCGTGCCTTCCTTTGCTTTAAGCTTTCCTTGCCTTGCCGTGCATTGCCTAGCCTTGCATTGTCGTGCCTTATCCTTGCCTCACCTGACCGTGCCTTCCCCTGCGTTACCCTTTCCTTGCCTTGCCGTGCATTGCCTAGCCCTGCGTTGTCGTGCCTTAGCCTTGTTACCCCTTTCCGTGTCGTTCCTTTCGTTACCCTTGCCTTCCCTTGCTTTCCCTTGCCTTCCTTGCGTTCCGTTACTCTTTGCTTGCTTTCCGTGCATTGCCTAGCCTTGCGTTGTCATGCCTTAGCCTTGCCTCGCCTGACCGTGCTTTCCCATGCGTTACCCTTTCCTTGCCTTGCCGTGCATTGCCTAGCGTGCGTTGTCGTGCCTTAGCCTTGTATCCCCTTGCCGTGCCATTCCTTCCGTTACACTTGCCTTTCCTTGCTTTCCCTTGCCTTCCTTACCTTCCGTTACTCTTTGCTTGCCTTCCGTGCATTGCCTAGACTTGCGTTGTCGTTCCTTAGCCTTGCCTCACCTGACCGTGCTTTCCCATGCGTTACCCTTTCCTTGCCTTGCCGTTCATTCCCTAGCATTCGGTGTCGTGCCTTAGACTTGTTCCCCCTTGCCGTGCCGTTCCTTCCGTTACCCTTGCCTTTACTTGCTTATCCTTGCCTTGCTTACCTTCCGTTACTCTTTGCTTGCCTTCCCTGAATTGCCTAGCCTTGCGTTGTCGTGCCTTAGCATTGACTCGCCTGAACGTGCTTTCCCATGCGTTACCCTTTCCTTGCCTTGCCGTGCATTGCCCAGCCTGCGTTGCCGTGCCTTAGCCTTGTTTCCCCTTGCCGTGCAGTTCCTTCCCTTACCCTTGCCTTTCCTTGCTTTTCCTTGCCTTGCTTACCTTCCGTTACTCTTTCCTTCCCTTCCCTGCATTGCGTAGCCTTGCGTTGTCGTGCCTTAGCCTTATCTCGCCTGACCGGGCCTTCCTTTGCTTTGAGCTTTCCTTGCATTGTCGTGCATTGCCTAGCCTTGCGTTGTCGTGCATTAGCCTTGCCTAGCCTCACCGTGCCTTGCCTTGCGTTACCCTTTCCTTGCCTTGCCGTGCATTGCCTAGCCGTGCGTTGTCGTGCCTTAGCCTTGTTTCCCCTTGCCGTGGCGTGCCTTTTGTTACACTTGCCTTGCCTGGCTTGACTTGCCTTCCTTTCCTTCCGTTACTCTTTCCTTGGCTTGCCGTGCATTGCCTAGCCTTGCATTGTCGTGCCTTATCCTTGCCTCACCTGACCGTGCCTTCCCCTGCGTTACCCTTTCCTTGCCTTGCCTTGCATTGCCTAGCCCTGCGTTGCCGTGCCTTAGCCTTGTTACCCCTTGCCGTGCCGTTCCTCCCGTTACCCTTGCCTTCCCTTGCTTTCCCTTGCCTTCCTTGCGTTCCGTTACTCTTTGCTTGCTTTCCGTGCATTGCCTAGCCTTGCGTTGTCATGCCTTAGCCTTGCATCGCCTGACCGTGCTTTCCCATGCGTTACCCTTTCCTTGCCTTGCCGTGCATTGCCTAGCTTGCGTTGTCGTGCCTTAGCCTTGTTTCCCCTTGCCGTGCCGTTCCTTCCGTTACCATTGCCTTTCCTTGCTTTCCCTTGCCTTCCTTACCTTCCGTTACTCTTTGCTTGCCTTCCGTGCATTGCCAAGCCTTGCGTTGTCGTGCCTTAGCGTTGCCTCCCTTGACCGTTCTTTCCCATGCGTTACCCTTTCTTTCCCTTGCCGTGCATTGCCTCGCGTGCGTTGTCGTGCCTTAGACTTGTTTCCCTTGCCGTGCCGTTCCTTCCGTTACCATTGCCTTTCCTTGCTTTCCTTTGCCTTCCTTACCTTCCGTTACTCTTTCCTTGCCTTCCCTGCATTGCCTAGCCTTGCGTTGTCGTGCCTTAGCCTTATCTCTTCTGGCCGTGCCTTCCTTTGCTTTAAGCTTTACTTGCATTTTCGTGCATTGCCTAGCCTTCCGTTGTCGTGCATTAGCCTTGCCTAGCCTCACCGTGCCTTGCCTTGCGTTACCCTTTCCTTGCCTTGCCGTGCATTTCCTAGCCGTGTGTTGTCGTGCCTTAGCCTTGTTTCCCCTTGCCGTTGCGTGCCTTTGTTACACTTGCCTTGCCTGGCTTTGCCTTGCCTTCCTTTCCTTCCGTTACTCTTTCCTTGCCTTGCCGTGCATTGCCTAGCCTTGCATTGTCGTGCCTTATCCTTGCCTCACCTGACCGTGCCTTCCCCTGCGTTACCCTTTCCTTGCCTTGCCGTGCATTGCCTAGCCGTGCGTTGTCGTGCCTTAGCCTTGTTTCCCCTTGCCGTGCCGTTCCTTCCGTTACCATTGCCTTTCCTTGCTTTCCCTTGCCTTCCTTACCTTCCGTTACCCTTTGCTTGCCTTCCGTGCATTGCCTAGGATTGCGTTGTCGTGCCTTAGCCTTATCTCGCCTGACCGTGCCTTCCTTTGCTTTAAGCTTTCCTTGCATTGTCGTGCATTGCCTAGCCTTGCGTTTTCGTGCATTAGCCTTGCCTAGCCTCACCGTGCCTTTCCTTGCGTTACCCTTTGCTTGCCTTGCCGTGCATTGCCTAGTCGTGCGTTGTCGTGCCTTAGCCTTGTTTCCCCTTGCCGTGCCGTTCCTTCCGTTACACTTGCCTTTCTTTGCTTTCCCTTGCCTTCCTTACCTTCCGTTACTCTTTGCTTGCCTTCCGTGCATTGCCAAGCCTTGCGTTGTCGTGCCTTAGCCTTGCCTCCCCTGACCGTGCTTTCCCATGCGTTACCCTTTCCTTGGCTTGCCGTGCATTGCCTAGCGTGCGTTGTCGTGCCTTAGACTTGTTTCCCCTTGCCGTGCCGTTCCTTCCGTTACCATTGCCTTTCCTTGCTTTCCCTTGCCTTCCTTACCTTCCGTTACTCTTTGCTTGCCTTCCCTGCATTGCCTAGCCGTGCGTTGTCGTGCCTTAGCCTTATCTCGCGTGACCGTGCCTTCCTTTGCTTTAAGCTTTACTTGCATTGTCGTGCATTGCCTAGCCTTGCGTTGTCGTGCATTAGCCTTGCCTAGCCTCACCCTGCCTTGCCTTCCGTTACCCTTTCCTTGCCTTGCCGTGCATTTCCTAGCCGTGTGTTGTCGTGCCTTAGCCTTGTTTCCCCTTGCCGTTGCGTGCCTTTTATTACACTTGCCTTGCCTGGCTTTGCCTTGCCTTCCTTTCCTTCCGTTACTCTTTCCTTGCCTTGCCGTGCATTGCCTAGCCCTCCGTTGTCGTGCCTTAGCCTTGTTATCCCTTGCCGTGCCGTTCCTTCCGTTACCCTTGCCTTCCATTGCTTTCCCTTGCCTTCCTTGCGTTCCGTTACTCTTTGCTTGCTTTCCGTGCATTGCCTAGCCTTGCGTTGTCATGCCTTAGGCTTGCCTCGCCTGACCGTGCTTTCCCATGCGTTACCCTTTCCTTGCCTTGCCGTGCATTGCCTAGCGTGCGTTGTCGTGCCTTAGCCTTGTTTCCCCTTGCCGTTGCGTGCCTTTTGTTACACTTGCCTTGCCTGGCTTTGTCTTGCCTTCCTTTTCTTGCGTTACTCTTTCCTTGCCTTGCCGTGCATTGCCTAGCCCTGCGTTGTCGTGCCTTAGCCTTGTTACCCCTTGCCATGCCGTTCCTTCCGTTACCCTTGCCTTTCCTTGCTTTCCCTTGCCTTCCTTGCGTTCCGTTACTCTTTGCTTGCTTTCCGTGCATTGCCTAGCCTTGCGTTGTCATGCCTTAGGCTTGCCTCGCCTGACCGTGCTTTCCCATGCGTTACCATTTCCTTGCCTTCCCGTGCATTGCCTAGCGTGCGTTGTCGTGCCTTAGCCTTGTTTCCCCTTGCCGTGCCGTTCCTTCCGTTACACTTGCCTTTCCTTGCTTTCCCTTGCCTTCCTTACCTTCCGTTACTCTTTGCTTGCCTTCCGTGCATTGCCTAGCCTTGCGTTGTAGTGCCTTAGCCTTATCTCGCCTGACCGTGCCTTCCTTTGCTTTAAGCTTTCCTTGCATTGTCGTGCATTGCCTAGCCTTGCGTTGTCGTGCATTAGCCTTGCCTAGCCTCACCGTGCCTTGCCTTGCGTTACCCTTTCCTTGCCTTGCCGTGCATTGCCTAGCCGTGCGTTGTCGTGCCTTAGCCTTGATTCCGCTTGCCGTGGCGTGCCTTTTGTTACACTTGCCTTGCCTGGCTTTGCCTTGCCTTCCTTTCCTTCCGTTACTCTTTCCTTGCCTTGCCGTGCATTGCCTAGCCTTGCATTGTCGTGCCTTATCCTTGCCTCACCTTACCGTGCATTCCCCTGCGTTACCCTTTCCTTGCCTTGCCGTGCATTGCCTAGCCTTGCGTTGTCGTGCTTTAGCGTTGCCTCGCCTAACCGTGCTTTCAAATGCGTTACCCTTTCCTTGCCTTGCCGTTCATTGCCTAGCGTTCGGTGTCGTGCCTTAGACTTTTTTCCCCTTGCCGTGCCGTTCCTTCCGTTACCCTGGCCTTTCCTTCCTTTTCCTTGCCTTGCTTACCTTCCGTTACTCTTTGCTTGCCTTCCCTGAATTGCCTAGCCTTGCGTTATCGTGCCTTTGCCTTATCTCGCCTGACCTTGCCTTCCTTTGCTTTAAGCTTTCCTTGCATTGTCGTGCATTGCCTAGCCTTGCGTTTTCGTGCATTAGCCTTGCCTAGCCTCACCGTGCCTTGCCTTGCGTTACCCTTTGCTTGCCTTGCCGTGCATTGCCTAGCCGTGCGTTGTCGTGCCTTAGCCTTGTTTCCCCTTGCCGTGCCGTTCCTTCCGTTACACTTGCCTTTCTTTGCTTTCCCTTGCCTTCCTTACCTTCCGTTACTCTTTGCTTGCCTTCCGTGCATTGCCTAGTCTTGCGTTGTCGTGCCTTAGCCTTGCCTCGCCTGAACGTGCTTTCCCATGCGTTACCCTTTCCTTGCCTTGCCGTGCATTGCTCAGCCTGCATTGCAGTGCCTTAGCCTTGTTTCCGCTTCCCGTGCCGTTCCTTCCGTTACCCTTGCCTTTCCTTGCTTTTCCTTGCCTTCCTTACGTTCCGTTACTCTTTGCTTGCCTTCCCTGCATTGCCTAGCCTTGCGTTGTCGTGACTTAGCCTTATCTCACCTGACCGTGCCTTCCTTTGCTTTAAGCTTTCCTTGCCTTGCCGTGCATTGCCTAGCCTTGCATTGTCGTGCCTTATCCTTGCCTCACCTGACCGTGCCTTCCCCTGCGTTACCCTTTCCTTGCCTTGCCGTGCATTGCCTAGCCCTGCGTTGTCGTGCTTTAGCCTTGTTACCCCTTGCCGTGCCGTTCCTTCCGTTACCCTTGCCTTCCCTTGCTTTCCCTTGCCTTCCTTGCGTTCCGTTACTCTTTGCTTGCTTTCCGTGCATTGCCTAGCCTTGCGTTGCCATGCCTTAGCCTTGCTTCGCCTGACCGTGCTTTCCCATGCGTTACCCTTTCCTTCCCTTGCCGTTCATTGCCTAGCGTTCGGTGTCGTGCCTTAGACTTGTTCCCCCTTGCCGTGCCGCTCCTTCCGTTACCCTTGCCTTTCCTTGCTTTTCCTTGCCTTTCTTACCTTCCGTTACCCTTTGCTTGCCTTCCCTGAATTGCCTAGCCTTGCGTTGTCGTGCCTTTCCCTTATCTCGCCTGACCGTGCCTTCCTTTGCTTTAAGCTTTCCTTGGATTGTCGTGCATTGCCTAGCCTTGCGTTGTCGTGCATTAGCCGTGCCTAGCATCACCGTGCCTTGCCTTGCGTTACCCTTTCCTTGCCTTGCCGTGCATGGCCTATCCGTGCGTTGTCGTGCCTTAGCCTTGTTTCCCCTTGCCGTGGCGTGCCTTTTGTTACACTTGCCTTGCCTGGCTTTGCCTTGCCTTCCTTTCCTTCCGTTACTCTTTCCTTGCCTTGCCGTGCATTGCCTAGCCTTGCATTTTCGTGCCTTATCCTTGCCTCACCTGACCGTGCCATCCCTTGCGTTACCCTTTCCTTGCCTTGCCGTGCATTGCCTAGCCCTGCGTTGTCGTGCCTTAGCCTTGTTACCCCTTGCCGTGCCGTTCCTTCCGTTACCCTTGCCTTCCCTTGCTTTCCCTTGCCTTCCTTGCGTTCCGTTACTCTTTGCTTGCTTTCCGTGCATTGCCTAGCCTTGCGTTGTCATGCCTTAGGCTTGCCTCGCCTGACCGTGCTTTCCCATGCGTTACCCTTTCCTTGCCTTGCCGTGCATTGCCTAGCGTGCGTTGTCGTGCCTTAGCCTTGTTTCCCCTTGCCGTGCCGTTCCTTCCTTTCCCTTGCCTTCCTTACCTTCCGTTACTCTTTGCTTGCCTTCCGTGCATTGCCTAGCCTTGCGTTGTCGTGCCTTAGCCTTGCCTCGCCTGACCGTGCTTTCCCATGCGTTACCCTTTCCTTGCCTTGCCGTTCATTGCCTAGCGTGCCTTGTCGTGCCTTAGCCTTGTTTCCCCTTGCCATGCCGTTCCTTCCGTTACCATTGCCTTTCCTTGCTTTCCCTTTCCTTCCTTACCTTCTGTTACTCTTTGCTTGCCTTCCGTGCATTGCCTAGCCTTGCGTTGTCGTGCCTTAGCATTGCCTCGCCTGAACGTGCTTTCCCATGCGTTACCCTTTCCTTGCCTTGCCGTGCATTGCCCAGCCTGCGTTGCCGTGCCTTAGCCTTGTTTCCCCTTGCCGTGCAGTTCCTTCCGTTACCCTTGCCTTTCCTTGCTTTTCCTTGCCTTGCTTACCTTCCGTTACTCTTTGCTTCCCTTCCCTGCATTGCGTAGCCTTGCGTTGTCGTGCCTTAGCCTTATCTCGCCTGACCGTGCCTTCCTTTGCTTTGAGCTTTCCTTGCATTGTCGTGCATTGTCTAGCCTTGCGTTGTCGTGCATTAGCCTTGCCTAGCCTCACCGTGCCTTGCCTTGCGTTACCCTTTCCTTGCCTTGCCGTGCATTGCCTAGCCGTGCGTTTTCGTGCCTTAGCCTTGTTTCCCCTTGCCGTGGAGTGCCTTTTGTTACACTTGCCTTGCCTGGCTTTGACTTGCCTTCCTTTCCTTCCGTTACTCTTTTCTTGCCTTTCCGTGCATTGCCTAGCCTTGCATTGTCGTGCCTTATCCTTGCCTCACCTTACCGTGCATTCCCTTGCGTTACCCTTTCCTTGCCTTGCCGTGCATTGCCTAGCCTTGCGTTGTCGTGCCTTACCGTTGCCTCGCCTGACCGTGCTTTCAAATGCGTTACCCTTTCCTTGCCTTGCCGTTCATTGCCTAGCGTTCGGTGTCGTGCCTTAGCCTTGTATCCCCTTGCCGTGCCGTTCCTTCCGTTACACTTGCCTTTCCTTGCTTTCCCTTGCCTTCCTTACCTTCCGTTACTCTTTGCTTGTCTTCCGTGCATTGCGAAGCCTTGCGTTGTCGTGCCTTAGCCTTGCCTCCCCTGACCGTGCTTTCCCATGCGTTACCCTTTCCTTGCCTTGCCGTGCATTGCCTAGCGTGCGTTGCCGTGCCTTAGCCTTGTTTCCCCTTGCCGTGCCGTTCCTTCCGTTACCCTTGCCTTTCCTTGCTTTTCCTTGCCTTCCTTACCTTCCGTTACTCTTTGCTTGCCTTCCCTGCATTGCCTAGCCTTGCGTTGTCGTGCCTTAGCCTTATCTCGCCTGACCTTGCCTTCCTTTGCTTTAACCTTTCCTTGCATTGTCGTGCATCGCCTAGCCTTGCGTTTTCGTGCATTAGCCTTGCCTAGCCTCACCGTGCCTTTTCTTGCGTTACCCTTTGCTTGCCTTGCCGTGCATTGCCTAGCCGGGCGTTGTCGTGCCTTAGCCTTGTTTCCCCTTGCCGTGCCGTTCCTTCCGTTACACTTGCCTTTCTTTGCTTTCCCTTGCCTTCCTTACCTTCCGTTACTCTTTGCTTGCCTTCCGTGCATTGCCTAGTCTTGCGTTGTCGTGCCTTAGCCTTGCCTCGCCTGACCGTGCTTTCCCATGCGTTACCCTTTCCTTGCCTTGCCGTGCATTGCATAGCGTGCGTTGTCGTGCCTTAGCCTTGTTTCCCCTTGCCGTGCCGTTCCTTCCGTTACCATTGCCTTTCCTTGCTTTCCCTTGCCTTCCTTACTTTCCGTTACTCTTTCCTTGCCTTCCGTGCATTGCCTAGCCTTGCGCTGTCGTGCCTTAGCCTTATCTCGCCTGACCGTGCCTTCCTTTGCTTTAAGCTTTCCTTGCATTGTCGTGCATTGCCTAGCCTTGCGTTTTCGTGCATTAGCCTTGCCTAGCCTCACCGTGCCTTTCCTTGCGTTACCCTTTGCTTGCCTTGCCGTGCATTGCCTAGCCGTGCGTTGTCGTGCCTTAGCCTTGTTTCCCCTTGCCGTGCCGTTCCTTCCGTTACACTTGCCTTTCTTTGCTTTCCCTTTCCTTCCTTACCTTCTGTTACTCTTTGCTTGCCTTCCGTGCATTGCCTAGCCTTGGGTTGTCGTGCCTTAGCCTTGCCTCGCTTGACCGTGCTTTCCCATGCGTTACCCTTTCCTTGCCTTGCCGTGCATTGCCTAGCGTGCGTTGTCGTGCCTTAGCCTTGTTTCCCCTTGCCATGCCGTTCCTTCCGTTACCATTGCCTTTCCTTGCTTTCCCTTGCCTTCCTTACCTTCCGTTACTCTTTGCTTGCCTTCCGTGCATTGCCAAGCCTTGCGTTGTCGTGCCTTAGCCTTGCCTCCCCTGACCGTGCCTTCCTTTGCTTTAAGCTTTCCTTGCATTGTCGTGCATTGCCTAGCCTTGCGTTGTCGTGCATTAACCTTGCCTAGCCTCACCGTGCCTTGCCTTGCGTTACCCTTTCCTTGCCTTGCCGTGCATTTCCTAGCCGTGTGTTGTCGAGCCTTAGCCTTGTTAACCCTTGCCGTGCCGTTCCTTCCGTTACCCTTGCCTTCCCTTGCTTTCCCTTTCCTTCCTTGCATTCCGTTACTCCTTGCTTGCTTTCCGTGCATTGCCTAGCCTTGCGTTGGCTTTCCTTAGCCTTGTTTCCCCTTGCCGTTGCGTGCCTTTTGTTACACTTGCCTTGCCTGGCTTTGCCTTGCCTTCCTTACCTTCCGATACTCTTTGCTTGCCTTCCGTGCATTGCCTAGCCTTGCGTTGTCGTGCCTTAGCCTTATCTCGCCTGACCGTGCCTTCCTTTGCTTTAAGCTTTCCTTGCATTGTCGTGCATTGCCTAGCCTTGCGTTGTCGTGCATTCGCCTTGCCTAGCCTCACCGTGCCTTGCCTTGCGTTACCCTTTCCTTGCCTTGCCGTGCATTGCCTAGCCGTGCGTTGTCGTGCCTTAGCCTTGATTCCCCTTGCCGTGGCGTGCCTTTTGTTACACTTGCCTTGCCTGGCTTTGCCTTGCCTTCCTTTCCTTCCGTTACTCTTTCCTTGCCTTGCCGTGCATTGCCTAGCCTTGCATTGTCGTGCCTTATCCTTGCCTCACCTTACCGTGCATTCCCCTGCGTTACCCTTTCCTTGCCTTGCCGTGCATTGCCTAGCCTTGCGTTGTCGTGCCTTAGCGTTGCCTCGCCTGACCGTGCTTTCAAATGCGTTACCCTTTCCTTGCCTTGCCGTTCATTGCCTAGCGTTCGGTGTCGTGCCTTAGACTTATTTCCCCTTGCCGTGCCGTTCCTTCCGTTACCCTGGCCTTTCCTTCCTTTTCCTTGCCTTACTTACCTTCCGTTACTCTTTGCTTGCCTTCCCTGAATTGCCTAGCCTTGCGTTGTCGTGCCTTTGCCTTATCTCGCCTGACCTTGCCTTCCTTTGCTTTAAGCTTTCCTTGCATTGTCGTGCATTGCCTAGCCTTGCGTTTTCGTGCATTAGCCTTGCCTAGCCTCACCGTGCCTTGCCTTGCGTTACCCTTTGCTTGCCTTGCCGTGCAATGCCTAGCCGTGCGTTGTCGTGCCTTAGCCTTGTTTCCCCTTGCCGTGCAGTTCCTTCCGTTACACTTGCCTTTCTTTGCTTTCCCTTGCCTTCCTTACCATCCGTTACTCTTTGCTTGCCTTCCGTGCATTGCCTAGCCTTGCGTTGTCGTGCCTTAGCCTTGCCTCGCCTGAACGTGCTTTCCCATGCGTTACCCTTTCCTTTCCTTGCCGTGCATTGCTCAGCCTGCGTTGCCGTGCCTTAGCCTTGTTTCCGCTTCCCGTGCCGTTCCTTCCGTTACCCTTGCCTTTCCTTGCTTTTCCTTGCCTTCCTTAACTTCCGTTACTCTTTGCTTGCCTTCCCTGCATTGCCTAGCCTTGCGTTGTCGTGCCTTAGCCTTATCTCGCCTGACCGTGCCTTCCTTTGCTTTAAGCTTTCCTTGCATTGTCGTGCATTGCCTAGCCTTGCGTTTTCGTGCATTAGCCTTGCCTAGCCTCACCGTGCCTTGCCTTGCGTTACCCTTTGCTTGCCTTGCCGTGCATTGCCTAGCCGTGCTTTGTCGTGCCTTCGCCTTGTTTCCCCTTGCCGTGGCGTGCCTTTTGTTACACTTGCCTTGCCTGGCTTTGCCTTGCCTTCCTTTCCTTCCGTTACTCTTTCCTTGCCTTGCCGTGCATTGCCTAGCCTTGCATTGTCGTGCCTTATCCTTGCCTCACCTGACCGTGCCTTCCCCTGCATTACCCTTTCCTTGCCTTGCCGTGCATTGCCTAGCCCTGCGTTGCCGTGCCTTAGCCTTGTTACCCCTTGCCGTGCCGTTCCTTCCGTTACCCTTGCCTTCCCTTGCTTTCCCTTGCCTTCCTTGCGTTCCGTTACTCTTTGCTTGCTTTCCGTGCATTGCCTAGCCTTGCGTTGTCATGCCTTAGCCTTGCATCGCCTGACAGTGCTTTCCCATGCGTTACCCTTTCCTTGCCTTGTTGTGCATTGCCTAGCCGTGCGTTGTCGTGCCTTAGCCTTGTTTCCCCTTGCTGTGCCATTCCTTCCGTTACACTTGCCTTTCCTTCCTTTCCCTTGCCTTCCTTACCTTCCGTTACTCTTTGCTTGCCTTCCGTGCATTGCCTAGCATTGCGTTGTCGTGCCTTAGCCTTATCTCGTCTGACCGTGCCTTCCTTTGCTTTAAGCTTTAATTGCATTGTCGTGCATTGCCTAGCCTTGCGTTGTCGTGCATTAGCCTTGCCTAGCCTCACCCTGCCTTGCCTTCCGTTACCCTTTCCTTGTCTTGCCGTGCATTTCCTAGCCGTGTGTTGTCGTGCCTTAGCCTTGTTTCCCCTTGCCGTTGCGTGCCTTTTATTACAATTGCCTTGCCTGGCTTTGCCTTGCCTTCCTTTCCTTCCGTTACTCTTTCCTTGCCTTGCCGTGCATTGCCTAACCCTGCGTTGTCGTGCCTTAGCCTTGTTACCCCTTGCCGTGCCGTTCCTTCCGTTACCCTTGCCTTCCCTTGCTTTCCCTTGCCTTCATTGCGTTCCGTTACTCTTTGCTTGCTTTCCGTGCATTGCCTAGCCTTGCGTTGTCATGCCTTAGCCTTGCCTCGCCTGACCGTGCTTTCCCATGCGTTACCCTTTCCTTGCCTTGCCGTGCATTGCCTAGCGTGCGTTGTCGTGCCTTAGCCTTGTTTCCCCTTGCCGTGCCGTTCCTTCCGTTACACTTGCCTTTCCTTGCTTTCCCTTGCCTTCCTTACATTCCGTTACTCTTTGCTTGCCTTCCGTGCATTGCCTAGCCTTGCGTTGTAGTGCCTTAGCCTTATCTCGCCTGACCGTGCCTTCCTTTGCTTTAAGCTTTCCTTGCCTTGCCGTGCATTGCCTAGCCTTGCATTGTCGTGCCTTAGCCTTATCTCGCCTGACCGTGCCTTCCTTTGCTTTAAGCTTTCCTTGGATTGTCGTGCATTGCCTAGCCTTGCGTTGTCGTGCATTAGCCGTGCCTAGCATCACCGTGCCTTGCCTTGCGTTACCCTTTCCTTGCCTTGCCGTTCATTGCCTAGCGTGCCTTGTCGTGCCTTAGCCTTGTTTCCCCTTGCCATGCCGTTCCTTCCGTTACCATTGCCTTTCCTTGCTTTCCCTTTCCTTCCTTACCTTCTGTTACTCTTTGCTTGCCTTCCGTGCATTGCCTAGCCTTGCGTTGTCGTGCCTTAGCATTGCCTCGCCTGAACGTGCTTTCCCATGCGTTACCCTTTCCTTGCCTTGCCGTGCATTGCCCAGCCTGCGTTGCCGTGCCTTAGCCTTGTTTCCCCTTGCCGTCCAGTTCCTTCCGTTACCCTTGCCTTTCCTTGCTTTTCCTTCCCTTGCTTACCTTCCGTTACTCTTTGCTTGCCTTCCCTGCATTGCCTAGCCTTGCGTTGTCGTGCCTTAGCATTGCCTCGCCTGACCGTGCTTTCCCATGCGTTACCCTTTCCTTGCCTTGCCGTGCATTGCCTAGCGTGCGTTGTCGTGCCTTAGCCTTGTTTCCCCTTGCCGTTGCGTGCCTTTTGTTACACTTGCCTTGCCTGGCTTTGCCTTGCCTTCGTTTCCTTGCGTTACTCTTTCCTTGCCTTGCCGTTCATTGCCTAGACCTGCGTTGTCGTGCCTTAGCCTTGTTACCCCTTGCCGTGCCGTTCCTTCCGTTACCCTTGCCTTTCCTTGCTTTCCCTTGCCTTCCTTGCGTTCCTTTACTCTTTGCTTGCTTTCCGTGCATTGCCTAGCCTTGCGTTGTCATGCCTTAGGCTTGCCTCGCCTGACCGTGCTTTCCCATGCGTTACCATTTCCTTGCCTTGCCGTGCATTGCCTAGCGTGCGTTGTCGTGCCTTAGCCTTGTTTGCCCTTGCCGTGCCGTTCCTTCCGTTACACTTGCCTTTCCTTGCTTTCCCTTGCCTTCCTTACACTCCGTTACTCTTTGCTTGCTTTCCGTGCATTGCCTAGCCTTGCGTTGTAGTGCCTTAGCCTTATCTCGCCTGACCGTGCCTTCGTTTGCTTTAAGCTTTCCTTGCCTTGTCGTGCATTGCCTAGCCTTGCATTGTCGTGCCTTAGCCTTATCTCGCCTGACCGTGCCTTCCTTTGCTTTAAGCTTTCCTTGGATTGTCGTGCATTGCCTAGCCTTGCGTTGTCGTGCATTAGCCGTGCCTAGCATCACCGTGCCTTGCCTTGCGTTACCCTTTCCTTGCCTTGCCGTGCATGGCCTATCCGTGCGTTGTAGTGCCTTAGCCTTGTTTCCCCTTGCCGTGGCGTGCCTTTTGTTACACTTGCCTTGCCTGGCTTTGCCTTGCCTTCCTTTCCTTCCGTTACTCTTTCCTTGCCTTGCCGTGCATTGCCTAGCCTTGCATTTTCGTGCCTTATCCTTGCCTCACCTGAACGTGCCATCCCTTGCGTTACCCTTTCCTTGCCTTGCCGTGCATTGCCTAGCCCTTCGTTGTCGTGCCTTAGCCTTGTTACCCCTTGCCGTGCCGTTCCTTCCGTTACCCTTGCCTTCCCTTGCTTTCCCTTGCCTTCCTTGCGTTCCGTTACTCTTTGCTTGCTTTCCGTGCATTGCCTAGCCTTGCGTTGTCATGCCTTAGGCTTGCCTCGCCTGACCGTGCTTTCCCATGCGTTACCCTTTCCTTGCCTTGCCGTGCATTGCCTAGCGTGCGTTGTCGTGCCTTAGCCTTGTTTCCCCTTGCCGTGCCGTTCCTTCCTTTCCCTTGCCTTCCTTACCTTCCGTTACTCTTTGCTTGCCTTCCGTGCATTGCCTAGCCTTGCGTTGTCGTGCCTTAGCCTTGCCTCGCCTGACCGTGCTTTCCCATGCCTTACCCTTTCCTTGCCTTGCCGTTCATTGCCTAGCGTGCCTTGTCGTGCCTTAGCCTTGTTTCCCCTTGCCATGCCGTTCCTTCCGTTACCATTGCCTTTCCTTGATTTCCCTTTCCTTCCTTACCTTCTGTTACTCTTTGCTTGCCTTCCGTGCATTGCCTAGCCTTGCGTTTTCGTGCCTTAGCATTGCCTCGCCTGAACGTGCTTTCCCATGCGTTACCCTTTCCTTGCCTTGCCGTGCATTGCCCAGCCTGCGTTGCCGTGCCTTAGCCTTGTTTCCCCTTGCCGTGCAGTTCCTTCCGTTACCCTTGCCTTTCCTTGCTTTTCCTTGCCTTGCTTACCTTCCGTTACTCTTTGCTTCCCTTCCCTGCATTGCGTAGCCTTGCGTTGTCGTGCCTTAGCCTTATCTCGCCTGACCGTGCCTTCCTTTGCTTTGAGCTTTCCTTGCATTGTCGTGCATTGTATAGCCTTGCGTTGTCGTGCATTAGCCTTGCCTAGCCTCACCGTGCCTTGCCTTGCGTTACCCTTTCCTTGCCTTGCCGTGCATTGCCTAGCCATGCGTTTTCGTGCCTTAGCCTTGTTTCCCCTTGCCGTGGAGTGCCTTTTGTTACACTTGCCTTGCCTGGCTTTGACTTGCCTTCCTTTCCTTCCGTTACTCTTTTCTTGCCTTTCCGTGCATTGCCTAGCCTTGCATTGTCGTGCCTTATCCTTGCCTCACCTTACCGTGCATTCCCCTGCGTTACCCTTTCCTTGCCTTGCCGTGCATTGCCTAGCCTTGCGTTGTCGTGCATTAGCCTTGCCTAGCCTCACCGTGCCTTTCCTTGCGTTACCCTTTGCTTGCCTTGCCGTGCATTGCCTAGCCGGGCGTTGTCGTGCCTTAGCCTTGTTTCCCCTTGCCGTGCCGTTCCTTCCGTTACACTTGCCTTTCTTTGCTTTCCCTTGCCTTCCTTACCTTCCGTTACTCTTTGCTTGCCTTCCGTGCATTGCCTAGTCTTGCGTTGTCGTGCCTTAGCCTTGCCTCGCCTGACCGTGCTTTCCCATGCGTTACCCTTTCCTTGCCTTGCCGTGCATTGCCTAGCGTGCGTTGTCGTGCCTTAGCCTTGTTTCCCCTTGCCGTGCCGTTCCTTCCGTTACCATTGCCTTTCCTTGCTTTCCCTTGCCTTCCTTACTTTCCGTTACTCTTTCCTTGCCTTCCGTGCATTGCCTATCCTTGCGTTGTCGTGCCTTAGCCTTATCTCGCCTGACCGTGCCTTCCTTTGCTTTAAGCTTTCCTTGCATTGTCGTGCATTGCCTAGCCTTGCGTTTTCGTGCATTAGCCTTGCCTAGCCTCACCGTGCCTTTCCTTGCTTTACCCTTTGCTTGCCTTGCCGTGCATTGCCTAGACGTGCGTTGTCGTGCCTTAGCCTTGTTTCCCCTTGCCGTGCCGTTCCTTCCGTTACACTTGCCTTTCTTTGCTTTCCCTTTCCTTCCTTACCTTCTGTTACTCTTTGCTTGCCTTCCGTGCATTGCCTAGCCTTGGGTTGTCGTGCCTTAACCTTGCCTCGCCTGACCGTGCTTTCCCATGCGTTACCCTTTCCTTGCCTTGCCGTGCATTGCCTAGCGTGCGTTGTCGTGCCTTAGCCTTGTTTCCCCTTTGCGTGCCGTTCCTTCCGTTACCATTGCCTTTCCTTGCTTTCCCTTGCCTTCCTTACCTTCCGTTACTCTTTGCTTGCCTTCCGTGCATTGCCTAGCCTTGCGTTGTCGTGCCTTAGCCTTATCTCGCCTGACCGTGCCTTCCTTTGCTTTAAGCTTTCCTTGCATTGTCGTGCATTGCCTAGCCTTGCGTTGTCGTGCATTAACCTTGCCGAGCCTCACCGTGCCTTGCCTTGCGTTACCCTTTCCTTGCCTTGCCGTGCATTTCCTAGGCGTGTGTTGTCGAGCCTTAGCCTTGTTAACCCTTGCCGTGCCGTTCCTTCCGTTACCCTTGCCTTCCCTTTCTTTCCCTTTCCTTCCTTGCATTCCGTTACTCCTTGCTTGGTTTCCGTGCATTGCCTAGTCTTGCGTTGGCTTTCCTTAGCCTTGTTTCCCCTTGCCGTTGCGTGCCTTTTGTTACACTTGCCTTGCCTGGCTTTGCCTTGCCTTCCTTACCTTCCGTTACTCTTTGCTTGCCTTCCGTGCATTGCCTAGCCTTGCGTTGTCGTGCCTTAGCCTTATCTGGCCTGACCGTGCCTTCCTTTGCTTTAAGCTTTCCTTGCATTGTCGTGCATTGCCTAGCCTTGCGTTGTCGTGCATTCGCCTTGCCTAGCCTCACCGTGCCTTGCCTTGCGTTACCCTTTCCTTGCCTTGCCGTGCATTGCCTAGCCGTGCGTTGTCGTGCCTTAGCCTTGATTCCCCTTGCCGTGGCGTGCCTTTTGTTACACTTGCCTTGCCTGGCTTTGCCTTGCCTTCCTTTCCTTCCGTTACTCTTTCCTTGCCTTGCCGTGCATTGCCTAGCCTTGCATTGTCGTGCCTTATCCTTGCCTCACCTTACCGTGCATTCCCCTGCGTTACCCTTTCCTTGCCTTGCCGTGCATTGCCTAGCCTTGCGTTGTCGTGACTTAGCGTTGCCTCGCCTGACCGTGCTTTCAAATGCGTTACCCTTTCCTTGCCTTGCCGTTCATTGCCTAGCGTTCGGTGTCGTGCCTTAGACTTATTTCCCCTTGCCGTGCCGTTCCTTCCGTTACCCTGGCCTTTCCTTCCTTTTCCTTGCCTTACTTACCTTCCGTTACTCTTTGCTTGCCTTCCCTGAATTGCCTAGCCTTGCGTTGTCGTACCTTTGCCTTATCTCGCCTGACCTTGCCTTCCTTTGCTTTAAGCTTTCCTTGCATTGTCGTGCATTGCCTAGCCTTGCTTTTTCGTGCATTAGCCTTGCCTAGCCTCACCGTGCCTTGCCTTGCGTTACCCTTTGCTTGCCTTGCCGTGCATTGCCTAGCCGTGCGTTGTCGTGCCTTAGCCTTGTTTCCCCTTGCCGTGCAGTTCCTTCCGTTACACTTGCCTTTCTTTGCTTTCCCTTGCCTTCCTTACCTTCCGTTACTCTTTGCTTGCCTTCCGTGCATTGCCTAGCCTTGCTTTGTCGTGCCTTAGCCTTGCCTCGCCTGAACGTGCTTTCCCATGCGTTACCCTTTCCTTTCCTTGCCGTGCATTGCTCAGCCTGCGTTGCCGTGCCTTAGCCTTGTTTCCGCTTCCCGTGCCGTTCCTTCCGTTACCATTGCCTTTCCTTGCTTTCCCTTGCCTTCCTTACCTTCCGTTACTCTTTGCTTGCCTTCCGTGCATTGCCTAGCCTTGCGTTGTCGTGCCTTAGCCTTATCTCGCCTGACCGTGCCTTCCTTTGCTTTAAGCTTTCCTTGCATTGTCGTGCATTGCCTAGCCTTGCGTTGTCGTGCATTAACCTTGCCTAGCCTCACCGTGCCTTGCCTTGCGTTACCCTTTCCTTGCCTTGCCGTGCATTTCCTAGCCGTGTGTTGTCGAGCCTTAGCCTTGTTAACCCTTGCCGTGCCGTTCCTTACCCTTGCCTTACCCTTGCCTTCCCTTCTTTCCCTTTCCTTCCTTGCATTCCGTTACTCCTTGCTTGGTTTCCGTGCATTGCCTAGCCTTGCGTTGGCTTTCCTTAGCCTTGTTTCCCCTTGCCGTTGCGTGCCTTTTGTTACACTTGCCTTGCCTGGCTTTGCCTTGCCTTCCTTACCTTCCGTTACTCTTTGCTTGCCTTCCGTGCATTGCCTAGCCTTGCGTTGTCGTGCCTTAGCCTTATCTCGCCTGACCGTGCCTTCCTTTGCTTTAAGCTTTACTTGCATTGTCGTGCATTGCCTAGCCTTGCGTTGTCGTGCATTCGCCTTGCCTAGCCTCACCGTGCCTTGCCTTGCGTTACCCTTTCCTTGCCTTGCCGTGCATTGCCTAGCCGTGCGTTGTCGTGCCTTAGCCTTGATTCCCCTTGCCGTGGCGTGCCTTTTGTTACACTTGCCTTGCCTGGCTTTGCCTTGCCTTCCTTTCCTTCCGTTACTCTTTCCTTGCCTTGCCGTGCATTGCCTAGCCTTGCATTGTCGTGCCTTATCCTTGCCTCACCTTACCGTGCATTCCCCTGCGTTGCGTTACCCTTTCCTTGCCTTGCCGTGCATTGCCTAGCCTTGCGTTGTCGTGCCTTAGCGTTGCCTCGCCTGACCGTGCTTTCAAATGCGTTACCCTTTCCTTGCCTTGCCGTTCATTGCCTAGCGTTCGGTGTCGTGCCTTAGACTTATTTCCCCTTGCCGTGCCGTTCCTTCCGTTGCCCTGGCCTTTCCTTCCTTTTCCTTGCCTTACTTACCTTCCGTTACTCTTTGCTTGCCTTCCCTGAATTGCCTAGCCTTGCGTTGTCGTGCCTTTGCCTTATCTCGCCTAACCTTGCCTTCCTTTGCTTTAAGCTTTCCTTGCATTGTCGTGCATTGCCTAGCCTTGCGTTTTCGTGCATTAGCCTTGCCTAGCCTCACCGTGCCTTGCCTTGCGTTACCCTTTGCTTGCCTTGCCGTGCATTGCCTAGCCGTGCGTTGTCGTGCCTTAGCCTTGTTTCCCCTTGCCGTGCAGTTCCTTCCGTTACACTTGCCTTTCTTTGCTTTCCCTTGCGTTCCTTACCTTCCGTTACTCTTTGCTTGCCTTCCGTGCATTGCCTAGCCTTGCTTTGTCGTGCCTTAGCCTTGCCTCGCCTGAACGTGCTTTCCCATGCGTTACCCTTTCCTTTCCTTGCCGTGCATTGCTCAGCCTGCGTTGCCGTGCCTTAGCCTTGTTTCCGCTTCCCGTGCCGTTCCTTCCGTTACCCTTGCCTTTCCTTGCCTTTCCTTGCCTTCCTTAACTTCCGTTACTCTTTGCTTGCCTTCCCTGCATTGCCTAGCCTTGCGTTGTCGTGCCTTAGCCTTATCTCGCCTGACCGTGCCTTCCTTTGCTTTAAGCTTTCCTTGCATTGTCGTGCATTGCCTAGCCTTGCGTTTTCGTGCATTAGCCTTGCCTAGCCTCACCGTGCCTTGCCTTTCTTTACCCTTTGCTTGCCTTGCCGTGCATTGCCTAGCCGTGCGTTGTCGTGCCTTCGCCTTGTTTCCCCTTGCCGTGGCGTGCCTTTTGTTACACTTGCCTTGCCTGGCTTTGCCTTCCTTCCTTTCCTTCCGTTACTCTTTCCTTGCCTTGCCGTGCATTGCCTAGCCTTGCATTGTCGTGCCTTATCCTTGCCTCACCTGACCGTGCCTTCCCCTGCATTACCCTTTCCTTGCCTTGCCGTGCATTGCCTAGCCTTGCGTTGCCGTGCCTTAGCCTTGTTACCCCTTGCCGTGCCGTTCCTTCCGTTACACTTGCCTTCCCTTGCTTTCCCTTGCCTTCCTTGCGTTCCGTTACTCTTTGCTTGCTTTCCGTGCATTGCCTAGCCTTGCGTTGTCATGCCGTAGCCTTGCATCGCCTGACCGTGCTTTCTCATGCGTTACCCTTTCCTTGCCTTGTTGTGCATTGCCTAGCCGTGCGTTGTCGTGCCTTAGCCTTGTTTCCCCTTGCTGTGCCGTTCCTTCCGTTACACTTGCCTTTCCTTCCTTTCCCTTGCCTTCCTTACCTTCCGTTACTCTTTGCTTGCCTTCCGTGCATTGCCTAGCATTGCGTTGTCGTGCCTTAGCCTTATCTCGCCTGACCGTGCCTTCCTTTGCTTTAAGCTTTACTTGCATTGTCGTGCATTGCCTAGCCTTGCGTTGTCGTGCATTAGCCTTGCCTAGCCTCACCCTGCCTTGCCTTCCGTTACCCTTTCCTTGTCTTGCCGTGCATTTCCTAGCCGTGTGTTGTCGTGCCTTAGCCTTGTTTCCCCTTGCCGTTGCGTGCCTTTTATTACAATTGCCTTGCCTGGCTGTGCCTTGCCTTCCTTTCCTTCCGTTACTCTTTCCTTGCCTTGCCGTGCATTGCCTAGCCCTGCGTTGTCGTGCCTTAGCCTTGTTTCCCCTTGCTGTGCCGTTCCTTCCGTTACACTTGCCTTTCCTTCCTTTCCCTTGCCTTCCTTACCTTCCGTTACTCTTTGCTTGCCTTCCGTGCATTGCCTAGCATTGCGTTGTCGTGCCTTAGCCTTATCTCGCCTGACCGTGCCTTCCTTTGCTTTAAGCTTTACTTGCATTGTCGTGCATTGCCTAGCCTTGCGTTGTCGTGCATTAGCCTTGCCTAGCCTCACCCTGCCTTGCCTTCCGTTACCCTTTCCTTGTCTTGCCGTGCATTTCCTAGCCGTGTGTTGTCGTGCCTTAGCCTTGTTTCCCCTTGCCGTTGCGTGCCTTTTATTACAATTGCCTTGCCTGGCTTTGCCTTGCCTTCCTTTCCTTCCGTTACTCTTTCCTTGCCTTGCCGTGCATTGCCTAGCCCTGCGTTGTCGTGCCTTAGCCTTGTTTCCCCTTGCTGTGCCGTTCCTTCCGTTACACTTGCCTTTCCTTCCTTTCCCTTACCTTCCTTACCTTCCGTTACTCTTTGCTTGCCTTCCGTGCATTGCCTAGCATTGCGTTGTCGTGCCTTAGCCTTATCTCGCCTGACCGTGCCTTCCTTTGCTTTAAGCTTTACTTGCATTGTCGTGCATTGCCTAGCCTTGCGTTGTCGTGCATTAGCCTTGCCTAGCCTCACCCTGCCTTGCCTTCCGTTACCCTTTCCTTGTCTTGCCGTGCATTTCCTAGCCGTGTGTTGTCGTGCCTTAGCCTTGTTTCCCCTTGCCGTTGCGTGCCTTTTATTACAATTGCCTTGCCTGGCTTTGCCTTGCCTTCCTTTCCTTCCGTTACTCTTTCCTTGCCTTGCCGTGCATTTCCTAGCCCTGCGTTTTCGTGCCTTAGCCTTGTTACCCCTTGCCGTGCCGTTCCTTCCGTTACCCTTGCCTTCCCTTGTTTTCCCTTGCCTTCCTTGCGTTCCGTTACTCTTTGCTTGCTTTCCGTGCATTGCCTAGCCTTGCGTTGTCATGCCTTAGCCTTGCCTCGCCTGACCGTGCTTTCCCATGCGTTACCCTTTCCTTGCCTTGCCGTGCATTGCCTAGCGTGCGTTGTCGTGCCTTAGCCTTGTTTCCCCTTGCCGTTGCGTGCCTTTTGTTACACTTGCCTTGCCTGGCTTTGCCTTGCCTTCCTTTCCTTGCGTTACTCTTTCCTTGCCTTGCCGTTCATTGCCTAGACCTGCGTTGTCGTGCCTTAGCCTTGTTACCCCTTGCCGTGCCGTTCCTTCCGTTACCCTTGCCTTTCCTTGCTTTCCCTTGCCTTCCTTGCGTTCCTTTACTCTTTGCTTGCTTTCCGTGCATTGCCTAGCCTTGCGTTGTCATGCCTTAGGCTTGCCTCGCCTGACCGTGCTTTCCCATGCGTTACCATTTCCTTGCCTTGCCGTGCATTGCCTAGCGTGCGTTGTCGTGCCTTAGCCTTGTTTGCCCTTGCCGTGCCGTTCCTTCCGTTACACTTGCCTTTCCTTGCTTTCCCTTGCCTTCCTTACCTTCCGTTTCTCTTTGCTTGCCTTCCGTGCATTGCCTAGCCTTGCGTTGTCGTGCCTTAGCATTGACTCGCCTGAACGTGCTTTCCCATGCGTTACCCTTTCCTTGCCTTGCCGTGCATTGCCCAGCCTGCGTTGCCGTGCCTTAGCCTTGTTTCCCCTTGCCGTGCAGTTCCTTCCCTTACCCTTGCCTTTCCTTGCTTTTCCTTGCCTTGCTTACCTTCCGTTACTCTTTGCTTCCCTTCCCTGCATTGCGTAGCCTTGCGTTGTCGTGCCTTAGCCTTATCTCGCCTGACCGTGCCTTCCTTTGCTTTGAGCTTTCCTTGCATTGTCGTGCATTGCCTAGCCTTGCGTTGTCGTGCATTAGCCTTGCCTAGCCTCACCGTGCCTTGCCTTGCGTTACCCTTTCCTTGCCTTGCCGTGCATTGCCTAGCCGTGCGTTGTCGTGCCTTAGCCTTGTTTCCCCTTGCCGTGGCGTGCCTTTTGTTACACTTGCCTTGCCTGGCTTTGACTTGCCTTCCTTTCCTTCCGTTACTCTTTCCTTGGCTTGCCGTGCATTGCCTAGCCTTGCGTTTTCGTGCATTAGCCTTGCCTAGCCTCACCGTGCCTTGCCTTGCGTTACCCTTTGCTTGCCTTGCCGTGCATTTCCTAGCCGTGTGTTGTCGTGCCTTAGCCTTGTTTCCCCTTGCCGTTGCGTGCCTTTTATTACACTTGCCTTGCCTGGCTTTGCCTTGCCTTCCTTTCCTTCCGTTACTCTTTCCTTGCCTTGCCGTGCATTGCCTAGCCCTGCGTTGTCATGCTTTAGCCTTGTTACCCCTTGCCGTGCCGTTCCTTCCGTTACCCTTGCCTTCCCTTGCTTTCCCTTGCCTTCCTTGCGTTCCGTTACTCTTTGCTTGCTTTCCGTGCATTGCCTAGCCTTGCGTTGTCATGCCTTAGCCTTGCTTCGCCTGACCGTGCTTTCCCATGCGTTACCCTTTCCTTCCCTTGCCGTTCATTGCCTAGCGTTCGGTGTCGTGCCTTAGACTTGTTCCCCCTTGCCGTGCCGCTCCTTCCATTACCCTTGCCTTTCCTTGCTTTTCCTTGCCTTCCTTAACTTCCGTTACTCTTTGCTTGCCTTCCCTGAATTGCCTAGCCTTGCGTTGTCGTGCCTTAGCCTTATCTCGCCTGACATTGCCTTCCTTTGCTTTAACCTTTCCTTGCATTGTCGTGCATCGCCTAGCCTTGCGTTTTCGTGCATTAGCCTTGCCTAGCCTCACCGTGCCTTTCCTTGCGTTACCCTGTGCTTGCCTTGCCGTGCATTGCCTAGCCGTGCGTTGTCGTGCCTTAGCCTTGTTTCCCCTTGCCGTGCCGTTCCTTCCGTTACACTTGCCTTTCTTTGCTTTCCCTTGCCTTCCTTACATTCCGTTACTCTTTGCTTGCCTTCCATGCATTGCCTAGCCTTGCGTTGTCGTGCCTTAGCCTTGCCTCGCCTGACCGTGCTTTCCCATGCGTTACCCTTTCCTTGCCTTGCCGTGCATTGCCTAGCGTGCGTTGTCGTGCCTTAGCCTTGTTTCCCCTTGCCGTGCCGTTCCTTCCGTTACCATTGCCTTTCCTTGCTTTCCCTTGCCTTCCTTACCTTCCGTTACTCTTTCCTTGCCTTCCGTGCATTGCCTAGCCTTGCGTTGTCGTGCCTTAGCCTTATCTCGCCTGACCGTGCCTTCCTTTGCTTTAAGCTTTCCTTGCATTGTCGTGCATTGCCTAGCCTTGCGTTTTCGTGCATTAGCCTTGCCTAGCCTCACCGTGCCTTTCCTTGCGTTACCCTTTGCTTGCCTTGCCGTGCATTACCTAGCCGTGCGTTGTCGTGCCTTAGCCTTGTTTCCCCTTGCCGTGCCGTTCCTTCCGTTACACTTGCCTTTCTTTGCTTTCCCTTTCCTTCCTTACCTTCTGTTACTCTTTGCTTGCCTTCCGTGAATTGCCTAGCCTTGGGTTGTCGTGCCTTAGCCTTGCCTCGCCTGAACGTGCTTTCCCATGCGTTACCCTTTCCTTTCCTTGCCGTGCATTGCTCAGCCTGCGTTGCCGTGCCTTAGCCTTGTTTCCGCTTCCCGTGCCGTTCCTTCCGTTACCCTTGCCTTTCCTTGCTTTTCCTTGCCTTCCTTAACTTCCGTTACTCTTTGCTTGCCTTCCCTGCATTGCCTAGCCTTGCGTTGTCGTGCCTTAGCCTTATCTCGCCTGACCGTGCCTTCCTTTGCTTTAAGCTTTCCTTGCATTGTCGTGCATTGCCTAGCCTTGCGTTTTCGTGCATTAGCCTTGCCTAGCCTCACCGTGCCTTGCCTTTCTTTACCCTTTGCTTGCCTTGCCGTGCATTGCCTAGCCGTGCATTGTCGTGCCTTCGCCTTGTTTCCCCTTGCCGTGGCGTGCCTTTTGTTACACTTGCCTTGCCTGGCTTTGCCTTCCTTCCTTTCCTTCCGTTACTCTTTGCTTGCCTTGCCGTGCATTGCCTAGCCTTGCATTGTCGTGCCTTATCCTTGCCTCACCTGACCGTGCCTTCCCCTGCATTACCCTTTCCTTGCCTTGCCGTGCATTGCCTAGCCTTGCGTTGCCGTGCCTTAGCCTTGTTACCCCTTGCCGTGCCGTTCCTTCCGTTACACTTGCCTTCCCTTGCTTTCCCTTGCCTTCCTTGCGTTCCGTTACTCTTTGCTTGCTTTCCGTGCATTGCCTAGCCTTGCGTTGTCATGCCGTAGCCTTGCATCGCCTGACCGTGCTTTCTCATGCGTTACCCTTTCCTTGCCTTGTTGTGCATTGCCTAGCCGTGCGTTGTCGTGCCTTAGCCTTGTTTCCCCTTGCTGTGCCGTTCCTTCCGTTACACTTGCCTTTCCTTCCTTTCCCTTGCCTTCCTTACCTTCCGTTACTCTTTGCTTGCCTTCCGTGCATTGCCTAGCATTGCGTTGTCGTGCCTTAGCCTTATCTCGCCTGACCGTGCCTTCCTTTGCTTTAAGCTTTACTTGCATTGTCGTGCATTGCCTAGCCTTGCGTTGTCGTGCATTAGCCTTGCCTAGCCTCACCCTGCCTTGCCTTCCGTTACCCTTTCCTTGTCTTGCCGTGCATTTCCTAGCCGTGTGTTGTCGTGCCTTAGCCTTGTTTCCCCTTGCCGTTGCGTGCCTTTTATTACAATTGCCTTGCCTGGCTGTGCCTTGCCTTCCTTTCCTTCCGTTACTCTTTCCTTGCCTTGCCGTGCATTGCCTAGCCCTGCGTTGTCGTGCCTTAGCCTTGTTTCCCCTTGCTGTGCCGTTCCTTCCGTTACACTTGCCTTTCCTTCCTTTCCCTTGCCTTCCTTACCTTCCGTTACTCTTTGCTTGCCTTCCGTGCATTGCCTAGCATTGCGTTGTCGTGCCTTAGCCTTATCTCGCCTGACCGTGCCTTCCTTTGCTTTAAGCTTTACTTGCATTGTCGTGCATTGCCTAGCCTTGCGTTGTCGTGCATTAGCCTTGCCTAGCCTCACCCTGCCTTGCCTTCCGTTACCCTTTCCTTGTCTTGCCATGCATTTCCTAGCCGTGTGTTGTCGTGCCTTAGCCTTGTTTCCCCTTGCCGTTGCGTGCCTTTTATTACAATTGCCTTGCCTGGCTTTGCCTTGCCTTCCTTTCCTTCCGTTACTCTTTCCTTGCCTTGCCGTGCATTGCCTAGCCCTGCGTTGTCGTGCCTTAGCCTTGTTTCCCCTTGCTGTGCCGTTCCTTCCGTTACACTTGCCTTTCCTTCCTTTCCCTTACCTTCCTTACCTTCCGTTACTCTTTGCTTGCCTTCCGTGCATTGCCTAGCATTGCGTTGTCGTGCCTTAGCCTTATCTCGCCTGACCGTGCCTTCCTTTGCTTTAAGCTTTACTTGCATTGTCGTGCATTGCCTAGCCTTGCGTTGTCGTGCATTAGCCTTGCCTAGCCTCACCCTGCCTTGCCTTCCGTTACCCTTTCCTTGTCTTGCCGTGCATTTCCTAGCCGTGTGTTGTCGTGCCTTAGCCTTGTTTCCCCTTGCCGTTGCGTGCCTTTTATTACAATTGCCTTGCCTGGCTTTGCCTTGCCTTCCTTTCCTTCCGTTACTCTTTCCTTGCCTTGCCGTGCATTTCCTAGCCCTGCGTTGTCGTGCCTTAGCCTTGTTACCCCTTGCCGTGCCGTTCCTTCCGTTACCCTTGCCTTCCCTTGTTTTCCCTTGCCTTCCTTGCGTTCCGTTACTCTTTGCTTGCTTTCCGTGCATTGCCTAGCCTTGCGTTGTCATGCCTTAGCCTTGCCTCGCCTGACCGTGCTTTCCCATGCGTTACCCTTTCCTTGCCTTGCCGTGCATTGCCTAGCGTGCGTTGTCGTGCCTTAGCCTTGTTTCCCCTTGCCGTTGCGTGCCTTTTGTTACACTTGCCTTGCCTGGCTTTGCCTTGCCTTCCTTTCCTTGCGTTACTCTTTCCTTCCCTTGCCGTTCATTGCCTAGACCTGCGTTGTCGTGCCTTAGCCTTGTTACCCCTTGCCGTGCCGTTCCTTCCGTTACCCTTGCCTTTCCTTGCTTTCCCTTGCCTTCCTTGCGTTCCTTTACTCTTTGCTTGCTTTCCGGGCATTGCCTAGCCTTGCGTTGTCATGCCTTAGGCTTGCCTCGCCTGACCGTGCTTTCCCATGCGTTACCATTTCCTTGCCTTGCCGTGCATTGCCTAGCGTGCGTTGTCGTGCCTTAGCCTTGTTTGCCCTTGCCGTGCCGTTCCTTCCGTTACACTTGCCTTTCCTTGCTTTCCCTTGCCTTCCTTACCTTCCGTTTCTCTTTGCTTGCCTTCCGTGCATTGCCTAGCCTTGCGTTGTCGTGCCTTAGCATTGACTCGCCTGAACGTGCTTTCCCATGCGTTACCCTTTCCTTGCCTTGCCGTGCATTGCCCAGCCTGCGTTGCCGTGCCTTAGCCTTGTTTCCCCTTGCCGTGCAGTTCCTTCCCTTACCCTTGCCTTTCCTTGCTTTTCCTTGCCTTGCTTACCTTCCGTTACTCTTTGCTTCCCTTCCCTGCATTGCGTAGCCTTGCGTTGTCGTGCCTTAGCCTTATCTCGCCTGACCGTGCCTTCCTTTGCTTTGAGCTTTCCTTGCATTGTCGTGCATTGCCTAGCCTTGCGTTGTCGTGCATTAGCCTTGCCTAGCCTCACCGTGCCTTGCCTTGCGTTACCCTTTCCTTGCCTTGCCGTGCATTGCCTAGAGGTGCGTTGTCGTGCCTTAGCCTTGTTTCCCCTTGCCGTGGCGTGCCTTTTGTTACACTTGCCTTGCCTGGCTTTGACTTGCCTTCCTTTCCTTCCGTTACTCTTTCCTTGGCTTGCCGTGCATTGCCTAGCCTTGCGTTTTCGTGCATTAGCCTTGCCTAGCCTCACCGTGCCTTGCCTTGCGTTACCCTTTGCTTGCCTTGCCGTGCATTTCCTAGCCGTGTGTTGTCGTGCCTTAGCCTTGTTTCCCCTTGCCGTTGCGTGCCTTTTATTACACTTGCCTTGCCTGGCTTTGCCTTGCCTTCCTTTCCTTCCGTTACTCTTTCCTTGCCTTGCCGTGCATTGCCTAGCCCTGCGTTGTCGTGCTTTAGCCTTGTTACCTCTTGCCGTGCCGTTCCTTCCGTTACCCTTGCCTTCCCTTGCTTTCCCTTGCCTTCCTTGCGTTCCGTTACTCTTTGCTTGCTTTCCGTGCATTGCCTAGCCTTGCGTTGTCATGCCTTAGCCTTGCTTCGCCTGACCGTGCTTTCCCATGCGTTACCCTTTCCTTCCCTTGCCGTTCATTGCCTAGCGTTCGGTGTCGTGCCTTAGACTTGTTCCCCCTTGCCGTGCCGCTCCTTCCGTTACCCTTGCCTTTCCTTGCTTTTCCTTGCCTTCCTTAACTTCCGTTACTCTTTGCTTGCCTTCCCTGAATTGCCTAGCCTTGCGTTGTCGTGCCTTAGCCTTATCTCGCCTGACATTGCCTTCCTTTGCTTTAACCTTTCCTTGCATTGTCGTGCATCGCCTAGCCTTGCGTTTTCGTGCATTAGCCTTGCCTAGCCTCACCGTGCCTTTCCTTGCGTTACCCTGTGCTTGCCTTGCCGTGCATTGCCTAGCCGTGCGTTGTCGTGCCTTAGCCTTGTTTCCCCTTGCCGTGCCGTTCCTTCCGTTACACTTGCCTTTCTTTGCTTTCCCTTGCCTTCCTTACATTCCGTTACTCTTTGCTTGCCTTCCATGCATTGCCTAGCCTTGCGTTGTCGTGCCTTAGCCTTGCCTCGCCTGACCGTGCTTTCCCATGCGTTACACTTTCCTTGCCTTGCCGTGCATTGCCTAGCGTGCGTTGTCGTGCCTTAGCCTTGTTTCCCCTTGCCGTGCCGTTCCTTCCGTTACCATTGCCTTTCCTTGCTTTCCCTTGCCTTCCTTACCTTCCGTTACTCTTTCCTTGCCTTCCGTGCATTGCCTAGCCTTGCGTTGTCGTGCCTTAGCCTTATCTCGCCTGACCGTGCCTTCCTTTGCTTTAAGCTTTCCTTGCATTGTCGTGCATTGCCTAGCCTTGCGTTTTCGTGCATTAGCCTTGCCTAGCCTCACCGTGCCTTTCCTTGCGTTACCCTTTGCTTGCCTTGCCGTGCATTACCTAGCCGTGCGTTGTCGTGCCTTAGCCTTGTTTCCCCTTGCCGTGCCGTTCCTTCCGTTACACTTGCCTTTCTTTGCTTTCCCTTTCCTTCCTTACCTTCTGTTACTCTTTGCTTGCCTTCCGTGAATTGCCTAGCCTTGGGTTGTCGTGCCTTAGCCTTGCCTCGCCTGAACGTGCTTTCCCATGCGTTACCCTTTCCTTTCCTTGCCGTGCATTGCTCAGCCTGCGTTGCCGTGCCTTAGCCTTGTTTCCGCTTCCCGTGCCGTTCCTTCCGTTACCCTTGCCTTTCCTTGCTTTCCCTTGCCTTCCTTACCTTCCGTTACTCTTTGCTTGCCTTCCCTGCATTGCCTAGCCTTGCGTTGTCGTGCCTTAGCCTTATCCCGCCTGACCGTGCCTTCCTTTGCTTTAAGCTTTCCTTGCATTGTCGTGCATTGCCTAGCCTTGCGTTTTCGTGCATTAGCCTTGCCTAGCCTCACCGTGCCTTGCCTTTCGTTACCCTTTGCTTGCCTTGCCGTGCATTGCCTAGCCGTGCGTTGTCGTGCCTTCGCCTAGTTTCCCCTTGCCGTGGCGTGCCTTTTGTTACACTTGCCTTGCCTGGCTTTGCCTTGCATTCCTTTCCTTCCGTTACTCTTTCCTTGCCTTGCCGTGCATTGCCTAGCCTTGCATTGTCGTGCCTTATCCTTGCCTCACCTGACCGTGCCTTCCCCTGCATTACCCTTTCCTTGCCTTGCCGTGCATTGCCTAGCCCTGCGTTGCCGTGCCTTAGCCTTGTTACCCCTTGCCGTGCCGTTCTTTCCGTTACCCTTGCCTTCCCTTGCTTTCCCTTGCCTTCCTTGCGTTCCGTTACTCTTTGCTTGCTTTCCGTGCATTGCCTAGCCTTGCGTTGTCATGCCTTAGCCTTGCATCGCCTGACCGTGCTTTCCCATGCGTTACCCTTTCCTTGCCTTGTTGTGCATTGCCTAGCCGTGCGTTGTCGTGCCTTAGCCTTGTTTCCCCTTGCTGTGCCGTTCCTTCCGTTACACTTGCCTTTCCTTCCTTTCCCTTGCCTTCCTTACCTTCCGTTACTCTTTGCTTGCCTTCCGTGCATTGCCTAGCATTGCGTTGTCGTGCCTTAGCCTTATTTCGCCTGACCGTGCCTTCCTTTGCTTTAAGCTTTACTTGCATTGTCGTGCATTGCCTAGCCTTGCGTTGTCGTGCATTAGCCTTGCCTAGCCTCACCCTGCCTTGCATTCCGTTACCCTTTCCTTGTCTTGCCGTGCATTTCCTAGCCGTGTGTTGTCGTGCCTTAGCCTTGTTTCCCCTTGCCGTTGCGTGCCTTTTATTACAATTGCCTTGCCTGGCTTTGCCTTGCCTTCCTTTCCTTCCGTTACTCTTTCCTTGCCTTGCCGTGCATTGCCTAGCCCTGCGTTGTCGTGCCTTAGCCTTGTTTCCCCTTGCTGTGCCGTTCCTTCCGTTACACTTGCCTTTCCTTCCTTTCCCTTGCCTTCCTTACCTTCCGTTACTCTTTGCTTGCCTTCCGTGCATTGCCTAGCATTGCGTTGTCGTGCCTTAGCCTTATCTCGCCTGACCGTGCCTTCCTTTGCTTTAAGCTTTACTTGCATTGTCGTGCATTGCCTAGCCTTGCGTTGTCGTGCATTAGCCTTGCCTAGCCTCACCCTGCCTTGCCTTCCGTTACCCTTTCCTTGTCTTGCCGTGCATTTCCTAGCCGTGTGTTGTCGTGCCTTAGCCTTGTTTCCCCTTGCCGTTGCGTGCCTTTTATTACAATTGCCTTGCCTGGCTTTGCCTTGCCTTCCTTTCCTTCCGTTACTCTTTCCTTGCCTTGCCGTGCATTGCCTAGCCCTGCGTTGTCGTGCCTTAGCCTTGTTACCCCTTGCCGTGCCGTTCCTTCCGTTACCCTTGCCTTCCCTTGTTTTCCCTTGCCTTCCTTGCGTTCCGTTACTCTTTGCTTGCTTTCCGTGCATTGCCTAGCCTTGCGTTGTCATGCCTTAGCCTTGCCTCGCCTGACCGTGCTTTCCCATGCGTTACCCTTTCCTTGCCTTGCCGTGCATTGCCTAGCGTGCGTTGTCGTGCCTTAGCCTTGTTTCCCCTTGCCGTTGCGTGCCTTTTGTTACACTTCCCTTGCCTGGCTTTGCCTTGCCTTCCTTTCCTTGCGTTACTCTTTCCTTGCCTTGCCGTTCATTGCCTAGACCTGCGTTGTCGTGCCTTAGCCTTGTTACCCCTTGCCGTGCCGTTCCTTCCGTTACCCTTGCCTTTCCTTGCTTTCCCTTGCCTTCCTTGCGTTCCTTTACTCTTTGCTTGCTTTCCGTGCATTGCCTAGCCTTGCGTTGTCATGCCTTAGGCTTGCCTCGCCTGACCGTGCTTTCCCATGCGTTACCATTTCCTTGCCTTGCCGTGCATTGCCTAGCGTGCGTTGTCGTGCCTTAGCCTTGTTTGTCCTTGCCGTGCCTTTCCTTCCGTTACACTTGCCTTTCCTTGCTTTCCCTTGCCTTCCTTACCTTCCGTTTCTCTTTGCTTGCCTTCCGTGCATTGCCTAGCCTTGCGTTGTCGTGCCTTAGCATTGACTCGCCTGAACGTGCTTTCCCATGCGTTACCCTTTCCTTGCCTTGCCGTGCATTGCCCAGCCTGCGTTGCCGTGCCTTAGCCTTGTTTCCCCTTGCCGTGCAGTTCCTTCCCTTACCCTTGCCTTTCCTTGCTTTTCCTTGCCTTGCTTACCTTCCGTTACTCTTTGCTTCCCTTCCCTGCATTGCGTAGGCTTGCGTTGTCGTGCCTTAGCCTTATCTCGCCTGACCGTGCCTTCCTTTGCTTTAAGCTTTCCTTGCATTGTCGTGCATTGCCTAGCCTTGCGTTGTCGTGCATTAACCTTGCCTAGCCTCACCGTGCCTTGCCTTGCGTTACCCTTTCCTTGCCTTGCCGTGCATTTCCTAGCCGTGTGTTGTCGAGCCTTAGCCTTGTTAACCCTTGCCGTGCCGTTCCTTCCGTTACCCTTGCCTTCCCTTGCTTTCCCTTTCCTTCCTTGCATTCCGTTACTCCTTGCTTGGTTTCCGTGCATTGCCTAGCCTTGCGTTGGCTTTCCTTAGCCTTGTTTCCCCTTGCCGTTGCGTGCCTTTTGTTACACTTGCCTTGCCTGGCTTTGCCTTGCCTTCCTTACCTTCCGTTACTCTTTGCTTGCCTTCCGTGCATTGCCTAGCCTTGCGTTGTCGTGCCTTAGCCTTATCTCGCCTGACCGTGCCTTCCTTTGCTTTAAGCTTTACTTGCATTGTCGTGCATTGCCTAGCCTTGCGTTGTCGTGCATTCGCCTTGCCTAGCCTCACCGTGCCTTGCCTTGCGTTACCCTTTCCTTGCCTTGCCGTGCATTGCCTAGCCGTGCGTTGTCGTGCCTTAGCCTTGATTCCCCTTGCCGTGGCGTGCCTTTTGTTACACTTGCCTTGCCTGGCTTTGCCTTGCCTTCCTTTCCTTCCGTTACTCTTTCCTTGCCTTGCCGTGCATTGCCTAGCCTTGCATTGTCGTGCCTTATCCTTGCCTCACCTTACCGTGCATTCCCCTGCGTTACCCTTTCCTTGCCTTGCCGTGCATTGCCTAGCCTTGCATTGTCGTGCCTTATCCTTGCCTCACCTGACAGTGCCTTCCCCTGCGTTAGCCTTTCCTTGCCTTGCCTTGCATTGCCTAGCCCTGCGTTGCCGTGCCTTAGCCTTGTTACCCCTTGCCGTGCCGTTCCTCCCGTTACCCTTGCCTTCCCTTGCTTTCCCTTGCCTTCCTTGCGTTCCGTTACTCTTTGCTTGCCTTCCGTGCATTGCCTAGCCTTGCGTTGTCGTGCCTTAGCCTTGCATCGCCTGACCGTGCTTTCCCATGCGTTACCCTTTCCTTGCCTTGCCGTGCATTGCCTAGCCTGCGTTGCCGTGCCTTAGCCTTTTTTCCCCTTGCCGTGCCGTTCCTTCCGTTACCCTTGCCTTCCCTTGCTTTCCCTTGCCTTCCTTGCGTTCCGTTACTCTTTGCTTGCTTTCCGTGCATTGCATAGCCTTGCGTTATCATGCCTTAGCCTTGCCTCGCCTGACCGTGCTTTCCCATGCGTTACCCTTTCCTTGCCTTGCCGTGCATTGCCTAGCGTGCGTTGTCGTGCCTTATCCTTGTTTCCCCTTGCCGTTCCGTTCCTTCCGTTACCATTGCCTTTCCTTGCTTTCCCTTGCCTTCCTTGCCTTCCGTTACTCTTTGCTTGCCTTCCGTGCATTGCCAAGCCTTGCGTTGTCGTGCCTTAGCGTTGCCTCCCCTGACCGTTCTTTCCCATGCGTTACCCTTTCCTTCCCTTGCCGTGCATTGCCTAGCCTGCGTTGTCGTGCCTTAGCCTTGTTTCCCCTTGCCGTGCCGTTCCTTCCGTTACCCTTGCCTTTCCTTGCTTTCCTTTGCCTTCCTTACCTTCCGTTACTCTTTGCTTGCCTTCCCTGCATTGCCTAGCCTTGCGTTGTCGTGCCTTAGCCTTATCTCTTCTGGCCGTGCCTTCCTTTGCTTTAAGCTTTACTTGCATTTTCGTGCATTGCCTAGCCTTGCGTTGTCGTGCATTAGCCTTGCCTAGCCTCACCGTGCCTTGCCTTGCATTACCCTTTCCTTGCCTTGCCGTGCATTTCCTAGCCTTGTGTTGTCGTGCCTTAGCCTTGTTTCCCCTTGCCGTTGCGTGCCTTTTGTTACACTTGCCTTGCCTGGCTTTTCCTTGCCTTCCTTTCCTTCCGTTACTCTTTCCTTGCCTTGCCGTGCATTGCCTAGCCTTGCATTGTCGTGCCTTATCCTTGCCTCACCTGACCGTGCCTTCCCCTGCGTTACCCTTTCCTTGCCTTGCCGTGCATTGCCTAGCCGTGCGTTGTCGTGCCTTAGCCTTGTTTCCCCTTGCCGTGCCGTTCCTTCCGTTACACTTGCCTTTCCTTGCTTTCCCTTGCCTTCCTTACCTTCCGTTACTCTTTGCTTGCCTTCCGTGCATTGCCTAGCCTTGCGTTGTCGTGCCTTAGCCTTGCCTCCCCTGACCGTGCTTTCCCATGCGTTACCCTTTCCTTGCCTTGCCGTGCATTGCCTAGCCGTGCGTTGTCGTGCCTTAGCCTTGTTTCCCCTTGCCGTGCCGTTCCTTCCGTTACCATTGCCTTTCCTTGCTTTCCCTTGCCTTCCTTACCTTCCGTTACTCTTTGCTTCCCTTCCCTGCATTGCGTAGCCTTGCGTTGTCGTGCCTTAGCCTTATCTCGCCTGACCGTGCCTTCCTTTGCTTTGAGCTTTCCTTGCATTGTCGTGCATTGCCTAGCCTTGCGTTGTCGTGCATTAGCCTTGCCTAGCCTCACCGTGCCTTGCCTTGCGTTACCCTTTCCTTGCCTTGCCGTGCATTGCCTAGCCGTGCGTTGTCGTGCCTTAGCCTTGTTTCCCCTTGCCGTGGCGTGCCTTTTGTTACACTTGCCTTGCCTGGCTTTGACTTGCCTTCCTTTCCTTCCGTTACTCTTTCCTTGGCTTGCCGTGCATTGCCTAGCCTTGCGTTTTCGTGCATTAGCCTTGCCTAGCCTCACCGTGCATTGCCTTGCGTTACCCTTTGCTTGCCTTGCCGTGCATTTCCTAGCCGTGTGTTGTCGTGCCTTAGCCTTGTTTCCCCTTGCCGTTGCGTGCCTTTTATTACACTTGCCTTGCCTGGCTTTGCCTTGCCTTCCTTTCCTTCCGTTACTCTTTCCTTGCCTTGCCGTGCATTGCCTAGCCCTGCGTTGTCGTGCTTTAGCCTTGTTACCCCTTGCCGTGCCGTTCCTTCCGTTACCCTTGCCTTCCCTTGCTTTCCCTTGCCTTCCTTGCGTTCCGTTACTCTTTGCTTGCTTTCCGTGCATTGCCTAGCCTTGCGTTGTCATGCCTTAGCCTTGCTTCGCCTGACCGTGCTTTCCCATGCGTTACCCTTTCCTTCCCTTGCCGTTCATTGCCTAGCGTTCGGTGTCGTGCCTTAGACTTGTTCCCCCTTTCCGTGCCGCTCCTTCCGTTACCCTTGCCTTTCCTTGCTTTTCCTTGCCTTCCTTAACTTCCGTTACTCTTTGCTTGCCTTCCCTGAATTGCCTAGCCTTGCGTTGTCGTGCCTTAGCCTTATCTCGCCTGACATTGCCTTCCTTTGCTTTAACCTTTCCTTGCATTGTCGTGCATCGCCTAGCCTTGCGTTTTCGTGCATTAGCCTTGCCTAGCCTCACCGTGCCTTTCCTTGCGTTACCCTGTGCTTGCCTTGCCGTGCATTGCCTAGCCGTGCGTTGTCGTGCCTTAGCCTTGTTTCCCCTTGCCGTGCCGTTCCTTCCGTTACACTTGCCTTTCTTTGCTTTCCCTTGCCTTCCTTACATTCCGTTACTCTTTGCTTGCCTTCCATGCATTGCCTAGCCTTGCGTTGTCGTGCCTTAGCCTTGCCTCGCCTGACCGTGCTTTCCCATGCGTTACCCTTTCCTTGCCTTGCCGTGCATTGCCTAGCGTGCGTTGTCGTGCCTTAGCCTTGTTTCCCCTTGCCGTGCCGTTCCTTCCGTTACCATTGCCTTTCCTTGCTTTCCCTTGCCTTCCTTACCTTCCGTTACTCTTTCCTTGCCTTCCGTGCATTGCCTAGCCTTGCGTTGTCGTGCCTTAGCCTTATCTCGCCTGACCGTGCCTTCCTTTGCTTTAAGCTTTCCTTGCATTGTCGTGCATTGCCTAGCCTTGCGTTTTCGTGCATTAGCCTTGCCTAGCCTCACCGTGCCTTTCCTTGCGTTACCCTTTGCTTGCCTTGCCGTGCATTACCTAGCCGTGCGTTGTCGTGCCTTAGCCTTGTTTCCCCTTGCCGTGCCGTTCCTTCCGTTACACTTGCCTTTCTTTGCTTTCCCTTTCCTTCCTTACCTTCTGTTACTCTTTGCTTGCCTTCCGTGAATTGCCTAGCCTTGGGTTGTCGTGCCTTAGCCTTGCCTCGCCTGAACGTGCTTTCCCATGCGTTACCCTTTCCTTTCCTTGCCGTGCATTGCTCAGCCTGCGTTGCCGTGCCTTAGCCTTGTTTCCGCTTCCCGTGCCGTTCCTTCCGTTACCCTTGCCTTTCCTTGCTTTTCCTTGCCTTCCTTAACTTCCGTTACTCTTTGCTTGCCTTCCCTGCATTGCCTAGCCTTGCGTTGTCGTGCCTTAGCCTTATCTCGCCTGACCGTGCCTTCCTTTGCTTTAAGCTTTCCTTGCATTGTCGTGCATTGCCTAGCCTTGCGTTTTCGTGCATTAGCCTTGCCTAGCCTCACCGTGCCTTGCCTTTCTTTACCCTTTGCTTGCCTTGCCGTGCATTGCCTAGCCGTGCGTTGTCGTGCCTTCGCCTTGTTTCCCCTTGCCGTGGCGTGCCTTTTGTTACACTTGCCTTGCCTGGCTTTGCCTTGCATTCCTTTCCTTCCGTTACTCTTTCCGTGCCTTGCCGTGCATTGCCTAGCCTTGCATTGTCGTGCCTTATCCTTGCCTCACCTGACCGTGCCTTCCCCTGCATTACCCTTTCCTTGCCTTGCCGTGCATTGCCTAGCCCTGCGTTGCCGTGCCTTAGCCTTGTTACCCCTTGCCGTGCCGTTCTTTCCGTTACCCTTGCCTTCCCTTGCTTTCCCTTGCCTTCCTTGCGTTCCGTTACTCTTTGCTTGCTTTCCGTGCATTGCCTAGCCTTGCGTTGTCATGCCTTAGCCTTGCATCGCCTGACCGTGCTTTCTCATGCGTTACCCTTTCCTTGCCTTGTTGTGCATTGCCTAGCCGTGCGTTGTCGTGCCTTAGCCTTGTTTCCCCTTGCTGTGCCGTTCCTTCCGTTACACTTGCCTTTCCTTCCTTTCCCTTGCCTTCCTTACCTTCCGTTACTCTTTGCTTGCCTTCCGTGCATTGCCTAGCATTGCGTTGTCGTGCCTTAGCCTTATCTCGCCTGACCGTGCCTTCCTTTGCTTTAAGCTTTACTTGCATTGTCGTGCATTGCCTAGCCTTGCGTTGTCGTGCATTAGCCTTGCCTAGCCTCAC